>NC_138732.1:5996372-6416372 GCF_965113295.1 Leuciscus leuciscus
TTTATAAAACATTGAGCTAATTAGATAAAATTGGTTATTCAAACCTTATCATGGCCATTTCACGTCTTACCATCTCAGATCTTACTAGTTCACAAACTAATAATAACCGTTCAGAGATCTGGATCCAAAACCTGTAATAAAAGAATAAACTCTAAATCCCATTCAAAACAAACCAGGCAGTGTTTCTCCGGGCAGCTGGCCTAACAGAGAGGGTGTTGTTAAAGTTTAACCTAACATGACCCAAGATGAAGATCAGCATAATCATGACAGGTCTGGAGAGACTGGGCTGGTTACGTCCTCGTGTGCATTGTTTATATAGATTCAACTGTGCACTTATTAGGGGACAGACATGTAGAAATAATGTAAACATTGCTAATTAATTAGTCATTTAGTAGATGTTTTATGCACATGCACAATGTCATACATTAGCATTATAGACATTGTGTTTTATGAAGTGCGAATATATGGACTATAATAGAAATATAATGCACACACAGACTGTATATGATGACAAATATAAGTGCCATTAAAAACACTGGAATGTTTACATAGTTAATGAAGGGCATCTACTGTATGTTGTGAAGGGTATATGAAGCACACACAGATTCTGTATTTGGATTCAGCGTGTAGATTATGATATAATAAGTTGATTTCATTTGGAGAGTGATTCTCAACATTGTCAGCTTCTGTATACATGAACCACATGTAAATGCGTAGACTGTGATAAATGAAGCATGTATGAACGGTGTGATGAAGCACATATAGATTTGATGATATATGAAGCACATATAGATCATTTAATGTATGAAGCACATATAGATTGTTTAATATATGAAGAAAATATGAGATCATTTAATGTATGAAGCACATATAGATTGTTTAATATATGAAGAACATAAGAGATTGTTTAATATATGAAGAACATATAGATCATTTAATGTATGAAGCAGATACAGATTATTTCATATATGAAGCGCATTTAGATTGTTTAATAAATTAAGCTTGTATAGACTATATGTAGCACATATAGATAATATATGAATTATATAATTTAATATATGAAGCACATATAGATTGTTTAATATATGAGGCGCATATAAATGGTTGAATAAACAAAGTGCATCTGGACTTCGTAATACAGTATATAAGGCTCATATAAACTATACGTGATATATGAAGCTCATATTGTTTAATATATGAAGCGTATATCATATTTAATACATGAAGCCCACATAGACTGATATATGAAGCTCATATGCGATACATGAGGCGCATATAGATTGTTCATTATTTGAAGCTCAAGTCAAGTCACATTTATTATTTATATAGCGCTTTACACAATACAGATATTGTTTCAAAGCAGTTTTACAATAACAGGAAAATGATTCAATGATGCAAACAGAGACTATATATTATATATGAAGCGCCTATTGATCGCTTAATATATAAAGATTAATTGTGCAACACATGAAGGCCAAACAGACTGTGCACAACACATCAAGTGCATATATATATGCCATATGAAGTGCATATAGAGAGATCTGTGATATATGACGCAGCGGTGCCGCAATGACTCTCCGATCCTCCAAACGCTTCCTCGACATTCATACGCAATATACTCGTCAAATCGAGAGCGGAAAGTCGGTTTAGTGACAAAACTAAAGTAAAGCATTATAGCGCAACATGATAACAGTCGAATGTTTTATATCGATTCGGGCCGCTGTTGTGTTTTTGTCCTCCTCCTCCCTCTCTCTCTCTCTCTCTCTCTCTCTCTCTCTCTCTCTCTAGCCCGCGTGATACTGCATTATATTAAAAACAAACCCCCACACCAGCAGCACCAGTAGCACATATTCAGACAGTGTCTTATTTGTTGGTCCTCACGTACCATCAGCTCCAGGGTTTTGTCCTCCATGTCCGGATCCATATTATTATTGTTGTTCTGGTTGAATCCAACCGTGAAAATAGAAACCCGTCCGTGAACCCGAGTGAAGAGAGGAACAACATACATCTACAAAACATGGAGAATCAATGGCATTAAAGCAGAATAAGAGTCCTACTCCACAGCTTCGCAAAAGAGCATAAATGTATTCATAAAATATATTATTTTACTTTCTATTTAATATTATAATATATATATATATATATATATATATATATATATATATATATATATATATATATATATATATATATATATATATATATATATATATATATATATATAAACATTTTTAAAGGAAGTATCTTCTGCTCACCAAGGCTGCATTTCTTTGATAAAAACAATAAAAAACTGTAATATTGTGAAATATTATGACAATTTAAAATGACTGTTTTCTATTTTAATATATTTTAAACTGTAATTTATTCCTGTGATCAAAGCTGAATATTCAGCATCATTACTCCAGCCTTCAGTGTCACATGATCCTTCAGAAATCATTCTAATGATGATTTGATGCTCAAGAAACATTCATTATTATTTTCAATGTTGAAAACTGTTGTGTACACATTTTTTTCAAAATTCTTTGATGAATAGAAAGTTCAAAAGAACAGCATTTATTTAAAATAGAATATTTTCTAACATTATAAATGTCTTCACTGTAACTTTTGATCAGTTTAACTCATCCTTGATGAATAAAAGTATAGATTTATTTTATTTATTTTCCCCAAAAAATAAAATAAAAATTCTTACTGACCCCAAACTTTTGAACGGTAGTGTTTAATGTTACAAAAGCTTTAGATTTCAGATAAATGCTGTTCTTTTGAACTTTCTATTCATCAAAGAATAATAAAATAAAAAAATTGTACACAACTGTTTTCAACATTGATATATATATATATATATATATATATATATATATATAATTTTATAAATATAAATATAATATATACAATATAAATATATAAAAATATATAGCTTGTAACATATGTGTGTATATGTATATGGCAGAGAGAGAGTGAGAAAAACAAACAAACAACTCAGCCCACAGACCTCTTTATATCTATCAGTCTTGCCAAGTTCATTTATATTATTAATAATAATTCTGACTCGCAAATTCAGTTGTACAAAAAGTGTGAAATAAATCATACATTTACTGCACGTCATGTTGCAGTGCTGGCTGGGTAGTATAACTGATTACATGCAATCTGGATTTTGTAATCAGATTCCAAAAATGAAGTACTTGTAATTAGATTATATTACATTTTAAAATACTTGTGATCAGACTATAGCTACTTTTTTTTATTAATTACATGTTACTCTCACAAAGGCAGTAAATTACTCATAATTCATTGATTCTCCTTATTACTACTTTTTTTAATCTTTTAATTTTTCCTTTCTAAAAATCTACTGCTCATCTACATTCAGAAGGTCTTCCAGATTTGTGGAATTGCATACAGAAAAAAAAAAAAAAAACCCTGAGACCCACACAGCCTGATCCCTGCATTTACAGAAATAATTTAGAATTCAAAAGAATCATATAGAATTTGAAAGGCAGCTAAACATTTATCATCTATAAAATCTCAATTTATACTGTGAAAAATATGCATAAAATATTATTTGGAAAAAATATTGTTTTTCCTTAACACTAAGAGTAGGATAATATTAGATGTATTATTTATTTAATACAATTATTTTTAAAAAAAAATCATTTTGAAAAACAATTTTTATTATTTATTCCTTGAAATAAAATTGATTTATTTTTAACTTTTTTTTTCTCCCCCCACTAGGAAACTCACTTCTCTTCTATGCTATTTTACTAGTGCCAGGCCCATGTATCGGTATTACAATCCCCCTTAGCCACCATTAACCCACACTGGTACACTGCCAGTAGTCATTGTATTTCTTAGCTGATGAAATAATAATAATGAGAAAAGTCTTTGCAATATAGTGTTCTTATAGTCCGGGACAGAAAAATAATTCACATTTTTCCATCAATCATAAAACATAATTATCTAGAAGCACAAGTGAGATTTCAGAGGATAACTGCATATACAGAGCACTCTAAAGTAAAACAGGACACACAGAGAAGTTTCAGCATTTTCAAATTTATTTTGTTTCTCCCCCATTCCTTACATAAACCCATGTAAAAAATACCACACTGTCATAAAATACAGCAGCAGCAATTGCCAATAAAAAAAACTCAAAAGAAGAGAACTAGTGGTGGATTTAGGGTGGAAAAAGATGGGGGGGGGAGAACAGAAAACAGAGGATAAAAAGAAAAAGAAACATTTCAAAATGAGTCCAAACAGTCTGAAAGATATTTTTACGAATTTAATTCAAACGGGAAGAGAATAAACAAAATGAGTCCTGTCCAATCAGAATGCTCTAAGGCGGGGCTTCATGAATTATTCATGATGGCTCTGTCGTTCACTTGATTGACAGACGACACACTTCTCTTCTGAAACTGTCTGTTTTTTTGTTTTTTTTTAGTATTGAGTGCACAGGTTCTCGGTAAGAAAGAGACACGTTTCTTTCTATAATTCCTCAAATCTGCACTTATTTCTCTCTAACTTGGTCTCGACTACCTAGTAGTCATCCAAGTCAAAAATCTCATCTTCTTCTCCCTGGTAGTCCAACCCCTGGAAATCCACTCGGTACCGCAAAATACCTGAGAGAGCAACACATTTTGTTAAAAAAAAACAAAAACAACAACAACAAGAATATGATTCTATATCAACACCTGACATGATGAATATCATCACCAAAAACCAGAAACAAATGAGATAAATCCAGATTTAGCGTCACCTCCGATTCCTCCGAATCCCTTGACGAACTGCGACCCCTCCTGACTCTTATCAGTCACGATCTCCAGAGTGGCTCCAAACTTCTTATAGCTATTGGCGAACCACTCCAGCAGCGGCATGACCTCGATGAGCTCGTGTTCCTGACCCGTCTGAACCACACACACACACACACACACACAAATCAAACAAATGATCAGTGGCACAGGAAACATTACACATGTCCATCCACTAGAAATAACTAGGGCTGTCAACTGTGTAACAGTGTTATGGTGGTTAATCACGACCTTTGACACACACACACACACACACACAACACACACACACACACACACCTCTTTGTCTATGAAGTGGGACTTGTCCTTCTCTTGTTCAGGGGTCAAATAAATGACTTTCTCATCTGAAACACACAACAGTGAGAAGACATTACAGAAAACACTTCCGCTTGACACACTCTGTTGAAGCAACAACCTGCAGTAAAAACAAACACTGAAAGAAAGTTTAAAACTCGTGTTTACACAGAACACACTCCAACACAGAACACACTCCAACACAGAACACACTCCAACACAGAACACACTCCAACACAGAACACACTCCAACACAGAACACACTCCAACACAGAACACACTCCAACACAGAACACACTCCAACACAGAGTTATCTCCGGGACAAGAGGAAACAGTGAATATTGTTCTTTACAATAATGGTCTGATTAGGTAACATTAGTTAATGCATTAACTAACAATGAGCAACACATTTGTTACAGAATTTATTTATCTTTATCAACATAATACACAATATACTTGCTCATTGTTAGTTTGTGTCTATTAAATAATATTAACGGAATCATTCTAATAATGTATTAGTAAATATTGAAATTAACATTAACTAAGATTAATTAATGCTTTAGAAGTATTTTTCATGAGTTAACTAATATAAAAAATATAAAAAAATAAAAACTGCCATTATGGTAAAAAAATAAAAATAAAAATTGAATATCAACAATTTCACATTTTAATTTAGTTAACTTTATGCATTAAAGTAAGTACAACTGAAATAAAAATTAATAAAATCTATATAGACATTTAAAAAACTGATAAACAAAAAAACATGTTTTTTTTATATTTTTTTTATATAGTGATATAGTCACATATAACTGTTACATCATCATTGGAAGACTGGACTGACCAATCAGACAACAGGAACAAATGTGTCTAATTCCTGAAGTGATGTAATTAAAGCTTATTTGAACTGCTCTACAAGTGCCGACTCACAGGAACATGAAAGGATCTTAAATCTGAGACTGTGTTTGTAATAAAGATTCTGGACCAATCCCATGTGTGTGTTCATGTACCGTTCTCCGAGTCGGTGACCTCTGCCCCATGCAATCTCAGGACGTATCTCATAGTCTCCAAATTTTCATAGACGATGAGAATTTCAACGGCTCCCATTTCTAGCGCCTTCAGTGTGTCCTCCACGCCAAAACAATACTTCCCTGTGTCCTGACTGATCTCGTCGAAGTATCGCCCTGAGAGACAGACAAGACAACGCCACCGTCAATGCTTTCACACACACTCACGGTAACAAACTGGTGAAACATTTCCTTTAGTTTTTCATAAGGTTCATCCTACATTGTCTTTTAAAGAAAACAGTCTAAAGAAAACAGGTCAAAGATAAATTAGAAGATCTGGTGTACATCATATGAAGAACCAGGGTTATTATTAACTAAAACTAGTAAAAAAATATAATAATAATAATAATAAAAAATAATAAAAAAAATTGATGAAAACCATAATACTTAATATTAGATGAAAAACTAGATGAAAAAAAAAGAGAAATAATAAAAACTAAATAAATAAACAAATAAAAAATAAATCATCTTGCATCTTAATTTGTTTTTAAATAAACAGGCACACATTCAATTGAAGGTTAAAAATACTGAAGAAATGCTTTATTCAAAATTGTATGATGTATAATTGGAATTGGTTTATGTACTAATATATCAATACATTCGAATTAGCGGTCGACCAATATTGGATTTTGCTGATACAGGGTGTCTACAGATATAAACAAGTTAAATTTAAGACTTTTTAAGACCTTTTTAATGCCACTTTGAATGAAATTTAAGACCAAACCTGTGATGGAAATACATATTATATTACATGCGTATTCGATTTTTAATTTGAGGGGGGAGTTTAGACTTTTTTTTTTTATTACATGTATCTGGCCTAAATGTATGCTCACTCATTGCATTTTTACAATGGGGTAATTTTGGTCTTAAGAATTTACACAACACAAGGAAGCTTGATTTCAATCTTTGAATTAAATTGAAAAAAGTAGCACAAATAAATACAATAGAATAAAGATACCAATAAATAGAAATAAAGAGAAAAGTTTTTGCTTAGGTCTAACACGAGTATTCAGAAATACTACAGAGACTGAATAAAGTAATCAAATGTAAAATAACACTGGGTAGTATTTTAGTCCTGACTATATTAAATACATAGGCTATTAATCCTGATTCCTTAAAATGAAAGCTATGGTTTGTTGTTTTGACAACCAAATGAATGACAGACACATATGGCTGCTGTCCCTTTAAGAGCTAGTGCACGGATCCTGTGTTCATACGGTCACGTGCGATTTATGCTTATTTAAGACATAACCGACTGTGTTTAGAGGATACTCACCAAGACCGAAATTGACATCATTTTCGCATGTTTTTGACTGTTACAGCGATAAAATCCACGAAAAATAACTTTTGTTACCCACGAGCTGTTTGTGAGGCGGCTTTACTCTATGTATGTGTGCAGAAAAAAAACCATCTCTCTCAGACAGCGCGCAAGTACTGAATAGTTGCAAATCGCGTGAATGTTTAATCAGGTAAAACTTTAAAAGACGTGCAAATGGTAAAGTTACTTATGATGCAATGCTGGCCCGATTATGCAAGTGACAATTCCGTCTATCCCGACTCCTGAAACGCGAGAGTGTATTTTTACCTCAGTATGTTTCTTCTGGGAGTTTTGTTTGCCGTTATGCTCATTTGTTTTGATTTCTTCCTATAAAATCTATCACAGAGACAAGCAGCGCGAGCCTCAACAGCGTTACCAGAAAAAGCCTACATTATCATTATCAATAGCTGTTTATGTAATAAAATCTGAATCATTCTCGCGATTCGATGCTTCACTGGTTATTTGATGGATATTAGGTCCGTCAGACTGGAGAAATTTTAGCGGTAACGTGACCAGAAATATTTAAGACCTATCGAATCTGAATTTAAGACATTTTAAGACTTTTTAAGGCCTTTTTTTAGGAAAACTTTATTTAAGACATTTTAAGACTTTTTAAGGACCCGCGGCCACCCTGTGATACAATGATATGTTTAAAGAAAGGCAATAAAAAGATTATTGAGCTGAAACTAGTAAAATCTGTATAATTAATGTGTTATGAATAATGTTCTTAATCTTTCCTTCCTGTGACGGGCAGCCCAGAAAGAAGCTAGTTTACATTGAATTAATCGCCAACTCGTTTATTGTGTAACAAAACATGCCAATAATAACCAAAAAAAAAAAAAAAAGCATAATGCAGAACTGAACGCCTGAAATACCCCAGGACTCTTATTTTGAAATGACACGCTTTGACTTTGATACCAGCAGCGCTCACTTTTAACAAATTCAATCGTCGCCTTTTGAAGTTTAATATTCACATTAGGCTGTATCCCGATTCCCAAATTTGAGATCTTTTGAAAGGATCATTTAAACTTTTATTATTCCAAGACTTTTTAACGGCCTTAAATTTTATCAAACTAAATGTAAAACCTTTTAAAGACCCACGGATGTTTGCAGATGCAAAACTACTGTTGCTTGGATTTCAGGATGATTTCTGGATGCAGAACGAGACTGAGGTCTTGTTACAGACTTCATTCATCTGATACAGGATTGTGAGAATCGATATTTACCTATCAACTTTTTCTCCTGTATGAATTTGACGTTGGACAGGACTTCAGCGGAGAGCTCAATGGCCTGATTGAAGCCGTTCTCTCCTCCGTAAGAGATGTCGACCAGCTTCAACACTTTCGCTTGCAACCTCTGCAACCAATCATAGACAACCAACTGACATTAGAGAGACAGCCAATCACAAAAAACCTGCCATTTGTTCAGATCCAGTGATAAACTATGTACAAAACAGCATATTTTTCTGCAATATAATGAAATTTCGATTCACATACTATGTTTTAAGTATGCAGTATACATTATTCTCAATTGTATTTGAAAATAAAGCCATTAAAGAGTTTATATAAGCACTTTTATTCAACAAATCAGAGTCAACAACAGGCAAGCAACACACTTTCTCCTTACCGGGTCGAACATGTCCGATTGGCTGAGCTCTGTTTTAAAGTCAGCGGATCCGGCCAGAACCATTCCGGCCACGTTGACTTTATCGTTGGACACGAAGAGCTGCACGGCCGTCTCTGCCACTTTCCTCACGTAATTGTGTCTCTTCTCCATCCTTAACCGAGCGAAACGCAGCGCGGACTGACCTCCTCTTCCTGACACACAGTGGAATATATATATGTTAATATATGCACCATTTAAAGGGTTAGTTCACCCGAGAATGAAAACGCTGTCATTAGTTACTCAACCTCATGTTTTTCCAAACCTGTAAGACTTTCGTTCATCTTCAGAACACAAATTAAGATTTTTTATTTTTTTTATGAAATCTGAGAGATTTCTGTTTTTCTGTGAGAGACTCTGACCGTTCAAAACTTTCATAAAGAGATGGTCAAATAAAATAATAGGAATTGAGCAGTTTAATTCAAGTCTTCATTTGGGTTTCAAAGATGAACGAAAGTCTTCCAGGTTTGAATGAAATGACGAGAGTGAGGAAATTATGAAATAATTTTCATTTTGGGGTGAACTATGCCTTGAACTTTAACAAACTAGTGAAACATTAACTTCAGAGTTGTTCATTCTATTATTTATTTAAACATTTTGTAATTAAAGAATTTTTGAAGTCAAATTTAAAATAAATAAAACTAATACCATATTGTCCATATAGAACAAAACCAAATAGAACAACCTCAAAATAAATCATGCATCAAAGATTATTTTACTCAATTAAACAGGCACACGTTCAAATATTTTATTCAATATATACATATGTATTTAAACTGGTTAATGTACTAACATATCAATACATACGAATAAAAGGTTGATCGATATTGGATTTTGCCGATAAAATAATGTTGTGTTTAAGGAAAGGCAATAAAAAGCTTAGTGTATTTTTAAATAAAAGATAAACAAAATTATCTATTGTGCTGAAAATCTGTATATTAAATGTGTTCATTGTATTAAATAACATTCAAGAGCAGAAGACCAGAGACACTTGAGTAAAGATGACACTCTTACTGGCTAAAAAATAAAAGTATTAATAATTATGCATTTATTCTAAAATTAAAAGGGAAATAATTTGAAACAAACAAGATTTAAAATAAATGCAGTCAAATCTTTCCCACTAAATAAACACATAAAAGAAAAAATATGAAATAATTTCGATTTATATACAGCAATTAACTTGTAACTCTAATAGTCAGCGATATTTTCCTACAGGCATTTTTACGGAAACATTTTCTAAAATAAAAATGAGTGATAACGCAAATGATTCATTGAGTCAGAGTTTGGAAATGAATCATCTATCAGTTCGAACACTGATTTATCTGCTGATGTTTGAATGAGAGACGCAATTAAAATGTATATGAACTCGTATTCACGGATCTCGAGACGAGAACGGATCATGAAACAATCTTTAAGAAACTTAATGGCTGAACCCAAAGTGCATTAAAATCATCTTGATTTTATATTGGCGAATTTTGCATATAATGTGAACTTAGTCCTAGAAAACAAAAACGTCAAGGTTAAGTGTCTAGGCCTGATTACCGTGTTTTTTAGGAAGGTCCACAGTAAACTTGTGCAGCACGTCTCTGGTGTTTCCCTGTAGAGTGCCGAACAGAGCTCCACTACCATCGATGACTATGAAGCCGAACTTACTGTCATCCGACAATAACGCCGTCAGAGCCTAGAGAAACACAGAAGATTATACAGCATCTGGAATACAATAAGCTTTATGATTCAGACTGTTTTATTTAGTGCCATGTCAGCACTCAAAGCTATTTTCATGGCAAAAATTAAATTACAAAAATACGAATATCATATAAATACAATAAAAACTAGACAAACAAAAACAGCAAGTCGTATTATACAAGCTTTTTTAAATTAACATATGATTAAAAAAAATCCAAAAGCTTTTCAGGCATAATCAGACTCTCACCAAAATTGAACCTAGGCTCTTTTTGTTAATCTACCCGAGGCAAACTTTCGTGTAAAAGCATAATTATAATGGAAACGCCACTTTTAAGATTGACCGTATTTTCGGTCAAAATGCCTTTTGAATGGGAGTGCTTGGGGCACGACTATGATAGCATCAAAATCACTATTTTTAAAACACTAATGCGGCTCGACGGTTAGTATATAACCGTGAGACCGACGGTTATAGTTGAACACCGTCATTAGAACTCTATAACTGCCAAAACCGTGTTATTAAAATATTTTTTACAAAAATTTTTTATCATAGAGAATGTTTAAATACTAATTAAAAACAATTGTTTACAGTCTGTGTTATTAATGGTCTACGTCGTTTCAAACTGTATTCGATTCTTTGCCAAGTACCCCCTGACCGACCGCCAATCATTTGAGATAGAAATAAAAGCTATGACTATGATATAGTGATGTGCCATCATTATGAGATTTATTAAACAAATGAAAAACATTTGCAATAATAAACATTAGCAATAAAAATTTGCAATAATAAACAACGCATCATTACCGACAACTGATTGTGCAGTTTAATTACCCCTTGACTGGCCCTAAACATGTTTGATAAAAGAAACATATACAGTGTGTATATATATATGATGTATATTACATTTTAGCTCAAAAACTATTTTAATAAAAGATAGGATCATAAGATGCGCAATTTGTTTTGTAAATCATCAGACATGATTTTTACCACTTCATTAAGTTTTGCTTTGTAGAAAGCCTTTCTTTAAAGCGAATTTCGTTTTGTACAAATTGTACCTTAATTTTAATAAATGTTTCATCAACCAATTGCATGTATTTAATAAATAAAAAGCAAATATAGCAGACAATATAATAACCGTGACATGGAGGCGCCGGTGCGCCGCGTTCACTTGCATTGCATTGTGAACTAGAGCGCATCTCATCGTAAATGAATGAAACTCAGCGTAGGCCTATGCCTCATACATTAGCATTAAATATCTTTGCTGTATCCTTTCTAGAACAGACAAGGGCTTTCTTGCGGCTCGCATCAGCAGAGCATTGCATCGCCCATAGACCGCAAAACAATCAGCGGATGGCGGGCGGGTGCGGCTTTGACATTTGGTCAAAAAACGCTGGTGCGGATGATGAGTTTTGTGATGCGGTTGCGGATGAAATAATACCCCATCCGCATATCTCTGTCGATAACAACATTGAACACTACACAAGTATTTTTTATTTATTTAGGCGATCAAGTAGCTAATCAGTGTCTGCTTGTTTATTCAAACTAAGTTGTCCTATAACAGACGAACGTCGCAACGTTGTATGATGCTATCATAGTCGTGCCCCATGCACTCCCATTGAAGAGGCAATTTGACCGAAAACGAAAA
This sequence comes from Leuciscus leuciscus, assembly GCF_965113295.1. Taxonomy (NCBI): domain Eukaryota; kingdom Metazoa; phylum Chordata; class Actinopteri; order Cypriniformes; family Leuciscidae; genus Leuciscus; species Leuciscus leuciscus. The sequence goes on from NC_138732.1 coordinate 6,008,836, forward strand.
TACGGTCAATCTTAAAGTGGCGTTTCCATTCTAATCATGCTTTTAAAGGAAAGTTTGACTCGGGTAGACAAAAAAAAATACCCTAGGTTCAATTTTGGCGAGAGTTACCCTTTAGGTCCAGGACAATCTAATAAAATGTGTTTAACAGAGATGGGAATCTTACAAAACATGCATAAAGTTGGGTCTTCTGAGCTTTATGAAACACTTCATTATGATTGGGATTTTACCTCCGTGTGGAACTTGTTGTCACAGAGATACAGGGAGGTGTTGATGGGTTTGAACGGCTCAAAGTCGATGTTCACTTTCTTCTCTTTGCCTTCATCCGTCACTATGGTGCCGCAGTACACCACCAGACCATTATGGGGCACTGCAGGAGACAAGAGACGCCAAACACACCGAAACCATCAATACCGGATCAAGATGTTATGTTGTCTGACATTGGCTGGACAAAATTTGAGCAAAAACGACATGAAATGGTATTCGCAACCCATTTTATTTCTGTACTGACACACATTTCTGGGTGAACCAGAATTTTCAATGAGATAAACATGAATTGATCGTATTTTTATCCATCATTACTTGCCACAGCCGTCTTAACTGTCTGACATTAAACTACTGTGTTAACTATTGGAAATAGTTTTTTTTTTCAAAAACACTGAACCGCAAATAAAGTTTTTATTTGGCTGAAAATCGAAAACTAAAAATGTATTTAATAATCAACTCTAAACAAACACTGAATTGTACGTAAGGAAGTTTGGTTACACTTTATTTTAAGGTGTCATTGTTACAGTGTAATTATATATTTAAGTACCAAGTAATATTAAGCAACTACATGTACTTACTATATGGTTAGGGTAGGGTTAGGATTTGGTTGAGGGTTAGTTGTAATTATGCATAATTTACTGTTAATACTATGATAAGTACATGTAACATATGGATCAAGGACACTGTAAAATAAAGTGTTACCGGAAGTTTTTATATCAACTTCTTAATTATATAATTATGTTTCTACTCCAATTCGTTTTAAATGGTGGCTGTAATAAACACTTGTTTTAATGACAGATTTATTCAAGCAATTGACTGATTAAGTAAAAATATATTATATATATGTATATGTTTACTTAACCAGTCTATGTTGTTAACTAACCATCAAATACTTCAGATCTTAGCCTAGAATCAGAGGAATCTTTAAGGATTTGCTAAATTTGTCTCAGACGGCCACATCGTGGACAAAATCATAGTGTGAACCCGGCTATTTTTTGCTTTGGAATGACATGCACAGATGAATTGTGCACAATAAGATCATGAATGTGCATTATACAAATTATTTTCAATGTTAAGGGTCAAGTTGACTTTATATCCCATCTTAAAACAAATCAAAAACAAACCTTTTAACCATTAACACTCTTCCAGCTAGCAGAGCCTCTAACAAAACTGCACCAATTTCCCATCATAAATATGTCAAGTATGCACTTAGCACTGTTTTTCTTAGAAAGCACAATGTTAGGGTTTCATACACAAATTGAGTCCCTGTGTGACCCTGGATCACAAAACCAGTCACGAGTCGCACGGGTATATTTGTGGCATTAGCCAACAATACATTGTATGGGTCAAAATTATCGATTTTTCTTTGCCAAAAATCATTAGGATATTAAGTAAAGATCATGTTCCATGAAGGTTTTATCAATGTTTCGATTTTTTTGCACCCTCAGATTCCAGATTTTCAATAGTTGTATCTCGACCAAATATTGTCCTATCCTAACAAACCTGACATCAATTGAATGCTTATTTATTCAGCTTTCAGATTATGTAAAATCTTTAAAACTGGTTTTGTCATCCAGGGTCACATATGATCGACTCAATAACTCTCTCAGCGATACGCGAGCGGTCAGAACAACACAGGCTTTTGTCTCAAATGTCCTCTTTAAAAATGCAGGTGTTTGACTGTGATTAAAAAGAACACACTCTCACACACACTATCTTTGTGAGGACTCTCCATAGACGTAATGGTTTTTATACTGTCCAAACTGTATATTCTCTTCCTTTACACTAAACCTTCCCATCACACAAAACTTTCTGCATTTTTACATTTTCAAAAAAACTCATTCTGTATGATTTATAAGCTTGTGTACCCACGGTTGGGGACCTCAATTTAGGTACCCACAGTGCAGAGATGGGGGACTCGAGTCATATGACTTGACTCGAGTCAGACTTAAGTCGCAAATTTTAGGACTTGAGACTTGCTTGACAAATATTAATAAAAGACTTGACTTGACTTTGACTTGATATTCATGACTTGAGACTTGACTCGGACTTGAGGTAAATGACTCGAAATAACTTGTCTTTTTAAAAATAAATATCTGTATTTGAACGCACCGCAACAATCACGTGACGCAGCAGGAACGCGCGCTGTGTGAACAAAAGCCGTGATAATGCAGTGTCGTAGTGATGACGCTGAAGCGCGGGATCGTTCGCCAGCTTTGAAACGGTACGTAATGCGCAAGTTTATGATCGAATCAGAGAAGAAGAAAAAAATGCACAAGCGTGGTTTCTCGAGAGAGAGAGAGAGAGAGAGAGAGAGAGAGAGAGATCGCAGCTCATAAGCAAACTTAAGACGCTGCTAAGACATTACATGTCTTTAGGGGTTGTGTGTGAACGCAATCTCTGATTCCGGGAAATCACTGGCACTGCTAGACTGGCAGTGTGAATGAACCTAAATCATACGAACCCGGGTCAAATCTTGGGTCACTTTATCCGTGTATTTTCCGGAATCTCTGTGTGAAAGGGGCTTTGGTCACACACCCTGACAAAGGCTCATTAGCCACAACGCATAGTTGTGCAAGTACTTGTCACCTGATTTTAAAATATTAAAGCCATGATGAAATAAAGGCTTTCTATATATTTTTTATAATATTCGAGTGCCTTGGGTTAATGATTTTTTTAATGATCTGAATAATCCCTTACATACAAAAGCACAGAGAAAAAATATTTTCTTGAAAATGAAAATGAAAATCGGGTTAAAATATGTTAAAATATGCCATATTCCAGTTTTTCTTACCTGCATGCATCCCTTTGTACTGTCTAGTTATATGCTACCAATATAGTCTGCTATGATCCCAGGGTTGACTTGAATGTTAAAAGAAATATAAAAAAAATGTAACTGTAATTTAATAATTATTAATAATGCATTGGTACAGTCTACCGTTCTCTGGGATTTGTTTTCATGATAATCGAATGTAAAGAGTTTTATCTCTAAAAACTGTTTAGCTTATAACGCTAGTATATAGGGCATAGAGTAAGTAAAAAGAAATCGCTAGTTAATACCACTAAAAGATTGTAAAAAGACACCGACACACAAAGAAAAAAAACATACTGACTTTCGAACCGAACCATGCATACACAAATACACAAAACAAAAATTCAAACTTGCAAGCACAACCATGCACACATGCAAACAAACAATACACTCTTCACTCATACACACGCACACACATTCACTCACAAATATTAATGAATCAATCACACTCAATCAAATCACCTCTCTCTCTCTCTCTCTCTCTCTCTCTCTCTCTCTCTCTCTCTCTCTCTCTCTCTCTCTCTCTCACACACACACACACACAGTCAAACACAACCATGGACATGCAAACAATACACTTTTCACACATACACATGCACACACATTCATTCACAAATATGAATAAATCACTCACTCACACAGATTAATAATGTACAATAGTCAATCCACCTGATTGACAGGTGTAAGTTTTGTGTCAATTCAATTATTACTGTTTTTTTCTTGTTATTCTTTTGTTAAAAAGGAAAGATCTAATTTGTTGGGATGTGTTCATGTTCCATAAAGGGGATGCCAGTTTGAAGAATGCCATTTGGTGGCATAGGAACCATTATACTTGAATTGTGAATTGTGTAATACCTTTTAATGGTCTTCTGCAATGTTTGAGGCATATTTATTTTTCATGCTTTAATGTTGGCCTAATTTCAGTTACATTTACATTTTAGGCTATGTAGTTTGAAATTTTGAATTTTTTTTTTATTTTTTTATTTTTTATTGTAGTAACCACTCAGCTGTATGTGGAAATGCATATTTAAAAAAAAAATGTTGCAAATAAAACCATAGTCCACAGCTTATGTAGTTTTAACTTATTTTAATATATAAATTCAGTGAAATCATCAAACGTTTGTATGACTTGCCAGTGACTTGTGACCCAAGCTACGACTTGACTTGACTTGCTTGACATAAAGCAGTGACTTGACTTGACTTGACTTGCTTTTCACAAAATTGACTCGGACTTGCTTGAGACTTGAAGGTTAAGACTTGAGACTTGCTTGTGACTTGCACATGTGTGACTTACTCCCACCTCTGCCACAGTGACACGAGTCCCCATGAGTCTGTGTGCTTTCAGGTTTAAAGGATTAGTTCACCCCAAAATGAAAATGTCCTAATAATTTACTCACCTCAATGCCATCCAAGATATCCAGATGTCTTTCTTTCCTCAGTGGGAGAGAAATTATATTTTTTGAGGAAAACATTTCTGGATTTTTCGTCTAACAATGGACTTCATTGGTTACCATCGTTTTTAAGTCCAAACCAATGCAGTTTCAAAAGTGTTTAAACGGGCTGTACGCGATCACAGCTGAAGAAGAGGTTGTTATCTAGCGAAACGATAGGTCATTTTCAAAAGACTTTTTACCTTAATAGTTCAGATTGAGCTGATCAACAAAAGGACAGGGAACAACGTCATCACGTTGAAAGGTCGCGCCGGCGCCGGCAGAAGTACCGCCCCACTGTTTACAATGCGACCGTACGTAGGAGGATAGTTCAAATAGTATTGTTTGCTATTATATATATAGTAATAGTATTCAGTGAATATGAATAGTATATGAATAACATTCTGATGAATATGAATAGTAATTAAAATAGTATTGCCGAAATGTTTTCCTCAAAAAACATAATTTCTCTCCCTCTGAGGAAAGAAAGACATGGATATCTTGGATGGCATTGGGGTGAGTAAATTATTAGGAAATTTTCATTTTGGGGTGAACTAATCCTCTAAGTCCCCACTGGGATAGAGAAACATGCACACACACACACCTTTGTTGTAGAGTTTGAGTCTCTGCTGGACTGAGGTAATGGCTCCCAAAACTGACAGTCGGTTCACTCGACTCTTGATGTTTGACGCTGTCCCGAACTCATCCGCCAACATCTTGGACACCCTGGAGATCTGATCTTTAGGAGGAATGATGAGCGAGATCATGCTGGTCCCATTACTGAGAGAGAGAAACACAAACGGCCATGTTATTCAGCTCTACACAACCATCAAACTGACAGATCACGGTCAACTCAATCATTTACAGAGAGAACAGTGTCTTAATTCCAAGATCTAGTGAGCAGTCCAGATGTTTACTCGTGACCTCAGAAGCAGCATTTTAACTCGTTTAACGCCCCTTTTTAAACTACAAATGCTTGAAGTTCATGAATGCTTTGGATTACAGACCTAAAGTCTCTTGTAAAAGACAACACTCAGCAGGATATTGCAGAAGTGAAAGCAGCTTCAAATTGTGAAAGTGTAAAAAGTTACAGAAGTTTAATTTAACTGTACAGCAAATGTACTCTGAACAAAACATTTATTTCATACCAAATATATATCTCACAAAATAATTTGCTAGAATATCGAACCAAGTTGTGTTCCTAATTTGAAACTGATGTCACAAAATGTAAGCCTGCTATGTGCATTTGGTAACACAATGTCCAATTTGAAAACGTTTTTTCAAAGCGTTTTAAGCTAATTTATGATGATTACTAAAATATGTGATGGGGAAAAAGGAAATAAATAAGCCCGCCAGCAGGACACAGAGTTACAGGCTATGGCAGCATCTAAGTGGCTGATCTGGATCACTACATAGCCAGCAATACTTAATATGCATTAACGCAAAAAAGACTCTCAATATGAATATTTCAGAGTGTCATATTCTGTGTGAATGGCGTAACATTTTTCAGTTTGTTTGCTATCTTGGATGGATTTTTCCATCATGGTGCATTCTGGGATTGCCTTTTTCTATATGTTATGGATCAGCTTTTGTGAGTCAAAGAGTGTCAGAGAGACACAAAAGAGGTCAAAGGCCTCAGTATTGTCAGCTGACAAAAGTGGCATTTCTAGAGTTCTCTTACACACACACACACACACACACACCGCTGCTAAAACAGAGACTGACTTCAAACATTCAGTTTATACAGTCCACACTGAGATCTGAGGTGGAATCAGGGTCAAAACACAGAGAGAGCAGAACACATTTCAGTTTATTTACACACACACACACACACACACACGTGGCATGAAGGTCAGCGGCACTCACGCATGGAAAACAAAGAGTTTTGGGTTCTGATGTGGGATTCGACATAATTCATTTGTGCATGAGAGCATGAATTACTACCATCCTGCACACACACACACACAGAATTTACCCTTGAATGAAGGTCTGTATTGTTGTGAAGCTCAACTACCTGTCATAATCATAGCATGAGTGCCAAACGTTCGTGCCGATGACGCATTTACACGCTCTGTAACACATGTAGTGGTTCTGCAAATAGACCAATGTACACAAGCTTCACCCTTGATACAAAGCTCACAGATGTATTACCTCCATCCTTACACACGACAGGTGAACGAAGTGTAGAAAACAAGCATTTCCTTCCCATTTCAAAACCCATGGCTGACAGAAGGCCGGTTGTAGGATCAAATCCAGCACAAGCTGATCATGAACAATAACATGTTGTGTCCTTGAATAAGTCTCCTATCTGAACTTATAATGAGTGCACTGTTTAATGAGTAATTATGGTTATTAGGAGGTCCTAACTAAACACACAGGTTTGAAACTCACAGATTCAAACCTTAAACGCACACAGATCGTATCAGACGGTCTCATGAGAGCGGCTCGAGGAACTAGTCATTAGCGGTGTCTACTACGGCAGGAATCAACATTACTATTGCTCATACTTAAACGTTAGGGATTAGGACGAAAACCCAACTGTGTGTGTGTGTGTGTGTGTGTACCTACTTAATTATATTTTGGGGACAAATTTGTTCCCAGTAATGACCAAAACCTGACAAAATCTCCAAAAACCTCCCTTTAGGGACGTCCTCATTTGTAAATATGGTAAAAAAATAAATGTAAAACTGCAGAAGGTTGTGTGTGATGAAGGTTTAGGGGTAGTGTTGTTAGTGTAACGCGATTGTACAGTATAAAAATCATTATGTCTATGGAATGTCCCCATTTAGATAGTTTAGTAAACATACATGTTTGACATACATATAGCAGTTCCAGTCAAAATTTTGCAAACATTACTATTTTTAATGTTTTGAAAGTAGTCTCTTATGCTCATTAAGCCTGCATTTGATCAAAAATAAAATAAAAGAGTAATATAGTGAAATAGTATTACAATTTACAATAACTTTAAAATATAACTTATTGCCGTGACGCAAGGCTGAATTGTCTGCATCATTACTCCAGTATTTAGTGTCACATGATCCTTCAGAAATCATTTGAATATGATGCTTTGATATTCAGTTATTATAAATGATGAACAGTTGTGCTGCTTAATGCTTTTTTGTGGAACCTGTGATACTTTTTTCTAGATTCTTTGATGAATTTAAAAAGAACAGCATTTATTAAAAAATATTAATCCTTTCAAACAATATAAATCTTTACTATCATTTTCTTTTAGCAATTTAACACGTCCTTTCTGAATAAAAGTATTAATTTCTTTAAAAAAAAAAAGAAAGAACAAACTTCTGACCCCAAACTTTTGAACGGTAGTGTATATTGTTACAGAATATTTCTATTTTAAATGAATGCTGTTCTTTTTTAACTTTATATTCATTATATATACACACACACACACATATATACACACACACACATATATACACACACACACATATATACACACACACATATATACACACACACATATATACACACACACACACACACACACACACACACACACACACATATATATATACACACACACACATACGTCAACATTTGAAGTGGATCAATAAAGTTTCATCAAAGTTGTCCTAAGACAAGAATGGGTATTGTTCAAAATTCATGTATAACTTTGATGAAAGGTTTAGATCCACTTCAAATGTTGACTAATGTATATATGTAGTGGATTGTATATATATATATATATATATATTTATATGGTGGCAGGTAATGAATGTTCCCTTGTGGTGGTTTGAATCTAGAGCCTTTCAGTTGCCAGTCCAGATGTAAACCACCGAACTAACACACATTAAAAACACTTTAAAACACATAATTATCCCCAACACGTTCAAGCACACACTTCGACACGAACTCTCTCACCCTCTCGCCGCTTCCAGACTCTTGATGAGTTTCTTGATCTTCCAGATCTCAACATTTCTGTCCGCCGCGTTCGGATCATCTGCCATCTTCAGTCCTGCAACAGCGGAAAGAAACTCCCGTTAAAACCGGGACTGACCCGTGTGTGTGAGATAGAGTGTGTGTGCGCGCGCGCGTGCGTCTGTGTGTCCTGCCCGGATGAGTGCGTCCACACGAGCGCCTGATGATCGGTGATTTCGACACCCTCCAAGGACGCACCAACAAAAACTACAACAAAGTACCATGGTATTACTCTGATTTCCGATCGTGTACACGGCCGGACGTGTTATCCTATTGTTTGAAGTGCATTTGAGTACTATATAAATACGGTAAACGTCGAAGTACACGATCAAAGTGCTCAATATCCTCTTTAAACACCCATATAAACCTCTATGTTAGATATCTGATCATTAAAAATACCTGACTCTCTCCCTCCGGTTTCGATCGGTCGGTCTGTCTGTTCCACACGCGTCACGCCGCCGCCGGTTCCTGCGGATACACGTGGGAGGAGGAGCTTCAGTGGTTCACTTCCTGGTTACCTGCATAGAAACCAATGGGCCCCAAATGATTCTAAATGAGACATACCACTGTTGTTCCTGCAGGGGGCGCTCGGTGGCCCAGAGAGCGAATCCTCCATTGAGCCACATTCAAATATTAGATGCTTTGTGTAAACAGGACGTTAGAAGAATTCTTTCACGAAGAAAAAAATGAATATCCATTCTTGCATTATATCTATATAATATTTAGGTTGAGATAATATCCGGGACGCTCTAAACCCCGCCCACTTTAGTAATACTTTCCATTCTAGCGTCTTATTCTATTTCTACGGTGGAAACAGCGTTTCTTCGTTTTGATTGGCTAAGAGTTGTGGTGACGAGTCTGGTCCTCCATAAGGACCCCAAGCGATCCCATTGGCTCAAACTACTTTTATTAGGCACTCTCTTTAGCGCCTGTTTACAATTCCTCCAAAATCGTGTTATGAAAAATGCGGTTTGAACTAGGTTATAATGCACTTTAGTTAGCCTGTGTACTAGCATAGCATACACATGATTTGTAATTACATTAAAGATGATTGTGAATACATGTAATATGTTTAATAACATATTAATAACATGTATGAGAAGGGGTGGATTGGAAATGTAGTTGGATGTTTTAAAAAAATAAATTATAGGATTAAATAGCATGATACATAGCCATGTTATTCTACTCTAACGTATATAAAACATGCTATGAATCAAGTGTCCAATAATAATAAAGCATTTATAATAATTATATATTATAATAACATAATAATTAGTTCCTTACTCTAATTCTACCTTGTATTATTTTTGTATTATTATTATTTTTTATCATTTGTTTTGTGTTTGGCAATATTGTATGTAAACATAAATATGCCAATAAGGTACTTTAAAATGAACAGTGGTACCACTCTACCTTTATGTTTTTTCTAGTAATTTTAATTGCATAGCCTATTTGTTTCACTACAATCGTAAAGTAGGCTATAACACGCAAATACCCAGAAAGGTAGTGAAATAAGTGTACATGTAATAGCTCATTTCCAATTTGCTTATTTTACTCGTAGGACGTTGAAGGGGGTATAATGTCCCCCTATGTTTGTTGTAATGTGTCTCATTCATACTGTCTATGGTCTCATTGGCGACGTACAGGCTGTAACTTTCAGGAGTGACCAGGAGAGGGAAACATTGTCTCTCTCACAATGATAAATATACCACACACACGCACACACACACACTTCTGGTTTATATCTTTGTGAGGACTCTCCATAGACGTAATGGTTTTTATACTGTACAAACTGTATGTCCCCACTAACCCGACCCCTAAACCTTCCATCACACAAAACTTTCTGCAGTTTTACATAAAAAAAAAAACCTCATTCTGTATGATTTATAAGCTTGTGTATCCACGGTTGGGGAGTGACACGAGTCCCCATGAGTCTGTGTGCATTCAGGTTGAGGTCCCCACTGGGATAGAGAAACATGTACACACACACACAAAGTATATATATATAGCCAAACCTATAGCTGATTATTCATGGCAGACTTTATTGTGTTTTTTTTATTAAATGTTTCAGATGAAGTGTTAGTGTTTCCTTTTTTGCCTTTTGATTGTCGTCCACATTGCATATTGTCACGGTTCAATCATAACTCACAAAGAAACTGTTTTTCCATCTTGCCTTGTAAACCAAACACCTTTGAACATATACGATATAAAATCATCGCAAATCATTCTGTAGGCCTATAGTCCCCACAATTCACACTCCAATATAAAGTACATTTTGTATGTGTATATTCAGTGTTTTTGCTGGTTTAGGTTTACACACACTCTCAAGTGTTTGGGCCTGTTTCGCTTTTGCAGGCCAAAGAAAATCCCAGCTGTGATAACAGTGATTTAAGGACGATACTCCCAGCGCCGCTCATCACCCGCTGGTGCTCGGGTTATTTTGGGATAGTTGTATGAGGGTGTGAGGACGTTTGCTGGAGTCAGGTCAGCGTTTACTGCAGTTATCAGAGGAGGCAGACGGTCATTACACTCACTGCAGCCCGAGCTCCACCGGCACATCAGCACAGGAATTACTACACTATAAAAACCCGAATCATGTTTTAACGTCATGTCCATTTAAATGCCAATGCGTTTATTCTGGAAATAGACTGAAACTGATTTAGCAAACAGAAGGACACGGGGTCACAGGGGGCCTGGGCTTTGCTGATTGTGCACTCATATTTCTATCTATAAATTAAAATATCCATATTATTTTTAATGTATAGCCTACAGTAAAGGCCCATTCACACAAAGAACAAACTACAGTGCTATGCATAAGTTTAGACACCCATGCTAAAGTTGACTAAAAAGAGGAATAAAAAAAATCATCTTTTGGAAATTGAACTTAATGCCTTAATTAAAAAAATTAGGAAAAATCCAACCTTTAAGGACACCAATTTTCTTTGTGAATGAATAATGTATCGTAAATAAATAAATGTTCTTCCTTAAAATACAGGGTGCATAAGTCTGGACACCCCTATGTTAAATTCCCATAGAGGCAGGCAGATTTTAATTTTTAAAGGCCAGTTACTTCATGGATCCAGTATACTATGCATCCTGATAAAGTTCCCTTGGACTTTGGAATTAAAATAGCCCCACATCATCACATAGCCTTCACCATACCTAGAGATTGGCATGGAGTACTTTCCATAAGATCATCTCTCAATGCAAATAAAACCAGCTATTAGGCTAACTGAAATAAAACCATGCCAATCTCTAGGTATGGTGAAGGCTATGTGATGATGTGGGGCTATTTTAATTCCAAAGGCCAAGGGAACTTTATCAGGATGCATAGTATACTGGATCCATGAAGTAACTGGCCTTTAAAAATTAAAATCTGCCTGCCTCTATGGGAATTTAACATGAGTGTCCAGACTTATGCACCCTGTATTTTAAGGAAGAACATTTATTTATTTACGATACATTATTCATTCACAAAGAAAATTGGTGTCCTTAAAGGTTGGATTTTTCCTAATTTTTTAAATTAAGGCATTAAGTTCAATTTCCAAAAGATGATTTTTTATTCCTCTTTTTAGTCAACTTTAGCATGGGTGTCTAAACTTATGCATAGCACTGTACATTAGCGTTCACACCAATGGACGATAATGTTCTGTTTATTATAGATGCGCTTTCAATGCTCGAGCGCGTTAAGTTCAAGTGGATTTTGATTTGCTGTCAGTGTCATTCATCAGTTCTGAAAGTGACTCCAACGATATCGTTCTTCTGTGTCGTTTACGTTATAGCAAACGACACACGTGGTGCGAACTTCACTATTCTAAGAGATTAAAGCAGGACATTAGATTTACTTGGCGTTTCCTCCGAGGAGGCAAGAGAGGCCGTGTCTCCTAAAAAGAAATGGACGAGAAACAATCGATATTACAAAAATAAAACAACGAAATGTGACATTAAAAAGTGCATCAATCACTTGTTTTTGTAAAGAAACCCGCAGGGAAAGTTACAGCGGGACGCCGTGTCTCTCGTGCCTCATCTGGTTCGTTATGATTGGATGATCAGTTATGATTGGATGGTCGGTTATGATTGGATATGATTGGTTATGATTGGATGATCGGTTATGATTGGATATGATTGGTTATGATTGGATATGACTGGTTCGTGCGATAAGTCCCGCCTTCATGTGCGTTCACAAACTGGTCTGAATGAAGAAAGTGATGGTGTTAATGGGAAGGCTAATTAAAAAGTAAGTAACTCACCTTTGTATCACGTCAAAATCAAGCTTGAATTGTCCTGAAAACATGATGACTGTGTGGGTTTTAGTGAGCGATCCGCGTTTACCGAGCTCGATGACTGATGAACATAAAATAGCCTACATCGTTTAAATTGTTACTGCCTTTAGTTATTATTTTGGAATAAATGTTAAAATGCGCAAAACGCTAACTTGATTAGATTTATACTTGGTATTAATAAATAGAACATTAATTACATAGTGTAAATGAATATGAATATGTGACAACATTTAGTGTAACAGGGACATTAATTTACATAAAAAAAAAAAAAAAAAAGATGTGAGGGCTTTGTAAAAAGCACTGCACGCCACTGATATATATATCAAATATCAATCTGCTTTTTCTCTATTGCATCATTTTCAGCGGTTTTGAATCGACACATGCAGCTTTCATGGGACGAATCCCAAACTAAACAGCCGAATTAAGAAGCCTGTTTGCTGGATAAACTCACTGCCAGTTGTATAAACATAGCCATTATGTTAAGACTGTGTCTTAAGAATTAGTATCTGCAAATAGCAATTAGTTAGGGGCAATCAGTCTTACTTTTCTGTATCAAATTAGACCAATCTACAGTATGTTTTTATGTAACTGACTTGAAAAAGTTATGAACAGTCTTAAAGAAAAAAAACGTCAATGACTAACTTTATTCGCCCGGTCCAGGAAGTATTAGAGACCAGCACAATCACCAATGCAGTTTCTCCAAATCTCTCTTAAGCCCCTTTCACACAGTGCGTTGATCCCGGGAAACTGCCGTAAAACAGTGCCTTCTGTGTGAACGCAAACACGTTCCGGGATTGATGCCGGGATCGATGCCGGGATAGGGACCTAGTAACATTGCCGGGATCAGTCCCGGAATGTGCCCTGTGTGAACAAAAGCCAGGACCAATGCCGTAAAGGGTGTGTCGTAGTGATGACGCACGGGTCTTTCTACAACCTATGCTACAGCAAATGGGGAACGAGCCACTCGGCAAACCCAGTGGCGCTACTGGGGAGTATGGACTCGTCTTCGTGTAGAAATGACGAAGAGTTATCAGCAGAACTGACATCTGACAGGAGTTATCACATCCTGACGTCACTTGTCTTTACGGGATGTGTGTGAACGCACTCACAGATTCCGGAAAATCACTGGCAGTGTCAATGAACCAAAATCAAACGACATTATCCGTGTATTTTCCGGAATCTCTGTGTGAAAGGGGCTTTAGAATGATTCAAGCAGGAGCCGGATTAATCCGGTATGCTCTTCCTCCATCATTTCATTAGATGTTATGGGGCGCTTTTAGAGGCCTTTTGGGCCGTAAGACGGCCAAGGCAGAAACTCCGGCCAACAGATTTGTTCCAAATGGAAAAGCTTGGTACCAGATGACTCGGAGAGGAATTCATTGCGGGGGAGATGACAACGCTTTCAGGCCCTGCCAGGATCTCCTGGCAGAGAGGACGCTGGGTAATGGGCAGAATTCAAGAATGCAAATGTGTCCTAAACACACATGACCTCCTATACTCAAGTCAGCATGCAAAAAATGGGGGGGGAAATGGGAGTCATGTCCGTGTTTGATAGACATCTGGCCTCTATTGCAGATGCTGCTTCAGTTCATCAGACGTCAACATGACGAGATCAGATGAAGACTAATGTCTGCTGAGGAACTGATGCCATTATGTGTCAACAGAGGCGCGCCTCTCCTCTGAGACTAATTCATCATTCATGTAGGCTTTCATGGTTACTGTTCAGGGTTAAGGTCGAAGGTCAAGTCGAATCACCTTTATTTCTGTAGCGCTTTATGCATTACAGCTCGTTTCAAAGCAGCTTAATATTAATAAACAGGAACATATATGTTAATGTTCTGCTGTAAAGCAGCTCTACGGAAGACAATAGCGTCATTATTCAACTCAATTGTTTATTTAATACTCCAATTTCTTCATAATAACATGCACTGGTGTATAATTTAAAATAAGACCAGGAACATGATGTAAGAATGTAAACAGAATACGTTTTTGATTTCTTGTTGACCTTCAGGTCAGATGTCAAAGGTCAGGTTTAAAGGTTAGACTGAGTGTTATGATTCAAGCTTAACATTAGTTGTAGTTGCATATGAGTGTGTGACAAGAACTGACAAATATTAGCAGTATAATATTTGTTGGGTTTTCATGTTTTTCGGGGCATTTTCCATAGACATAATTATATTTGTACTGTACAAACTGTATATATTCTCACCTTGCACTAACCCTAACGCTAAATCTACCCATCACAGAAAACGTTCCGCATTTTTATATAAAAAAAACACTTAGTATGATTTTAAAAATGTTTTCCTCATGGGGACCAAAAAATGTCTACCCTGGAAATCCAGAGTTCTCGCTAGAGCACAATTTGATTTTTCAGATTCGGATTTCGGAAATCTTTCGGATTTCCTGGCTAATAAATGTCCCCACAAGGACAAGGATTTCAGATATTGCCATCTTTGTAGGGTTTTCCACACACACACACACACACACACACACACACACACACACACACACACACACACACACACACACACACACACACACACACACACACACACACACACACACACACACACACACACACCTGTCACTGGTCCAGTCTGCTCTAGTCTCCATCCACAGCCATCTGCTCTCATAGTACACTAAAAATAGTTTGGTCTAAATTTAAGATTTATGTATTTTAATGCATTTAAATTTTTCATCCATTTGGATTACACAGTTTTAACATAAAAAAAAATAAAATAATTTGTTAGTCAAGCATAAATTAAAGAGTTAAGATTTCTGCACTCAAAAAATTTTTTTTTATAGTTTATTTTTAACTATTTGCGTCTATATGATTTTATATAAATAATCATATTTTCAAAATGAATACTATCGCTGGTTATTGTGTAACACATTCAGTTAATATTACAGAAATCTTTTATCACATTAAGAATATTAGACTTGTCATGACTTTTTTTGTTATAATTTCACCTTTTTATACCATACAAAATTGTTCTTGGTATGTCATGATTTAAACTTTTTATGTCATAATTATGACTTAAGTATATGTCATAATTAAGATTTACCAAAGCATGATGTTTTTTCTTATGTGGAAGAAACGGGCTTTCCTAAAACTGTGTAATCCAAATGGATGGACATTTAATTTGCAACACATACATTCATACCTAAATATTAGTATATACTGCCTATAGTGGTTTCATAAATAGTATTTAAAAAATAATTGTACAACAGCAAAACATTTCTAGCAGTAGTATGCTGCATTTCCTCATTAGGTTGCATGTTCAATTCTTTTCCTTTTCTTTATTGATGAAGAGCCATCATTAATTGTGAGTGACAGGGACAGGCAGAGCGTTTCGCTCCACACACACCGGTTGATTTGCTCTCAGAGGATGTTATCTGTCGTTCAGGTGGATGTGTGTGTCGGGGTTATTTCAAGGGTGAGAGACGACATCCGTTCGGTTTTCAGGCTTGAGTTCACGATGCCTTCAGAATGATATAATCCCTTCGGGAACTCAAACACGTTTTTTACACTCAGTGAATCACGTCTTTGAGGAAACTTGATGAAAACTCACCTCACCCCGAACACATCAGCTTCCAGTTCAGTGACAGACCAGCATGAAATGTTAGACTTCCACAGGATCAGCTGCTGAATAATGTCTGTCATGTAACACGTGTTTGCGGTGCATTAACTCCAGAGAGGATTCGGTCTGGACTGATCGGGATTGAAGTGTGTTTACAATCAGACCTGGAATCAGAAGCACAACCAGCAGCCCTATGAAATATATTGCTCAGTGGGAATATAAGAGGTAACTTTTGAGCTAAAAATAAAATACATCAAAGGCAATCATGTTGCGAAATGTAAAAACACTTTAATAAATTGGGCTTGGATCATTAAAGGTGCAGTAAGTGATTTGTGAGAATGGAAGTGTATCGGACCGAGCAACACAACACACTGGTAGCAAATCAACAGTAGGGGGCGTATCACTCATGATGGGGGAGGAGAAAGAGTGATCCAATCAGCACTAGGGGGCGTGTCACTCATGATGGGGGAGGAGAAAGAGTGATCCAATCAGCAGTAGGGGGCGTGTCACTCATGATGGGGGAGGAGAAAGAGTAATCCAGTCAGCAGTAGGGGGCGTGTCACTCATGATAGGGGAGGAGAAAGAGTGATCCAATCAGCAGTAGGGGGCATGGCACTCATGATGGAGGAGGAGAAAGAGTGATCCAATCAGCAGTAGGGGGCGTGTCACTCATGATGGGGGAGGAGAAAGAGTGATCCAATCAGCAGTAGGGGGCGTGTCACTCATGATGGGGGAGGAGAAAGAGTGATCCAATCAACAGTAGGGGGCATGTCACTCATGATGGGGGAGGAGAAAGAGTGATCCAATCAACAGTAGGGGGCGTGTCACTTCAGGATTAGTTCATATTAGAAATGCAGGACAGTTTTGAGTGTCACTGAATCATTATTCTGCTTTGCTTCAGCTATGATAAAGAGACATCCTCTCTTGCGTTGCATGTTCATGAACTCTGGGGCCGGAGCAATGAAGGGAGGGGTGTGTTTGTTTGGGCTGATTTCAACTGGGCTGTTTCTCAGAAATCGCTTACTGCACCTTTAAAACTAACGTTAGGTTCGGTCAGTCAATGATATAAGTCCAATTTATTAAAAGATTTTTACATTTTAGAACACGAGTGTCTTGGATTTTTTTTTTTTTTTTACATAAAAAATGGTGTTCAAGCAGATAATAGTGTGAATAAATCCTTACTATGGAGATTTTTTTAATTATAGAATTCTCAATGATTGTAATACTTTTGAGAGGCTTTAAGGGAAAAAAAAATATCTAGGTGGTGTAAACATCCTGAGATTGCAAAGATTTTATTATTACAATTTATAAAATGATTAAAAAAAAACAATCAATGATGCAGTTGTTTAAAAACATTTATTATAGGCCTAATACTATATATAAAAAAAGTTTGTCTGGTATATCAAAATATGAATTCGGAATAGCATACTAGCTCACATTAACTAACAAAGAGTATTACATTATTAAATGCTTTAGAAGTATTTTTCATGGCTAGTTAATGTTAACTAATGTAGTTAACTAATAGCCCTACTGGAAAAGGTGTAGATTTTTACATACAGTATTTTAAGAGTCATTAAATGAAATTCTGTATTTTGAAAGTAGTACAAAACCGAATGAAACCAACTCGAAAAAAGGAATGGATGTGCATGTTTAAAGTTTATCATCTCAGACATCCTTATTTGTGACCCTGGACCACAAAACCAGTCACATGGGTAAATTTTTTTACATTGAGATTTATACATCATCTGAATGCTGAATAAATAAGCTTTCCATTGCTGTATGGTTTGTTATGATTGGACAATATTTGGCCGAGATACAAATATTTGTAAATCTGGAATCTGAGGGTGCAAAAAAATTGAAACATTGAGAAAATCTCCTTTAAAGTTGTGCATTTATGTTCGCGATTGTGCAGCATTCACTCACAAAAATAT
This sequence comes from Leuciscus leuciscus, assembly GCF_965113295.1. Classification (NCBI taxonomy): domain Eukaryota; kingdom Metazoa; phylum Chordata; class Actinopteri; order Cypriniformes; family Leuciscidae; genus Leuciscus; species Leuciscus leuciscus. The sequence continues at coordinate 6,027,076 of NC_138732.1, forward strand.
TTTTTTTAATATATTTACGGTAGGAAATTTACAAAATATCTTCATGGAACATGATCTTTACTTAATATCCTAATGATTTTTGGCATAAAAGAAAAATCAATAATTTTGACCCATACAATGTATTGTTGGCTATTGCCACAAATATACCTGTGCGACTCGTGACTGGTGACGTAATCCGGGGTCACATTTGTCATTGATTCTACATGTGTGTGAATGTTATAATCTCCATGAGATAATTCCCGTCACATCTGACGAGAGCTGCTTTATGATTCAGCTCTAAATTATTAAGTGGATTAATGAAGAATTTAAGAGTGTCAGTGTCATAAATATAAATAGGAGTTTTACAGAGAGTCGAGATCCAGGCCAGTACATGTAGGCTGGGTTTTCCCTGACACTGCTGCAGGCGCAGCGATACTAATCCCGCCGTGTGTGTGTGTGTGTGTGTGTGTGTGTGTGCGACTCAAGCAGCGAAGGTCAAACACGAGGAAAAGCAGGAGTTCAGTGCCTTTTTGGCTTGACTGACAGGCTGAATGAGGCTGTTTTTTAACTTTAATATGGCAGAAAGGGAAGAGCAGCACGTCCTCTAGTGGCTAGTAACCCGATCTGAACGAGAAAGACCTGTCGACTTCATCACCTCTGGGTTTATCTACTCACAATCCACCTTTCAATATGAATGAGCTTGTGCTAGTTAGTGATATAAACCAAGGAAAACAAGAGCACATGGTTATGACTAGGGATTTTTTTTTTGTTAGAAACTTCAAACACTGAGTATTAAAGTTCTTCCATATCAAGAGACCTGATTATCATGGAGACTTGAGAGTTCAGGGCTCTTCTCATATGTCTGAAAATCATGCTATGGTAAATCATATCTATGACATAAAATATCATAATTATATATAAAAAAGTCATAATTATATACTTATATGGAGTACTATATGAATATTTAGATAAAAAGCTATGAGACAATTATGAGATAAGTCACAATATGAGAGTCATTATGAAAAATTGTTTTATTATGAGATTGAAGTAGAAATTATTTAAAAGTCAAAATTATGAGATAAAAGGTAAAAATGATGACACAATTTATGAAATAGTCAAAATGATGACATAAAAAGTCAATTATAATGGAAAGTTACAATTATGAGATAACTTGAAATTCTGAAATACCAAGGGAAAACTGAGATAAAAGTCATAATTATGAGTATGACTAATAAAAAGTCATTATGACAAAACTTTAAATTATAAGACTGAAGTAAAAATTAAGATTACAAAAGTTATGAGAAAAGTCAATTATGACATCAAAATTTATGAAACTAATTTGGAATTATGAGATAAAATTATGATGCAAAAATATAAAAATGTTTTGTCATAGACTACTTTTTATGTCAAAATTAGTATTTACCAAAGCCTGCTTTTTTATTAATGGGCTTCATACTCACGAGACAGGAAGAAACTTAAGAACCTAATTTTACTTTTTAATTCATTTCAGCAAATCTGAATCCCTGTCATACTGACCCATAATAAAGGGAAATAATGCTGATCGCTGTCTCGCTCGAGGAGGGAACACACGTTCTGGCATATGCTGCGACTACCCACAATCCCTCTGGAGACCTCTGAAACAGCTCTCTTGTTTTCTGACGAAGTCTGAAAGAGGACCAATTGACATGTTGAATGCAGGTATGTTGAGGAGTCCAGATGGTGCAAATTCCCACATTACCGTCTGTAAATAAACTCCACGGCCGCCGTCAGCTCCAAATTGCTTTTATCAGAGGTGAGGAGCCAAGAGAGAGAGGAGATCCCACTTCAATAAAGATTTCTGGAAGAAGAGGAATGCTCTAGAAGCCCACTGAAACCATATCAGTTAGCACGTCCTAAATGGAGTGAGACGAGAGAGAGAGAGAGAGAGAGAGAGAGAGAGAGAGAACGAGTGGGCGACACAGAGACACAAAGGAAGAGTGACTGACAAAATAATGGATTTTCCTGCCGGCCTAATGAATTAAAGCGTATAAATCGGGTCTTATGAAATCAATGGCTGAATAAAGCTTATCAAATGAAGACAAAGGAAGAAAGTGGGCCGTGTCGGCTGGAGATCATTAGCTTTGACGGATGCGTGTGGCTCTAGAGCGAGCCGTTCTGAGGGTGTATCCATGGGAAATAGTGTTTCAGACAACAATCAATACATCACTACACGGAGATCATTGATGATATTACGGTTGCAGTGGAGGGATTACATTTTTATAGATGAGAGTCATCATTTTTAATCTGTTCTGCAGACAACGTCCAAATGTATCCACACCAGAGGAAGAATTCAGCATAAAGTTCAAATTTACCCTGTCCATTTTTCTAAATGCATGTTAAAGATCTTATTATGAGCAATTAATCTATATGCGTTTAAAAAAAAAGGAAAAAAAAGTGATATTTGAACAAAATGTCTTAACTTGATCTTCTGCTGAAAAAGAATCATTTAGTTCGCATAAACAAACCCTTTATTACAATCTATTGTAAGTTCACATTTAGATCCACCTCCATTTTTTAGATCCACGCCCACTTCTCAACATCCAATCAACAATCAATGCACACAGTGTTAAAAAAAGTTGATGCCTTTAAATTTTTAAGTACAATCAACTTGGATGTTTAAGTCAATTCAACTTAAATTGCATTAAACGGACTTTTAAAAAAATGAGTTGAATCTTGTGTAACATAAAAAAAGAAAAAAAATTGCTTAACTTATTTTGATGAGTTGAAGCAATGTAAAAACATATGTTGTTATAACTTATTGATCATATAATTTTTTACAGTGCAGAATCAAGTCCGCCCCACATTTGTTCTTTTCATCGATAATCCATTACATTTCGATGTGTGTCACAATATGGAAGAAAAGAGCTTCTGTAACACTTTCCGTTTGATTTTAAATAAACAAATCAAAGTAAAACGTGCATGTTGATGGATTTAAATGATACCGTTTCAGATGTTCAAGACCATCTACTGGAACCGAACGCCATAAAAACTGTTCAATTCTATAAGTTTTTAAATAAGAACCAGTTCTCAAACCTTAAGTTGATTCACAGCCACCAGTTTCCTACACAAGTCACAAGAAAAGACTCTCGCATCTGGAGAAGAACTGGACGAGGACAAACTCCAGTTTTATTCAGACAAACATTTTCTCAAGGAACCATTTTACAGTTAGAAATAAAAAAAATAAAAAGAGAGAGAGAGAGAGAGAGAGAGAGAGAGAGAGAGAGAGAGAGAAGAAAAGAAAAAGTCAAAGAAACCAAAACAAACAGAGTAAACAAATCAGGCCAGAAAAAGAACATTCCAATTGGGACTCTCGATCAGGAGGGGAAAATGATGGGAAAACACGAAAAACAGAGAGAAACCACTGAAACGGTGCCAGTGTTCAGCTGGAGACTCTGCTAAACATCTGATGTTACTGAATCAAAACCAGCAGGGGTCACTTTCTAGTTCTGATCCAGAACTAGTGATTAACTAATGAGTAATCAGCGGATATTTGGGCGTTTGAGATCACAGACCAATAACAATGTCCACTTGGGGAGTAAATTCTTGGAACTCTGAAGTGGTTCAATGATTTCTGAGAACAATTTTGAAAAATTCTCTCTTAAAAAAAAAGTTTCCGAAAGCGATGCAATAGAAGAAAAAATGTTGGTTCCCCAAAGAGCCTTTCAGTGACCAGTTCTCAAACCATTTTTTAAAATCTAAAGAACCTTTTTCCACTATAAAGAACCTTTTGTGGAATGAAAAGACAGCAACATGGCCCAGATCCGGCCCACATCCTGCCCACGTGGTTCTGTGCCGACACTACGTTGCTGTCTGGGATGGATGTTAAAGGTTTCTATGGAACCATCAATTCCAATAAAGAACCTTTATTTTTAATAGTGTAGGTATTCATTTCATTTCAGTAATTTTGTGTGACTGTCATTCAATTTTATCGATTTTACCTGTTGAAATACCCATACTGGGCCAGACTGAACAGCGAGTTTGGTGTGAACACCGGCACTGTTTGGGTGGAAGGAGAGACAGACGGATAGAGAGACAGACAGATAGCGAGAGGAGGTCTGTACACTGAACTCAGGACCACAGGAGGGTTTATACACATCCAGACTCAGGCAAGGCAAATGGACGAAGCCACATGACGTCATTAATTACATCTCCAGTTGAACATTCAGCGTTTTTCTTCTTTTTTTTACACATTAATTATTGTCTTTACAGAGTAAAAAATATAGAGAATTAACAAAGGAAACTCTTGCAAATATGGCCATCGACTGTTTCATCTGTAGCTGCAGGTGTGAGCGCTCGGGTCACCTGTGTGTGTGTGTGTGTGCGTGTGTGTGTGCGGTAAAATAAGTGAAAACATCGTGACGAAGCTTTTATTGCACCTTTGTACAGGAGCGAAGCAGGCAGAGGCGGGACGGGACAGGATTGGGGAAGTTTACAGTTGCAGGCCAGGCATCAGACACACAGCAGCACTAGAGGAGGGGAGAGGTCACCTCAAAGGTCAAAGGTCATTGTTACCATCAGAAGTCCATGATGCAGTTCTGCAGAGATCAGATACGGTGTGTGTGTGTGTGTGTGTGTGTGTGTGTGTGAGACGCTCTCAGCTCATCATGAGAATGTGATTGATAGACAGAGAGAGAGAGAGAGAAAGAAATAAAGAAAGAGAGATTTAGAATGGAAGAAAGATGGGCTTCTTGTAGCCTGATGCTCATATTGCAGGATAGGGCTGCACGATTGATTGAAATAAAACCGAAATCGAGATATGGCTTAGTACAAGTGTTAAATCACAAAGGCTGTGATTTAATTAAATACATATATGACTTTGGGTCACTTTTAACATGCATTTATTAGAAAACATGCTAAGCATCTTCCCAAAATTATAATGAGAAGGGGTTATAAACCGGGCTTTTAAGGGCGCTAAACTTTTAATAAAAACAAAAAAAAATTGTCATTATTGATATTATTTTCTAGACATCGATATAAAATGACAACATTTTGGCCAAATTGTGCAGCCCTACAAACAAGCACAGCAAACCTGGAGCTTTTTTTTTTTTTTTAAATCACAGTTTTATATAGCAATTAGATTTTTTTTTCTCCCAAAATCATGCAGCCCTATATCAGGTGATTCAAATGTTGTTCCACACGTGCATGACTTTCTGTCTTCTCACAGCTCTCAAATCACATGAAAACCTATGTTGTTTGGTGTCATATTTAATGTTTTCCTATATTTAATAAAGTGCAATAAGATGCATTTCTTAAATGTGGGTCTGTTCCTCATAAAGCGTCTTATGAGGACATGAAATCTAGTGCGTGAGTCGCATGGACTGCTGTTACTTCAAAATAAAGGTTCCAAAAGATTGTTTTCACAGCAACACCATTGAAATGCAGTCCTTAAAATAACCATTTTTCTTGCACCGTGTCTACACCGGACAGCTTGAGGTTGTCTACTCCTACACCGGATGCGACAAAGCGACCGATGCAAATCCATTTGTTCTCCGTGTCAGAAGTAGTACGAGCGCTTGAAGTATGTCATCAATAGAACGGGGAATCAGTTTACTCTCGGGAATCTGTCGTATCGCTTCGCACCGCATCCAGTGTAGACAGCATCACTGATCATAATGGGTTCTGTTTGTTCTTGTCGTGTGTCGCATCGCTTGTGTCTGATGTAGACTGTGTTAGTGTGTAGAACATTCTCTAGAACCTTTTCCCACTAGCAAGCCTTTTGTGTAACGGAAAGGTTCCCTCGATGCCAATAAAGAACCTTTATTTTTAAAATGCTTTTGCGTGATTTTTTTATAATTTTTTTTTTTTTACGGTAATGAAAAAAACACACATTCTTTGAAAACCTCCTTTTGCTTTTTACAGAAGGCAAAACACAAATCATACAGGTTTGGAACAACATAAGGGTGAGTAAATGCTTTTTGTCTGATTATACGTTCCACTGAAATCATGTGTATCTAGTAAATGTGTCTTTTACTCTGAGATAAATAATAATTTCCGTAGGGAATGAAAAAGGAAAACAGGATGTAAAGAATAAAAGAAAAAAAGGTGTTAGGAAGCCAAAAGCCCATCAGTTCGTTCCTCTGTTACCCATAATCCCTCAGGGGCACCCAGAAACTTCCCCTCTGGGCGTAAAACGCTTCATATAATCCATCCGCAGCGCCGTCTATGATCACTGAGCGAGACATCTCCTTCTGCGGAGAACCTCCAGAACTCGCGCTGCAAAACGCCGCTGACATGAGTGAGAAAAGACGTGCCGGAGAGATGAGAAACGAGTGTGTGTAGAGTCAGAGGAACAGAACTAAGCTGCTGTGATCTGATATCAGCACTAAACTCTTCTGCAGTGTTTGTGTTTGAGCCTCGTGGATCATCCGATAAGGTCTAAGAGCGGCCGTCTCCAGTTCATTCTCTATAGGAGCCGAGCAGGGGATTGTGGGATTGACAGCGGTCCTGTGCAAGTGGTGAGATTGCCAAAAAACGTGGAAATTCAGAACTATATGCAAATCAGAAACGGCCGTTTCCACCAGCCGTATGAACCGCACGTGTGCTTATAAAACTGTTTAAGCTTGACATATTGGGTCGGATCAAACTATTTCAGATTTGATCAAATGACGAATGCAGAACGAGATGAATGATTGGAGGCGGATGTGACTCCAGGGCCCAGAACTCTTTCAAAACTCACGGATGTGCTAACGACAGCGAATCCGTCTCGCAGCAGCCGTCACTCAGACAGCTTTTTCATTCGCCTTCTGTTTTTCAGTGAGAGGAAGCGTTCAGTAATGGTTTTAAAAAGGTCAGGCTGACGAGCCGTTAGATCGCTTCTGAATTCTGTCAAGCCAAAACTCTCAAGCTTCAGTGAACGCATCGCAAAGAGAGTCGACGCAAAGGTCACGATCCACTTAAATAGTCCTTAAAAAACAGAATGAAGGACTTTGGATCTAAATCATCAGCTGAAAACAACTAACAAATGATAATATCAGGCTCACGGCCGACGTGCTCACTGCTGCATATTCACATCGTGTCAGAATTACGGCAATTACCAGATTCTGTTCACATCCTTGGACGCTTGTTGTTTACTACTATGGCATCAATGATGGTAAATGCACTAATTCATGCTTATATTATTTTGCTAAATATTGAAGAACAAAGAAAACACTCCAGACGACAATGGCTGTAATCAAATTAAATCATATCAAACAGGCAGTCAAATAACTAGTTAATCACTGAAGCGTTGAAGCTGCTGCACGCCACAAAAAGTGCTGTTCTTCCGCAGTATTTTTGTCTTGTTTTCCAGTACAAATATCTAAATCAAGATACATTTACTTCAAATGCAACATGACATGAAATATTAAAGTCTTGTTTTCTGAAAAATGTACGCCTGATTTTTGGAAAGTTCAAGAAGTTTATGCTCAAAACAAGAAAACATCAAATCTGTCAATTGGGTCAGAAAAATTAACTTGAAGTTTATTAAAATGATTCTTTCAAATTATTATTATTATTATTACATTTTTCTGACCCCATGAACTCACTTAATTTTGAATTCAGAAATCAAGACTTAATATCTTATGTCGTTCTGCATCTCCAGTAAATGGAAATTATCTGAATAATCTGAAATATAAATATTAGATTCAAAAAAATTCTACTTCTAATTACAGTAATTGTGAAATGACGTGAAAGCAGCATAAAGTCAAATACACACAACATGACTGAAGCTCATCATCCCTGCGCACATTTACACTCACAGTTTCTTGTGTTGTTTTTGTGACACTACTCTCAGCCAAACTCTCTTTCATTCTCACACAAAGTAGTTCACAAAAGAGGAAGGTAATTCACACAAACCACCTAAAGGAAGGGCTTGGGTCATTTTTGCACACATTTGCACATTTTAACAGAAAAGAAAAATAGAAGAAAAATAAACTTTTTGAAGAAAAATTTGCATGAGCCAGTGTTTTGGAAAAAGTGTCATCATTTTCAACAAAAATCTCACCCTACTTTTACACTCTCTCGCAATCTCATTAGCTCATTGCTGTTGCTCTTTGCTCAGGATTTTAACTAGTTTTAAATTTATCATAGCATCTCTGCCTAGTTGCAAAGTGTCTCACACAAAGAGACCATTACTGACGATCTGCAGCCTCTTCTGGCAGATTTAGAACATGAAAGCATGATGAGCTTCAGTCTTGTAGTGCGCGTTTGCCTTAAGCCCACCTGATCCTCACCCTTAAAGGTCTCAGCCGTCGTGTCATGCATTCTACAGTGGCGTTCATGCATACCACCACTGAGAACGAACCCTTTTAAAAGATCTTATGTAGAACCGGTAAGAAGCCCCGAAATGCTTAACAATCTCATCATGCACGTCTACCGTCTAGAGCCGCAAAGAGGCGTCTAGAATACAAGAGGAGTGTTTGAACGAGGGAAAACAGAGGACAGAACATGAAGAGGTGGCTAAAGAAAGAGAGAATGAGGAGGACAAGTTCAGATCCAGAATGAGAGCGGGGCGGGAAGAAGGGGGCGTGTCCGAGGGGGCGGAGCTGGAATGGCTTCAGAACTGTGCATTTTAACATGGGTCCCTGGTTAATTAACAGAAGATGGGTGGGCGGAGCTACCAGACGTAGCCAATCTCGTCATCCTCTCCGTCTTCGTCATCCTCGATCGCCCCGCGGGGGTGGAGTCGACCCCGCCTCTCTTTCTGCCGACCCCGCCCACGCTGCGGAGACTCCTCCTGATCGTCCAATAGAATGACGGCACCACCGCTGCCGAAATCTCCAGATGTCTCCTGATCCTCCTCTACACACACACACACACAAACACACAGGCAGATGAAAGGGAAGGTGTCAGGCAGATAGATAGTGCATGTGTTCTGAGGAAGATCATTCATTATATATAAAATATGATGTTTTATACATTTTGAAAGAGATCTCAGGAAACACTGTTGAATAATGGAGCTTTAGATGTCAGAACCACACACACACACACACACACACACACACACATTAGGAATCAAAGTGTGTGTATATATCAGTGCTGTTACTGTTCACTAAAACTAAGACTTTTAAAAATCGTAATCGAAATAAAGCTGAAATAATTTTTTTTATATATTAGATGAAAAACGTCAACTTAAACGTATATATTATTGTGGCGAGGGGGCGTGGTTCCACGAGGTCTGTAACGGGAGACGAGCGGTGCGTAAGTAGGTCAAGTGCAAATGACGAACACCTGTGTCTTGTTGCAGTAACTGGCGTGATGAGACCGGATATAAGCCGCTGTGGAGTGAGAGAGGAGAGAGAGAGAAGGACTGAAGACTCGTACGCCATCAGCAAGTGGAAAGAGTCTGACCTGATCCAGTGGAAAAAGAGTATTATTGTGAAAGTGTTTTGAGCTGTAGCGCGGCTACGGTGAATGCGCTGTGTGCACGCCTTTTGTTTTGTGTATTGTTTTGAACGTTTTACGATAAAACGTACGAGTCCCAGTCACGCCGACCCCGTCTTCTTCCTCCCAAACACTGAACCTCATCACAATTATATATACAGTTTATATATAATATATATAACAAAAGCACATAACACAAAACATAAACTTTTAAAATTAGTTTTTGGTAATGGAAATAAAGCTAAAATAAAATATAAATATTAGATGAAAAATCTACTTAAAGAACTTGCTTTAGCATCTAACTGAAATAGGTTTAAGTTTAAGTATGGACATTAAAAAAAATGGCGAAAGCACAAAACAAAATTACTAAAATTAAAATGAAAACCGAAAATATAAAAATAAAAGCTCATTTAAAATATTATATTAAATAATAATATATATATAAATATATAAAGTAGATGATACTAAAATGACACTGGTGTATGTAGGCTGTGTGTGTTCTTGTATGTGTGTGTGTGTGTGTGTGTGAGAGTGAGAGTGTGTGTACCACAGGTAGGGTTGCCCTGTCTGCGGGATCCTGCAATCTCATTGCCGTATTTGTCGACACACCAGCACTGACCGGTGCTGCCATGACACTGAGTGGTCTTAAAATAACCGTCTTCAGTACAGCGCGGTACATACGTCCCTACAGACAGAGAGAATCACACAAACAAGATGAATACAACACCCATAAACACAATCACGTGTCTGATTGGTCAGGGGGAGGAGTTAACACAAGTTCATCAAATCCACCCACCTATCAGTGTCTTCCTTCGGCTTTGAGAATGAATTCTGTTCATCTCATTCTGACATGGCATGCCTGAAGAAACACACATTTAAAACAGTTTCTGTGACGGAAATTATGAAATATTCTGGGTTCAGTATATCTGAAGATCATCTAATAACCCCATTTTTTTTGCAGACTCACCGTCGGGTTTCTGGAAACAGTAACACCACTCGTTGTTGGACAGCTTTCCGTCTTTAAAGGAGTCGCAGGAGTTGAACAGCGGCCGCATGCACAGCTCGTATTTGTCGAGGTAAATGGCGCTGAGCTCTGATTGGTCGAGGAGGAGGTCGTAGTTCATGTCCAGTTTGTTGAACATCCACCCGAGAGAATCTTTACAGATGGGCAAAATGCTTGTGTCGAAACCTACAGGAGACAGAGACGGTCAGGTTCATACTGGTGGTGGACAGACATATCAGTTAAATCCAATAAACAATTAAAATAAATTATAATTATAATAAATAATCCTTTTAATTCAGTCAGTTCTAAAAAAGTTCTAAGTAAATGCATAGATAAAAACAGTGCTTTGTCAGCAGGTAATTTATAATCTACTAGACTGAGACATTATTAATAATTCTGATAACAAGCCAGTTGAGATGGATTCGGTAATAGCAATGATATATTTGATTATGTATGTTTTTTTGTGTGCTATTTTCCTGACAGTAGCTGCGTTTCCATTACCCTTCAAATTGCGCAAATTGAAATTGCGAACTGAAAATACGCCCAATGGAAACACGTCAATTTCGCAAAAACTCCCATTTATCGCAAAAAAGTTTTTTCGCTCGCATGAGGTGGTTTTGCAGGCAATTCGAAAAATAAATATTTCGCGAAACTGCAATGGAAACAGTTTTTGCGCATTTACAGGTCACCTGACGTAGATGACGCGGTGTGTTTGGACAGAATACGAGACAGAGCTCTTTATTAAATTCATATAAGACAAAAGAATTACAGGAATAATGGATTCTAAACCTCAAATAAATGCCACAATCAAGACCTCGAAGAAGATATGAGGCAGAAACACCTCATATGTGCCGCTCTCAAGTATAATAAGGGTCGTTCCTTACTATTAATGCTTGGAAAACACACATACATCTCCTTCGATTAATAATAATGGCCAGTGCAGTGGCTGGGATATAGTACATAAGCCTACCAACATCTGTTGCCATGGTTTTTGGAATGATTTTACTTATAGCGAGAGGAAAAATGAAGTTTTAGTCACATAACATCAGTTAATGGAAACGGCGTCATTTCGCAATAGTTTTTTGTCGACATTTAGAAAAAAAAATCGCAAAAGTTTTGCGCAAATCTGTAATGGAAACGCGCCTATTGTGTATTTATTCCAGCGAAGTAGATGTTTTCACTCTGTACCCTATAACAACACATAAACCTTTTAAAACTGATTACATTTATGAAAAGGTGATATACTCCCCTGTCATTTATTATTGTTCTCCATTTGAAAACATTAAACCATGTGAACTGATTTAGCCTATTATTAATATGAGTGTCGCCGCTGTTGTTAAAAAATCCAGAGACGAAAGAGTACTAAGCTACACTAAAGTAGCAATGTTTATTTTTTTAATTTTTTTTGGCAGTTTAGAATGTATTATTTATATATATATATATTTCTTAAAGCTACACTGTGTAGGATTTTCTCCCATCTAGCGGTGAAATTGTATATGACTACCAACTGAATATTACTTTCTAGCCCCTCCCCTTCCGAGGGCGTTTTAACTCCTACGGTGGCCTTATTATTTCAAATCTGCCGGCAGTCGTGAGTAATCTCCCCCTCGCATTCGTCACGGTGCCACTGAGTGTAGAAAACGCGAAAGGCGAAGCTTGAATTTCCAGGTATGTCCCTCTTTGGCTAATGTATTTTCAAGATGGAGGCGCAACATGGCTTCTGCCATTCGAGCGGCTCGCTATGTATTCTAAATGGCAGATTCTAAACTTACGAGAATACTTGATTAGGTGGTAGAAGTAATTACACATTAATGAGCACATATCATTTTGAAAGAACAAAGTGTTTTTTGCTAAAAATTACACAGTGTAGCTTTAAATATTATTATTTTCCCGTGCTTTATTTACCTGTTTACTTACCTGATCAAAGCTTTCATTTAAAAAAGACACTTCAGTGACAGTGCACTTTATTTTTTCTGCACTCTTTCAGACTCTATTTATTGATGTTGTTTTGCTTTGTATACAAGGAGGACAAAAGAGCTTGTTCAGTTCAGTGCTGTTGTTATCATAGACTACGTTTACATGCAGCCAATAACCCCTTCAAAACCGGAATATTAGCAATAACCCGGTCGCGCACGGCCATGTAAACACCGGCAAAAACCCGAATATGCTCATATCCCGGTTTTTAAAAACCCGGATATGATCCCTGGGGTACCCCTTTTCTAACCCGAATATTTGTTCATGTAAACGCGTATCGGCATATCCCCATCAAAAGGAACATTGATTTGTGTTCTGCGCATGTTCTATTCGCAAGGAATCTTGGTCTTTTGAGTAGAGACGGCGCATACAAAATCCCGCGTGCAGTATACCGGAAGTAAACAAGAAGTAGAGGTAAACATGGCGAGACGCAGCACAGCACCACACTTTTGGAGCCAGGAGGAAAGCGCAAACAAAGGCGATCGCTATCTGCCCCGAACTATTCATTATCCGCGTGCTGCTGCTGCTGTTGTTGTCTTTGGATACAGGAAGAAGAATCGGAAATGACGCATATTGCATCTTAAGGTTGTCCGTACGTCCAGACGCTAACCGTGCGGCGCCGTTTACATCGGGATATTGCCAATTGATAACAAATTCCATGTATACAGGAGTAACTCTCTCTGCTCACGCATGTAAACGGGTTATTCTGAATGTTTCAGAAACCCAAATAGTGACCTTAACCCGTCCATAACCCGAATATTGACAGCTTGTAAACGTAGTCATTGTATCAAAACAGAAGTAAAACAATAACTATCGCAATAACTTCTGCATATCAGATATCGGGTACATGCAAATAATCGGTTATAAAGCTCTAGTTGTGACTCTGAATAAATGTTTTATCATATTGAAACACACACTTACGTCCTTGTGCGGTGTCGCTCTTGGTGGTCTTCAGGTCTCTGTTGGCATCCGTGTGCAAAACCCCGAACCAGTCTTTGAGTCTGGATGCTAAACTTCTCAAATCAGCGTCACTGCAGACTAAACAAACACACAAGCACACGGTTTAAATGAGTACGTCTGTGTTCTGATGAGATATTTATCTGTCTGACACTGAACTGAGGAACGCTCATTACATTCAGGCTCTTTAAACAATATTCATTTCCTTTCGCTTTATTTATAAACGTATTTACAAAGAAACATTTATAGTCCCCGTACAGAGCGACTAAACGGAGAGAGACATTTTTTTTATTGCTCAGATGCTTCTCTTTTATGACTCAGGAGACTTAATGGAGTTCACTGGCCTGTTTCATCTGAGCATAAAGATGTTTCGGTAGGAACGATAGACTCGCTAGTTGTGACATACAGTCATAAAATGGAAGAGCTCAGAAATGAGCAAGAAAATGTTTGAGTTCGTATTGAAATCTCATCACTATCTAGGAGAAATAGTTGAGATATGAAAGAGATCTCATTTATGATTGTTCTTTTTTAAGAAGTGTATGTGTGATTGAAGCAGAAGAGAAACCTCGCCAGAATAAAATCAAGAGCTTTATTCAAAATGGTAGTTGTTTTTTTGTGTGTGTGTGTGAGAGGGTTTAAGGTAATTTCAGCAATTACATCCGCTAGAATGTGATTTTATTGCCGTCTGAAACAGAAATGTCAGTGATTTTCTCCAAAGACTGCAGGAGAAACTTCCAGGCTGAACAATCTAGTGGTTTTGACAAACATCGGAGGCATGTTAAATTAATTCTCATCTGAATCGACATTTCTGAATTTACAAGCGGGAATTGAACATTGCCGTAGGGCTGTAATTTTACACTTTTATCGTGATGAGAATGTGAGTTTTTGCCATAATTGAGGCTTGTTTCAGAGAACCGCTCTAAATGAACGACATGAATAAAATGATGTCGTTTCCTCAATATTATTTGCCACACTGTAATATAGTCATGTGACTCCCTCGTACGCCTGTGAAATAATGGCCATTTAAATGGTTTATCATGGTAGAACTACACTGCAAAAAAAAGAAGAAAAAAAAAGAAATATATTTCTTGTTTAGCCTTATTTTCCATTAAACATATCAAAACATTCTTAAATCAAGAGTCATTTACTTGAGAAGCAAAATGACTTAAGATATTAAGTCTTGCTTTCTGAAAAATATACCAAAATTTTGCAAGTTTATGCTTAAGACAAGAAAAAAATAGCAGTGGGGGCAGTTTTTTTCCAGTAAACAAGACCTAATCTAAGTTATTTTGCCTCTCAAGTAAATGTATCTTTATTTAAGAATGTTTAGATATTTGTATTGGAAAACAAATTACATTTTTTAAAGGAAGTAGGCCCTACCTCACAGACCAATCAGCGGCAAGCACCAGGCTAGACTTCTCACTTTTATTTTCAACTGCATTTGTACAAAATATGACTTTGTGTGAGATATTTCAGAACCGCAAACCCCTTTTAACTGTATATATATACACACACATAGGGGAGGGCGGGGAACAACCTAACGCGGGGCTAGTTGTAACACGCTTGTTTTAAATACTTCCGCACATGCTTGGATGACGAAACTTTGTGTATTTACTTGTTGCCATATCAACACTATATAGAAAAAAAATGTCCGCCAAATTTTTTTTTTTTGGGAAGATATCCATAGACATTTATTAAACCATAGCAAAAGTAAATTTCTAACTTAAGTTAATTTTTCATCTCTATTTTTTGTGTTTATTTAAAATAAGACAAATCTTATATTATTCAAATCTCCAAGATGTTATTTAACAGTTGAGACAGTTCTTTAATGCTTCGCTAACTAGCAGAAGACACTAGCAGGGTTTAAACCCCAGTTGTGCAGGCGGGGGCATGTTGTCACACTGCGTTACAATGTGCCCCTATTAGAAATATGCTATTATATTCTATACTTTTATTCATTTTATTGAGAAAACGTGAGAAAAAGGTGAATAAAGACTGAGAGTCAATGTTCAGAAATTACTAACTATTTATTTGTTTTGAACTATGTTGTATAGCTGTGTTTCCTGTGTTCGTAGTCCAAACACAAAAATGAGTTTATATTTAATTATTACAAATTGGCATTATTTTATATGAAAACGTTTTTTAATTGTATTTTATTTAGAAAATATTTTAGTTTGTCTTGTATATTTTTTTTTATTAGATCGGATAACATTTTAAGCTGTCATATGTTATGTTACAATGTGCCCCCTCACATGTTACAATGTACCCCGCCTATGGGGCATGTTGTCACATTTCACTTCCATTCTTTCGGGGTACATCAAGAAAAAAGTATATACTGTATTAATAAAACAAAAACACATAATTGTACTAGACATGTGGGAAAAAATAAATACTCTGAACCATAAGTAGATTTACACAAACTGAGAAAGTCAAAAAGCGTTACTTTGTGCCCCGCTCTCCCCTACACACACATATGGTTAGAAATAAAAGATGGTTAGTAAGCCATCACAAGATGCAAGGAGGTTTTCTTTTAAAATATATAAAAATGCACAAAAATAAATCCATGTAAATGCATTTATTTAACAGGGCACCTTTCATCTTAAGCTGAAGAGACAGCTCTATTGACGGCAATGCAAGCGATTTAGTTTTTGTTGCAAAGTCTTGTTTTTGGTCTATATTCAATCTTACAGCACTATAACACTCTCTCTCTCACACACACACACACACACACACACACACACACACACACACACACACACACACACACACACACACACACACACACACACACACACACACACACACACACACACACACACACACACACACACACACACACACACACACACACACACACAATATCCCCTATATAATCCTGCATGTGTCTCTATCTGAAAGTGTTGGATTATTTTGGTAGTTGTGTGAATCACACTTCTCTAGCAAGAAGCAGATAACACAGCAGTGTAATTCCTCTATTCTACTGGAGGAAGGCAGATATATCTGTGCTATGATACATCACATCTGTGTGTGTGTGTTTGTGTTCTGTATTGCAATCATAACTCTGGTTTACACTATTCATAAAGCAGCAGAAACAGAAACACGCACTGCCAGTAGGGAGGATTATGGAGATTACCTTCAGCATGTGTCTCTCTCTATGTGTCCAGTAAATACGGTGGACTGGGAAAAACATTAATAAAGCTTTGAAACTGGTGACACAGCCGTCGCAGTAAATCTAAGAAACCTCTGAGAAGAAAATCAAAAAGTGTGGCATAAATGTAGGCCGCAACTAACAGCTATTTCGGATAATCATTAAATATGTAGATTTTTTTCTCTGAATAATATTTCACCACTCTTCCATAGATCTTCAAACAATGTGCAAACTGAAGTATATAATGTGTTTGCTAAGTTTTATATATGTTTAAAATATAAAAGTCTAAATATAAAGGGTATAAAATTAAATTAAATTAAAATAAAGTCACTTAGAAAACATATGTAATGAATGAATAATATAATATAATATAATATAATATAATATAATATAATATAATATAATATAGTATAATATAATATAATATAATATAATATAATATAATATAATATAATATAATATATCCAGCATTCCCATGACCCTACATAGGACAAGCAGTTTGTAAAATAAATAATACAGTGGTGTGAAAAAGTGTTTGCCCCCTTGGTAAATATGATCAAATATGGCTGTAAAAAATAAATCTGCATTTTTAATCCTTTTGATATTTTATTTTAAAAATGTGAAAAAATCTAACCTTTCATTGAAGTAAAATAATTGAAAGTGGGGGGAAAATCACATTATCAAATAAATGTTTTTCTCCAAAACACGTTGGGAACAATTGTTTGCCCCCTTTTATTAAATACTTTTTGCAACCTCTTTTTTCCAAGATAACAGCTCTGAGTTTTCTCCTATAATGCCTGATGAGTTTGGAGAACACCTGACGAGAGATCAGAGACCATTCCTCCATACAGAATCTCTCCATCCTGTTCTCCGTTATAAGATGTCTAGAACAGGCTGTCAGGTTTAGATTTTTTATCTGTTGGTTTTTCGCTTCCTTGCCACTGTTGCCTTTGGCTTGCTCAGTTGGGGATATTTTGGGGATATTTAATTTAATTTTAGCAATCAATAAATTCCTCTTGAAACAAACTGGGTTGTATTATTTTAATTTAATACTGTGAAGCTGCTTTGATACAATCTGTATTGTGAAAAGCGCTATACAAATAAACTTGACTTGACTTGACTATTTGATCGAATCCGTGATGCCATGTATCTGAACAAGATGTCCAGGACCTCTGGCAGAAAATGAGGCCCACAGCATTAAAGATACAGCAGAGTATTTCATTTTACACATGGGGTACTTTTTTATCCCTGTGTGCACCAAACCCATCTTAAGTGTTTGCTGCCAAAAAAGCTAATGTTTTTGTTTCATCTGACCATAGAACATCTGAAAAGTAATGGACACTACTGGAACTTCAAACAGGACGGGTTCTATGGTAAGAACCATAGAACCAAGTGTAAAATGAAATACTCTGCTGTATCTTTAATGCTGTGGGCCTCATTTTCTGCCAGAGGTCCTGGACATCTTGTTCAGATACACATGGCATCACGGATTCGATCAAATACCAACAGATTAAAAATCTAAACCTGACAGCCTGTTCTAGACATCTTATAACGGAGAACAGGATGGAGAGATTCTGTATGGAGGAATGGTCTCTGATCTCTCGTCAGGTGTTCTCCAAACTCATCAGGCATTATAGGAGAAAACTCAGAGCTGTTATCTTGGAAAAAAGAGGTTGCAAAAAGTATTTAATAAAAGGGGGCAAACAATTGTTCCCAACGTGTTTTGGAGAAAAACATTTATTTGATAATGTGGTTTTCCCCCCACTTTCAATTATTTTACTTCAATGAAAGGTTCGATTTTTTCACATTTTTTAAATAAAATATCAAAAGGATTAAAAATGCAGATTTATTTTTTACAGCCATATTTGATCATATTTACCAAGGGGGCAAACACTTTTTCACACCACTGTAAATAATAAATAAATAATAAAATCACCACAACCCTACATGAGACAAGTGGTTTAAAATAAAATAAAATAAAATTCCCATGACCCTATGTAGGACAAGCAGTTTGGAAATGAAGGAGAGGGAAGTGCAGTAAAGGGTTTGATGGCAAAGGAAAGCATCATAAAACACACACACACACACACACACACACACACACACACACACACACACACACACACACACACACACACACACACACACACACACACACACACACACACACGTAAATGTGCCATTACGAAAAGGACCTCAGTGAAATCATCTTCAAATATTATCATATAGGCTACTTACACAGAACAAGTGTATGTTCAACTTCAGTATAAAAGTGGAAGCCAGCAGGAGTCAAACTGAAGTGTGTGTGTTGGTTAAAGTGCAATAATTCAGCTGAATTGTATTGTTATAGTTTTGTGACAGAAACATGTCACTTCTATTTTCACTAACATCAGCGCAAACCTGCAAACTCAAAATTGGTGAGTGTCAGGAGGGAAATGGCTTTTCAGAATAAGCCACCTGACTGATAGAAACTGATAACACACACACACACACACACACACACACACACACACACACACACACACACACACACACACACACACACACACACACACACACACACACACACACACACACACACACACACACACACACACACACACACACACACTCACTGGCTGTCCTTGTTCCTCAGATAAATACCCAGATCTGAGAGCAGAGAAAAAGAAATTCAAATCTAGAAATTGAATTGTGTGTGTGTGTGTGTGTGTGTGTGTGTGTGTGTGTGTGTGTGTGTGTGTGTGTGTGTGTGTGTGTGTGTGTGAGCAAGAGACGGGAAACACAAACACGCAATTCATCTTCTTCGATGGTCAGATTGTCTTTCAGATCAACTATCGTCATACTAGAGCAACAGTTTAATGAAAACAAACTTTATTAGTTGTTCATAAAGCAAAACATAAAGCCTGTTATCGCATGGACTGCAAACCCTTTTTACTGTAAATAGTGAGACAAGCAGAAGAAATAATGACTTTAAACAGCCTTTTGCTGGAAATACCCTCAAACAAATGTGTGTTTCAGTTTCTGGTGTGAAAAGATGGAATTTTCTAGAAAATGATCTAAAATGTTGTTCAAATATTCTTCAATTTAAATACAAGTATAAACAGAAGATACTTAACAAAGATTAATGTGAAATTTGTTAAAATTATAACAACAATGTCAACGGTCTCGTCGTTGTTTTCGTTACAAGAGTTGTCATCGTATTATTTTTGTTTTTGTTTGTTTAGTATTGTGTAAGCAGAATTAATAATAAAAAAATAAAATAAAATTGAAAGTAGATTACTTCTGGTCTGGGCTATTTTGTTATTTTTTTGCCGTTGTTATTTTTTGTTATGTTGGTGAGGCCATCTAATTTGTAACTTTCTTAATATAAGAATGGGGTGGGAGTTCATAAGATTATTTTTTTTCTTCATCCTACTCCTGTTCTTTTTGTCATGGAATGTATTTTTGTTGTGTTTGTTGGATTGTTGTTGTGGCATTTCGTGTTGCATTACCATGAAAAAAGAATATATAAATGAAATGAAATGAAATAAACTAAAGTTAAAAGTAAAGTTACTTAACAACAGAATAACATCTCTTTAAATGTTAAATATTTGACTCTATCAGCACCTTTCTGAGGTTTGTTACCACAGTAACTCAATACAGTAACTCAGCATGTTAAACAGCATGTTCTCTCGACTGTAATGTCGGGAACCCGCTCGCGATCACTGGACTGATGAGAGAAACTACAGTGGAAACTCTATATCACTGCATTAACTAGTTCTTTATAGGGACTAATGAGGGAGAAATCACACTGTGTTTGACATTTAAAGTTACACTGATTTCCATATCTATAGCACAATGTAAAAACTCAGTTAATCAAGCAGCTTAACAATAAAGCCTTCATTTCTAAGGCGTCTAAATGATCAACATGATCAAAACTTTATTGATATTCCTGTTGTACTGGTTTAGTGATGGTTTATACCTTTAGGAAAGGCCTTTTAGTTTAATAGTAAAAACGTCAGGTCGTGGTTTATGTGTCTTTATGTGCTGTGAAATCTTTTTTTATTTATTTTTTTTACGTTTTTTATAAAGTAAATGTTTTTTATAAAGATTTTTATAAAGTAAATGTAAAAAATAACATATATTATTAGTAATATTTCAAGATGAGCACTTACTGGACTGAAGCAACTTTGGTTTGCTTGATTATCCATACATAATTTTTATGCATGGTGTAACATTTGATATATTCAGTGTATTTGCTGAAAAAAATCATGTTAAAATGTTAGTATTAAATATGATGCATCAGGTTTTTTTAAGGAAGGTTTATTTGTTCATCTCTCAATCATCATTATATTGCATTGCATTATACGCTTTAAACCAACAGAGCTTTAATCATAAAACTAAGCATTTAAATATCACCTTAATAAGAGATTATTGGCAGATATAGAGTGACGACTGATATTTATATGCATAAAATGTAAGTAGTCTGTTATACTGTGATAAAGATCTCATTGATTTACATTACAAGCTATCATAATTTCATCTTGTTTTGCTCATTTAAATATCAACAGCTGCAACAAATTGCATATATTTGCTGTTTTGGCCTTAAAAAAAAAAAAAAAAAAAAAAAAAATCCACCACATTCTCACTTTATCAGACTATATGAGCCATGCAAGCCTGATGTTTCAAATATGACACTCAACAAAGACAAATGCAAACTTTTTTTCTGACTTTGAATTTGTTTAAAGGTTTATTAACTGTTCCATTATTAAAAAATTAGATTTTTGATGTCAGATGTCAGTCTTTCCAGGGTGTTAAAGAGAAAACCTGGAGATGTTTCTATAGTCCTCTGTTTGATTGACAGGTGGGTTTTTGGTTGCTGTAATTAAAGGACTCAGCCGTCAGGCTCCGATTGTTCGAGAGGACATCTGTACATACGGTGTGAACGATAACTGCTGACTCTCATCATGCGGGACAGTCGTTCCTCCGTCTCCAGCGCTCGCCTTTAAAGATAAACGCTAACAGCAGCAGTCGCCTGCCTTTCACACACACTCTGCTCCGGACGAGATGATGAACGCATTTAATTCAGACAGACGTAGATATTAGTAATTCCCTACAGAAAATCGTCTCTCAGAATGATTAACAGCAGGGGGACGAGATTACACACAGAAGCGCTTCTGCCGCTGTCTCAGCAGTAATGACATCAGATCTACTGATGCCTCATATAGAGCGCGCCAGATAGATTATCACATTTAATCAAAGGAATAGATCACACATTAATGAAAAAATGTCACTGTTCACACACCATACAATGAAAGTGCATGGTGACCAAAGCTGTTAAGCCAAAAAAACATAAAAAAAGAATCATAAAAGTGTCACAACAGTAGTTCATGTGACTTTGTGAGGAACAGACCCAAATTAAACTGACTAAACTGAAAAATACTGGAGTAGGATTTACTTTAAAAAAAAGCTATGAAACAATTTTCACTCAGTAACAAAAATAACTAATTTCACATAAATGGCAACGCATTAATTTCATCATGCAAAAAAAAAAAGAAAAAAAAAAGACTTAGATATTATTTTCTTGTAAAATGCACTACAAAAATCTTTGTTTTATTTGCAAAATCGAAAAATCATTTGTGCAGTGTATTCGCTGGAAATCTTAGTTTGCTTATGTGATTTTCACTTATAATGACTTAAATTTGTATTTGTTCCTCCCACAATAGTCTCTTGGAGTACAACACACACTTTTATGATACTTTTATGGAGCTTTCTGTCATTTTAGAGCTCATCAGCATACATCTCCATTTGTTTTTCAAGCAAGAAATGAGTCCTAACAGGTTTGGAACGAGGTGCTAGTCTGTCTCTGAGCTGATCTTGCATTTAAGTGTTTCAAAAATATATTTATTTTAATCCACACACACACACACACACACACACACACACACACACACACACACACACACACACACACACACACACACACACACACACACACACACACACACTGTAATGTAATGTAATGTTATCATATGATATTATCACTATGCGCTTAAATTAGATCAACGTGCTTTCAGTGTCAGCAGTGAATCATGTTTAATAAGAGCTTTCAGATGAGTAAATGTGGAGGTGTTAAAGTTAACAGTTGTAATTTCCACAGCAAGAGGTCGCATATTCAAAACAATAAGAAAGGTGTAGCTTGATGATGCTGTGAAGGAGCGGGTAATGATGGGAGTTGTCATCTTAACCTCCGCTGCCGACGGAAATCATGTTCATGGATGACGTAATGAAATAAAGTTTTATAACCGCTACGTTTGATCACATGATTTTATGTCATTCTGATGAATTAGCTGCAAGTAACGTAATGTTTAATGCTAAATTACTACTCATACGTGTAACTTTATTTGTTGAATTAAATGGTGGGGTAAAACGCAGCGCAGTTTTAGGTGTACACAAAACAATCATACTAAAAGTACATTTGCAAAAAAAAGGATGAGTTACTATTTATGTATTACATTGTATTTACTTACACTGCCATAGACTTGTAAACCAGACCAGTTTTAGGAAATGCCACATCGATATTGATCCTAGTTTTATTTCTCCTCTCGTTCAAAACTCGGCTTGGGTCATTTGTATGTTTATGTTTCTTGGAGTTATGTTTGGCGACAGACCCTGATGAAAGCGATAACGAATAATTGCGGTCCATGACGACTGTGAGAAACAAGACACTACTACTACTACTTCCAATGAAAATGAAAATGATTATCATTTTATGAATGAATGGCTTGTTCTAACTGTTGCTGGTCTTCGTCAACAACACGCGCTTTTGCACCCCCTGCTGGTGAGGTCGACTAACAGCAGATGGAGAGTATGCTGCTCGGTAATCTACTGCTTTTCCTGCAGTTCCTGGATGTCTATGTTGAATTTACTGTCGAATTTGAACCACTGAATTTGTGGAAGCGAATTTGCAAAGCGAAATAAAATGGACCGAAAAATGCCTGTTGAATATTATAGGTTGTATTTTTAAACAGTTTGAATATTTTGGAAGTGAAATATGAAAGGTGAATATGGATTATTGAATTTTTAATAATGAAAATGTGTTTGAAATGTTTTTAATTGAAATATTCACAGCTTAAATATTCAACCATCTTAAATTTCAGCCAATAAAATGCAAGCATGGTTAATGTAATGCCTATTTTTTTTCAAGTAGTGCAATTCAACAGGCTTTTTATTTCAAAAACATTTGACATTATTTTTCTTCCATAAGTGTCTCTTATTTTCCTGTAAAGAACCACGATTGTCCCACATTTTCCTTTTCTGAAGTTGGCAACCCTGTCCACGTTATCCTCGGTTTCTGCTTTTTCTGTCGTAGAAATCATAAAATTCTAAAACAAATTTTAAGGTCACACAAAAAAGTCACATTACACACAAACCATAGTTCAAAATAATAGCATTTCTCTGAAATAGAAAGCTTTTGTAACATTACACACTATATTTTAAAGAAATTAAAGAAAGTAATAGCATATTTTTCCCTCAGGAAGATTTCATGTTCTCTTGCATTGGCTGGATGGATGTTGGACTCATGAACAATAATCACGTTGTTTGAATTCACCAAAACTGATTTGCCGAAATCAAAACCCGACCGGACAGTGAAAGGGATTTGCCGTTAGCGCGAGTCTCCGGATCGAACCGGGAGCGACCAAACAGCAGAGGATCTGTTCGCAAATCAAACAATAATTTGTTCCAAAAGAATAATTAATTCTCAATTTAGAGTTTGTTATTGGTATGGTCTGATGCGCGTGAGTGTGGGCTGTGATTGGATGATGCGGTGTCGTGATCATTCTCAAGTGTCGTGTTGCTGTTGTATCAGTCAGTGGTTAGTTCAGCGTAGCAGTCTATTTAATCGGGACAAGGGAGGTCCTGTACGGGACAAATAAATTAGACCCAAAATACGGGACGTCCCGGCTAATTCGGGACAGTTGGCAACCCTAAACGTGGACATGATGCCATTAACAGGTGACACAATGAGAAGAGACATTACACTGGTTTAAATTGCAAATTTCTCTGGATTTAAACATTTGGGATAATGTAAGTACACAAGAGAACAAAATATAACTAGTGCTAGTGGTTTTTGTGTATTTTAATGCAAAAATCCTACATATTGTGCCTTTAAAAAAGTTTTAAAAGCATACTGAGACTTCTGCTCTCTAAAGAGGCTAAACGAACATGATTTCGTCTTGTTTAATTAGGAAAAAACAGGCCAACAGATCGCAGACTAAACATTTGCATAAACCCAGAGAGAGAGAGAGAGAGGATGAGATGCTTTAAAACTTATAATTAGCGATCTCGACGACTCAACCCTGAAGAGTTCACATGTTCTGTGCCTTTATTCAACATCATTTGCTCTGAGAAAATCAATACGAAATGGAGAGAAAGCAACCGTAAAACTAAATAACATTAGATGAATATAGTCCATCCAAAATTACAAAGAAATGAACTCGGCCGCATGTCGTTCCAAACATGTTTGACTTTCTTTATGCAACACACTGATCTGTACCATGCAATGAAAACATACAGTGACGAGGGATGATCAAAGAAGTGTATAAATAAAAAACGTATAATAACAGCCGTGAAGAACGGACTGAAATTCTCTTAAAATCTCATTTGTATGTGCATGTTCAGTTAATACACACTACAGGTTTGACGTCAGTAGTTGACATAAGTTGTTGCATCTCAACAGTCCAAGTTTGTATGTTTTAGGGTTAGGGTTAGGGGGGGCTAGGGTTAGGGTTAGGGTTACCTAACCCTAACTGAACAAAACTGGTATTTGAGAGAAAAATGATGCTATTATACTGTCATTGATGTACTATTATAGTTTTTGTTATTATAAAGTTAGATTTATAGAGGACTGTTATATATAATAGATAATTTTCTGTTTTAATTTTAATATTAAAGTTTTGATCATTTTTTATTTTTTTTATTTTGTATTAATTCTGTTCAATACGTCTATGTAGTCTAAATTACATTTTGGTGTGTTTTTGTCCTTTTTTAAAGTCTCTGGTCACTGTTTACATCCACAGTCTCTGTACTCTTGTTCAGCTGATGGTCAAACTCCAGCAGACGACTCGAACAAAAGCTTGTATTGCTGAAAAAATTTGACAGATGGTAGAGGCAACGGTTTCCATGGCTGCATCTTTTTGTCACTGTACTGTTGTTAAGGTAACAGGTGCAAAACACAGGTTACGCAACACAGGTAGATGATCTTAAAGGTCAAAGGGCATCCTGGGGTTAAATTCCTGCTGCTACTCATCTGAATGCAATCATGTCCCCATATGGCGTTATAAGCGTGCACACACACACACACAGAGTAAGAGAAAGAGCCTGTACGCGTCCCCTAGGAGTACGAGAGGTGACAGAAGTGGATGTGCGAACACAATACTGAGTTTTGCTGTCCATTTAATTCTACCCTACCTTAAAATGACATTAAAAAAGAGCATGTATGGCGTAAAAGGTCAAATACCTGACATCTAATCAAATTACATCATCTTTCGCGGTCAAAACGGACTGTATCCACACAAGATATATATATGTACTAATTGGCTTCATCACTCTCTCCTCTCCACCAATAAGCTGATGTGTGTTGGGTGTTCTGGCGCAATATGGCTGCCGTCGCATCATCATCCAGGTGATGCTGCACATTGGTGGTGATTGAGGAGATTCCCCCCTTCAATGTAAAACGCTTTGAGTACAGAGAAAAGCGCTATATAAATGTAATGAATTATTATCATTATTAGCAAATCCCGCTACATTACTGCCGTTCTCAACAATGCACCTTTGTAAAAGTGGGGATTTAGCACACAGACTGTGCATAGAGATCCATTTGAGACTCAAACTCTCTTCGATACTAAAATATACCCTGTGTGAGTTCTTGTTTTTAATGTTGAGAATATGAGCAAGAATGCAATTTTCTCCAAAACAAGCAACAGGGTAGAAACACAGGGAAACAAGGAAAGGTCAAAACACAGGTGACGAGAGAGTGCTAAGAAATGCAGTGACACATACAAGACTTTGCAGAGAATGACTTAATAAACAGGGCTTAAATAGACCGAGTTAACAAGGGTAATGACACACAGGTGGAAGTAATCAAACAATAATGAGTCCAGGCAATGGGTCATGGGTAGTGTAGTTCATGATGGGAAAGGAGACGGGAGGAGTGCCCTCTAGTGGAAATCAAGGGCACTCCAGCTGGTGGATGTAACATCAACAAACAAAAGGGTAATATTAAGTGATGTAAAAAATGCACTGGAAAATCGATTAAAGGGTGCAAATATTATCTCTTAATGGAAAAGGTGTTAAATGCCTCAGAGGGTATGTCTCTGTAAAACGTTCTCAGTGGTTTCACCCAAGATTCGGATATCATACTGTAATTACAGTCAAAGTCTCTCTTTCTCACTCACTTCCAGAGGAGATGTTGTAAGAAGCTGCATAAACCCATTAAACTTATTTTTGCAGTTTTCAGGTTGTGGCAAAATACTACATAAACTAAAATGAACAAAAATATTAAAAACTGTTTAATTTAATTAGCCTAAAGAGGCTAAATTTGATCTCTAACCACTGTTTGGCCCACACTCTTACACTTTACATTATACCAAAAAAAAAAAAAAAAATAAAAAAAAAAATACACAAATGGAATAGATAAACTACAATATTACCAAAAAGAATAAAAGGAATTTATAATTTAAAACATTTAATAGTCAAATCTGTTTGATCTGTTGTATATTTTCAAATGTCTGATCAGGCGTGAATACTTGAAACATCATTACGCAATCAGAATAAATAAATAAGTAAGTAAGTAAATAAATAAAAAGTTTGGGGTCAATATGATTTTTTTATGTTTTGAAAGAAGTCTCCTATGCTCACCGAGGCTGCATTCATTTGATAAAAAATACAATAAAATAGTAATATTGTGAAATATTATTACTATGTAAAATAAATGTTTTATTGTAATATATTTATATATATATATATATATATAATTTATTCCTGTGATGCAAAGCTGAATTTTCAGAATTCATACTAATATGCTGATTTGCTGCTCAAGAAAGAAGATTATTTTCAGTGTTGAAAACAGTTGTGCTGCTTCATATTTTTGTGGAAACTGTAATCTACTTTTTTCAGGATTATTTTATAAATAGAAAGTTCAAAAGTACAGCCTTTATTTGAAAAAGAAATATTTGGTTACATTATAAATCTCTTTACTGTCACTTTTAATCAATTTAAAGGTGCATTGTGTAATATTTAGGAGGATTTGTAGACAGAAATGCAGTATAATATACATAACTATGTTTTCAGTGGTGTATAAAGACCTTGCATAATGAACCGTTATGTTTTTATTACCTTAGAATGAGCATTTCTATCTACACACAGTGTGGGTCCCCTTACATTGAAATAGCCATTTTGCACCGACATGTTTCTATAGTGGCCCTAAACGGACAAACTACTACAGAGCATGTTTCGTCACTATGTTGTTCTTCGTGCAAAAAAGCTAGCTAAAGTCAGCGAATAAAACACTGACACAATGATGATCAAGTAACAATCATATTCGCAATAACATATCGTTTTAATGAATAATTAAGTAAACATAATTTCTTAATTTATCTTTGTAAAGAAACCTCATTGCTTAACTGGCTACTCTCTGCTGTCTCAGACGACGACATCTTTTCCTGTCGGCCACCGTAACTTTTGTTGGTTGTAATTCGCAACCTCACCACTAGATGTCACCACTAAAAATCACACACTGCACCTTTAATGCAAAAAAAAAAAAAAAACCTTGAAAAAACTTATGCCAAATATACATAGAAACCTAAAAAAGTCCAGTTTTTTATGGTATAATGCAATTTTTTTTACACATTTTTTTACTGCATTGAAACTTGCATTAATAACTTGCATTATTTTCTCTGAGTTACAACAGTATTATTTTACTGGTGACACTGTTTTGCTGACATCCTCATCTTTCTCTTGTGTGTATTCTGGTAATCAGATAACATAACCTTAATATTAATTACTATACTGAGTTTCATACAACATTTTGAAAGTCCCTCCGGTAGATACGGTCTTCAGTTCCCCAAACTTTGAGCAAGGTTCTCCTACAGACAGATGGCAGAGTTAATTTTCTCTTATCGCTCTTATAAGGCTTCGACATACCGCTGCAGAGATTTAATTCCTGATGGAGGTCCATCATTCTGGCATATTTGCGTTTCTGTGCCTGGAGCTCTGCTTAATTAAAATGAAACTGGGAATCTGGTTAAAAAGAATTAATCTCTTTAACCGAACAGTTTCTGTAAATGCAAATCAAGAGCGCGAGTATGTGCGTGTGCATCCTGGGTAGGAAGCATATGTTGAGTGGGTGTTGTCAATGATTCAAAAAAGCTCTTTCTCGAGGCTCAGGAACTCATCCAGACTCTGAAACAGGAGCAGGAGGAGTGTGTGAACGTGTAGAGGACTGTGTGCTCGTGCTGCTCGCAGCTGGTGGGTGGCCAGTGGAGGAACAGGAATGGTTCAGAGAGCGAAGAACTCGAGAAAAACCCAGATCTTCATCGATTCATCTTCTGCCAGAGTGAAGGATTATGGGTGTTTCACGATGGAACACAGATCAGCAGGTTGGAGAAGACAAGTGGATCAAACAGAGAAGCTCAACCGCAAACAAGCACCAACACATTAACCAACTCAAACTCTTTTAAACTTAAACTATTCCTGAGCTAAAACGTCTTTAAACTCAGAACGTGATTTCTGCACTTTAGAAAATGAATCGATTTTCATGAGCCAAGAAATCCATGCGGTCTCCCAAAAGCCCCAATGCATTCATTACCAAGTTTTCCCTCTCCCAAGGTTTTTTTCCTCCATTCTGTCACCCTGATGGAGTTTTGGTTCCTTGCCACTGGTGCCTTGGCTTTTGGCTTGCTTAGTTGTGGACATTTAATATCCAACAATATTATTGATCTGCCTTACTTCAGGTGGATGATGATGACACAATTTTCTTCTAGAAACAAACTTTGTTGTGTTATTTTCATGTCATCACTGTGAAGCTGCTTTGATACAATCTGTCCTGTAAAAAGTGCTATATAAATAAAGGTGAGTTGACTTTCCTATAAGCTTATATTTCAATTTATTATGTGCAATTAATATAATATTATGATGTTTGGAAGACAATTATTTCTTGTTCCTGTATAGCTTAACTACCAAACAAACCCATGCACACAAGTGCAAACTCTTTAGAAAGACATATTCTTAATATTTCATCAGCTGAACGATTGATATCAAGATATGTAGAAGAACAACTCATGATTTATTCAATTCCTACTTGGAAATAAGGGGCTGATGATCTGAACAGAATAAAAATAACACACACACACACACACACACACACACACACACACACACACACACACACACACACACACACACACACACACACACACACACACACACACACACACACACACACACACACACACACACACACACACACACACACACACACACACAATATTACTGCCCAGTGATATATAAAAAACTTTACCTGTATACCACAGTGTTCTCACATAAAGCAATATATAGTACTATATAGCTAATCTCAGCTGTGTGTTTGTTTATATCATCACAAAGATTTTAACTTTATTGCCACAAGACTTATATATAAAGTTGGATATATATTACAACTTTTTCCACATACATTCAGTGCACTCATGTAAAGCAATACATACTATATAACAAATCTTCACTGCCTGGTTTTTTATTTCATTGCAAAGTGTAACTATATTATCGCCCAGCTCTTTATAATAAAGACAGTATGTATCTGCATACATACTGAATACTCACAAAGGGTGTTGCATATTAAATCGCAAATCTCAACTGCTTGATTGTTTATACTAGGCATATAGGTTTATATGTAGGCAGCGAGTAAAGGCTGTAAATATGGAGAGAACACCGCGATGGACAATCTGAAAAATCTTCGTGTTTATAGTCAACATTTTAAACTGGATGACCATCAACACAGTGTTTTATGCCAAACGGTCAGTTCCACCCAACTCCCCGAAGCAAAACGCCATCGCATACACGTATGAAAGCTATTGCCATGGTTTTCATTTTTTTTTACCATTATGCTGTTTAAGGCGAGACACTACAGGTGAATAGGGTAAACATTTTAACTAGCAGATATCACCATGAAACTTTCCCAGTTGATTACCTACATTAAGATGAGAAAAAAAAATGTATTACAAGTTTTCTGTAATTTAATGTTTAAATATGCAAATTAGGCAATATCTAATAAATATGCGCTAATTTGTATATATTTGAAAAAACGAAATCTGAGTATTGGATAAAGCCAGGTTAAAAATTATTTTTTCATTGTGTTCACATATTAGATGGGGAAAAAATTACAGAGGGATTTATGGATATCTACTTTAGTTATCCTGTAAATCAGAATATACTGTCAATAGCCTTAAAAAAAAAATTTTCGCCATGTTTTGGGGAATAAAATGT
Organism: Leuciscus leuciscus; assembly: GCF_965113295.1. Classification (NCBI taxonomy): domain Eukaryota; kingdom Metazoa; phylum Chordata; class Actinopteri; order Cypriniformes; family Leuciscidae; genus Leuciscus; species Leuciscus leuciscus. The sequence goes on from NC_138732.1 coordinate 6,058,056, forward strand.
TATATAAATCCCTCTGTAAATGTCTTCATAATATAACTAGGTACAAGACTGGAAAGTGTGGTGTATAAAGATGCTACTGAAGTGGAGATTTCCAACTTGGAGTATGAGAGAAAAGTAATTTTGAGAAAACGGGCTTTAAAGATTTATCATCAGCCAATGAGATTGCGCATTCAGCCCTTTTACTTTCACAATTGGTTGCTGATAAAAAAGAAAAAAATTATGATTTGGATCCGACAGCATTGTACAGTGAAGAGAGAGCTTTCCAGCGGTGCCTGTGATGACAGAGAGCAGACAGAGATCACGGATCGGCGGGATGATTTACAACGACAACTTTTGTTGAATTTAGGAGAAATCTACTGACGCAAACAGACAAAGTGTAGTAAAATAAAGACCTAAATGTGTATTTCTGACTTTTTTTCACCACAAGTCTGAAAGAAGACATGTTATTGAATAGCCTGGGAAAACCCAGACAACTTCCGGCAAATTTAGATTTGCTCTGCAAGTAAGTCTGGCAAAGAGCTCATTCAAGGCCATTTCCATGCCGTGGAAATCGCGGCACCAATCAGAAACGTTGAGGCGGGCTTTACACAATGACGATCGCTCTGATTGGTTTTAGGTCTAGCCTATCCAATTGTGCCCAGAGGCATTTGAGCGACGTCCACTCCGTTGGTGAAGCGCACCAACTTTTAAATGCAGCATTATTATATTCAAATTGCAAACACATGAGGACAGTCTCCATGAAAGACCCACTGGCAGATGAACATGCTACTACATTTCTCTCCGAAACGGTAGGAAATTAAATTAGATTTAATAGAGGATTTTAACTGTGACAAGATGATTGACAGGGCAGTTTACGTGACAGGATGCACGCGACAGATCCGTCCGATAAAGATGATGAAGTAGTATGTCCAAAAGTTGCCTACTTTTTTGCTACACATTCAAAAGTAAATACCTTTTCTTCACAAAAAGAGTACTTTTATGGCGTAGTGTAACTTAGGCGAATTGGGACGCAGCATATGGCTTTACACATGACGATCGCTCTGATTGGTTTTTGGAGTTTTAGGTCTATCCAATTGCGCCGAGAGGCATTTGAGCGACGTCCGTTGGTGACGCCCCTTTGGAAATGATTTGTCTATGGAGCTTTGCCAGACCATAACTCAGTTACTACTGAGAATGGTCTGGTTTTAACCAGGCTAGTTATTGAAGACAAATATCCCAAAATCTCAAAATTGACCAGTAAAAAAAACAACGATGTTTTTGCCTGCCGTGTCTCGCCTTAAAGAGTAGACAAAATATGATACACGTTTCAGAGACAAATCTACTCTTACAATAACTGTTCTGTTAAATGTGATCCGACTGTCTGTGGTCGAGGATATACAAAAATGCGGAAGTATGATCTGTAGTTTTCACAAAAGCCCTGGAGCTGTCAAAATCATTTTGCGTCATCCAGTGGATTTTGCCGGAATTTCTGACCCAGGAAACACAGAGAAAGAGTGAACATCATTCATTTACACATACTACTGACACTGTAACCATACAGAGCGGGTTGAAAATCTGCGAACTTACACTCTAACATCATGGTTTTCTGTAAAGCTGCTTTTAAACAATGTGCATCGTGAAAAGCGTTTAATCTAAGAGAGTCTGATTATGAATTGGTTTGCAGTCAAAGACAGAAAAAGAGAGAATAAAACAGCTCTTACTTTTCTTATCGTCCTTCCTCTATCGCTACGAGCTGGACTAACAGAGGGAAACGCTGATAACGAAGATCATTAATTAATTAGCTGTGCTTTCCTTTTGTTCCTATTCAGTTTCTCTGTGTTGAACTTTGAGTCTCTTTTACTTCTTTTAATCAAAGTACACAGTATTCCTCAGGGCCTCCCGCTAACAACGAGTGTGAGATTTCACGAAGAACAGAAGAGCACCGTGGCTTTTCTGATGATTCATAAAGTCTGGCAACAATGCAAATTCAGGTTTTCACACACACACACACACACACACACACACACACACACACACACACACACACACACACACACACACACACACACACACACACACACACACACACACACACACACACACACACACACACACACACACACACACACACACACACACACACACACACACACACACTCCTGCAAGCTGTGCATATGCGTGTGTGTTGGTCCCATTGAATTATGGGTAATCAGAGTATAAAGTAGGACGTCCGAAGGCACAACACTTCTGTTAGGCACTGAAGAGTCACCTTCAACACACATACATTCATTAATGCAAACTATCAATGCAAAAGTGAAGGATCTCAGGTGGTCTGCTCCACTAAAAGTAAACTACTGAAGTCTGTGAAACAATCGTGCACCGACTTCACAGCATCTTGTATTAGTACTAGTATTAAACTTTGCATTTATGCTCCAGACTGTAATGCCTCCTGTTGAGGAGATCATTGTGCCGTTACTTTAACAGCACCTTCTGGATCCAGGCCCCAAACAAAAAAGCCCCAAAGAACTTTTTTCTCTCTTCGCCCAGGGGTAAAAAGAAGTTAGAAATACCTTTGCCACAATACACTGTTAGTGAACATCCGGTCATCCGTTTAGATAAATATGTAAATATGTGCTGCACGCTTTCCTCTCAATAAAAAAAACAAACAGTAAGAAAACAGCAGTTAAGAAAGCATCTGATCATAGCATGTGCATACACCCTTCGCAAATATAGATAAAATACACAAAGAGAATAAATACTGTTGTGTGGGTCCTGACAGCGCCTTTAACAAATGAGATCGGATTGTGAACAACTGAAATCAGATATTTGATTGATTGCTTTATTAGACAAGATATACAATTTTTTATAGTTCTTACAACATTTCAAAAACGTTCGAAGATAATATACACAATAAAGCCAAAGGCTTATTTCCACTGTGGTCCTTGTTTCCAAAATGGAAGAACATATAATGTATGAAGAGAAATCACCGTCGAGTTCAGCATGTCACACCACATCACCTTTACAGAAATGATCAAAAAAAGCACATAATACTCTGTCAGGTACCTTGGAACACTTTTCTTTATTTTTTTAAATGCCAAAACCAGTTTAAGAAAAGTTACCCTTCACCCTACCCTTCATATCACAATGACATCCCAATAATGAACTCATTAACTACCATTGCTCATTTCGCAACAAAGAAGTCTTAAAGGTACAGTAGCATGAGTCAGATAGAGGATTGAAAATGGCCTCAATTACAACTGATTTGGTGCAAAAAAAAAAAAAAAACCCTGAGAAACATTAGAAGCACACAAGCTGTCAGAACTAAACGAATGCACACGTAGTTGATTGTAAACAACAAACAGCCCTGAATAACGTATTTATCATCTCCTAATGTTTTGATCACGTAAGCCTGCAAGAGAGAGCTATTGATATGTCTGACCTTTAAAATGAAGTGTTTACGAGTGTGAGAGAGTCAAACACTCCAGTGACATTTATTCTGATGTATTAAAACCATCATATTAATGCTCGACAGGTGCACCTGAGATTCGGGAGGAATTAGAGGATGTTCTGCAGGGTTGTGAAGAGCCCGTTCACATCTGTGTTTGTTTGATGAGCTACTGAAGCCATTCATTTTCAAGTTTAAGTTGATAAATAATTGTTTATTAGAAATACAAATGAATAAATTTGATAAATGGAATCTCCACACTAAAAAAAAGGGGGGAAATATATATATTCATTCTCAGTTTAGGGTCACAACAACATTTTGTTTGAAATTAATACTTTTGTTCAGCGAGGATGGATTAAATTGATCAAAATTGACAGTAAAGACATTAAGGGCCGTATCTTACACCCGGTGCAATGCAGCGCCAAGCACGACGCAAGTGTTTTTTGCTAGTTTCAGTCCGACGCAGTTATCATTTTCACGTCCTGTGCCACATTGTTTAAATAGCAAATGAAGAGCTCTTTTCCAAAACGCGATAAACGCCATTTAAATAAAAAAAAATGAGTTTGTCATGTCATTTTGCTGTGTACTGAACCTATTCACTGCTCCATCAACGTTCGATGCCAAATCGCTATATTTCCTTGTTTAAAATGTACTGCAAGATGTAGTTTCTTTCCAAAGCGTGATAAGCGCCAAACCTATTTCAGCCTAAACGGGATATATCCTCTCGACTAATCAGAATTCTCTCTCGCGCGCGCTCTCTCACCCTCAAATCACTCGCGCATATCGCGCCAGATGCTCAATTCGCCTCATTCACGCCACAGGACCTCCAGACGCGCGTAAACGTGTCTTTACATTGACTAAACTTGCGCCAGACGCTCTATTCGTGTTTGGTGTGAACGCCACTCACTCACTCTCTCACTCACACAAGGTCATGTCATGATTTGTTTTATGTAAAGTGAACAACGGTTCTACTTTTTATGGGTTCGACACTTTACTGAATGCCAATGTATTTATTACTGACTTTTTTCCCCTTTTTTTTAAGACAAACCATACATTTTTGGAAAAAAAATATGGATTTATAGCGTTTTGAAAAAAAATTGATGGATTTATAGCATTTTGAAAAGAAAAAAAAATAACTTTGAATTTATCATCAACAATAATTTGTTTGATTTAATAATCATTGTTCAACATGTTCAGACTGAGCCAAAAAAAAAAAAAAAAAAATTTAACAGCATAAATTGAATATTCACAAAATGTGTGGGTCTAGGTAAAAAATGTAATTTTCCTGAAAACTACTTAAATGGATTTATAGCGTTTTGGAAAAGAGCTCCTCAAATGCATTTTCACCCATTTGTGCGCCCATGGGCTGCTGGTCTGAAAACTGTTCAGGCGCATTGTTGGCGCGTTGCTATTTTGAGGCAACAGAAATAGACTGAGCCATTGACCGACTGAAACCTGGTCTAAAGTCAATGGCGCAATCTTTCTTTTGTTATTTAAAGAGCGTGTTAGTAATGTGCGCCTACAGGCGGGTCCACAACGCGCGTACACTCTGCTTATTAAACACACAGTAGCACACAAACATGCCAAATATTTAAAATAAAAGCATTAAAATGTAAATGATTATTATTGTGTACATAAAGATATGGTGGAATCCGGCTTGTCCCGTAGATGTTCTGCTTACGCACTTTTACCTCGCGCACGAGCAGATCCGTTTGCGCTCTGGAGACGCGTTCGGTCTTTCCACTATCAAATTCCGTCATGTAAATAGCGAATGTGCCATGGCGCGAGCTCAACTGGCATTTAAAAGGAATGGGAGATGAGACTCTGATTGGTTTAACGCATGTAAATCCCAAAACACACCCATTACTCATTATGAGAATAGGGGCAACCCCTTAAGACCATTTCTATTCATCAAAGAATCCTGAAAAAAAAAAAATATATCTATCACCATTAAAACATTTCCTGACCCCATTCTTCTGAATGGTAATGTATATAAGGCTCGAAGTCCAAGATCCTATAATATCCAATATACAAGTAATGTATGTACATTGTTTATATCTATTACCTATATAGAATAAACATCCACATGCATGCTGTATAAAATATATAACAGACCTTTCCTGAAATAAGCTCAGTTACATTAAATATAACTTGATCATTCAAACAATAGTAGAAAAACTAAAGTCTGCGCTGCTGATCTCCCAGCAGAAAATATGTCACTTCCTGTAGGATGATGTCATTAAACAACTGGCTTTGGTTAGGGATTTAACAAGACTATGAAAAATCAATTAGCAATTAAAACAATATTCTAAAGAAAACACGTTTTGTTGGAAAAAATTTGATTAGATTAATAACATTTCTGAATAAATTTCAGAAGTGCTTCACCTTGGGACATGATACCTTGTGTTCAGTTAATCGTAATTTTATCATAAAAGCAAATAACAAATGTGATTTACATCTGTTTAATCCAACATATGATGGGAAGATGAAGATATTCTGCGTAACAGAATGACCTAGAAACACAAGGATCACTGACGCACAGATTTCACTGGATGTAATTTTCCACTGAAAGACTCATATTGCTATTTTTCCTCTAAGGCCCAATGAAGAAAGATGAGCGTGTGAGTGTTGTATTATATTGCAGAGTAAAACGTGAAAAACGATTCTTCAAAACATAATGAGCGAGTGTTGTTTACACACACACACACACACACACACACACACACACACACACACACACACACACACACACACACACACACACACACACACACACACACACACACACACACACACACACACACACACACACACACACACCTCTCTACAGTATTTTCTCTCAGATGATCTCTCTATTTTTCACTTTTCTCTCCTGCTGTGAGTGAAAAATCTCTTGTGTTTCTCTCCAGGTCGTTTCTCTCTCCGTCTCCATCCCTCCTTTCATCCTGACAAACCCATCGCCCATCTCCACCCCCTCCGGCTCCATCTGTAATCATCTCCACCTCTTTGTCTCTCTTTTCCAGTCTCTCCAGGAATTTCTTTGGTTCAGCCGGTCGAGATCATGGGATCAATTTCTTGTAAGTGGCTTCGGATAACAGTCTCGGCTAAACGCAGAAATGTAAATCTCCTGTAGGACCTCAAATTTTTCTTTTTCTTTTAAGTTAAAATTTTTCTGGATTCTGTTTTAATAGTTAAACTACATTTTAAGCATTAGCAAGTCTAGTTAATTACAGTCATAAAACATTTTAACAATAACGTTTAAGAAAAATTTTTTTTTAGGGCCCTATGAAATCCATTGTATACTTTTCCCAAATTCAGTGTTTTCAGTTTTTCTGGGTTCCATTTTAGTTAATAAAATGTTACTGTTTAAAAAGCATATCTAATCAATTGATGTAATGGTTATGCTCTGTCATGTCCTGTTTTAGTTTAGTTGTCATTCTGTTTGCTCCGTTCCCGTTTCCCCTTACGAAAAATAAGTTTATTCAAGTGTGCTATTAGTATACTTCTTTTCAACTAAAAATAAGAAAGTTTACTTTCTTTAAACATAATACACACTGTCTTATAAACTAACATGTTCATGTTTATATAGTAACAAGCTTTCGGGTGGAATAGCTTATAGAGTAAATAAAATGAGCATGGAACTGAACCTGATCTTGTATACAGTGATAATAATCATTTAAAGTTTATTAAAGAGTTCTATTAGTACACTTCTTTTCAACTAAAAATAAGAAAGCATACTTTCAGTCTACATTTTATATACTTCTCAGAAATATACTTAAATTACACTTAAGTGTACTTGACTTATACTGAGAGAAAAGTCCAAGTATTTGGCCTGTACTTGTACTCAATCTTTTGATCGAGATATACTTAAAAGTATAATTAAGTATTCAAAGTATACTTGGCTTGTAGTTGTGTTAACTCTTTTGAGTAGCTTATTTAATATACATAGTTTTTTTTACATAGTTTTTTTATACAGTCTTATGAAACTTACATTGTTTGAAAATATTGATTTAAAACGGATATGTTTGTAATTCTGTGTATCTGAATATTTGTGTAGGCTAGTTCACTGGTAGTGTATAGACATTTACTTTAATTCACTTTACTCTTTCCCCGCCATTGCCTGAATATTCCAGCTATCCGTGTTTGTACAAATGTAAAATAACGTGATCATCAAACATGAAACAGCATGTAAATCAAAACTGCTTAATATTACCAAATGAAATGAAGCGTAACCCGTGAAGAGAAAACGACTGAAGCTTTGGGGGTGTTGGACTCGATCTACTCCATCTGTGTTTGGATCATCGTTCTGAATCTGATCAACTCGTAGTCTTTGACAAAAATGTGATTTTCTCAACTTTTTTTGTTTAAAATGTTGCCTTTCTTTATGAAACTTACCGACATTCAAGTGTTGATAAAAAAGGATGCATGAAGCTAATAAAATGTTTTTCAAATTAAAGTACAGGTAAAGGTATTTTTATATGTTTTTTTTTTTTTTGTTGTTGTTGTAGTTTTTTACCCAAGGCAATATAATCATCAGATATGCACGCGATTATATTTGGAAATAGGTAAGCTTTGTTTCCAAATGCCCCAAGTAAAGATATATCCTGTCAGTTTTATAAACTTTTGTATACCCAGTCAGTATAATCACAATGAAAGCATCCGAACTGCAATATTTAACATATATATAACAACTGCAAAGCATCAAATTTGTGCACTAAATCCAGCATTAACTCCAGCACAATCTGCACATTTTTAATAGCTCAAGACAGACGTCACTACCTGAACCTCACAGCGATTGGCTGCGCGACTGCGTTTTTTGCTTGATATTTGCATAAAGTCGAGAACTTCCCAACCTTTTGAAGCTCTCGGCTGCTCTCAGCACTTTCTCCGGTTCGCTGTCAATCCCACAATGCATCACACGAGCGAGAAGCTCAATTTCCATGAGAATGAGTTGAAAACGCTCGCTCTGCTTCGCGCCAGTGGACACGGGCCATTAGTTCCCTAGTTAGTTTCCCTGGCTGTTAATTATTTCCCACACACCTGTTTCTGTCCTACTCATTAACTCCCTGCTTTATGTACCCTTACTTTCCTCAGTTTCCTTGTCATGTTTTGTTTATGGTAATGCGTGATGTGATTCTGTGATACTCCTGCGTGTTCTCCTCTCTCCTTCTTAAAGGACTCTGTATTTATCTTTGATTCGTGCATGTTCATCTACACATGACAATTGAATTCACGAAACGTTAACCATTTAATACTTTATTTTAAAAACATCACAATAATAGTGTCCTATGAAACGTTTCATTTTGTTCCCAAATTCAGTTGTTTTTCTGGATTTATGATTTAATACAAATATATTATCAAAAATGGTCGTAATAATATGAAGGCATAAAGCATTTACAATTTGATTAATCTTTTAAAATGTAATGAAAATGTACAAATTTAATTTATTTTGTGGCAAACAAAGTGCTGCACAAAATAAGTCCAAATTAAAAGATATAATATAAAGTTTTAATAATTGTATAATATTACTTTGAATAGTACATTCTATAGCCTAATGTATTGTTGTCATACTTTCTTTAAATTAATTATTTTAATAACAGTCCTTTTATGGTTTAATATTCACAGACACTAGTCCATATCACAATTTGATTAAATGACTTTTGATTTATTCATTAAAAATAACAATTATAATAAAAAAATAATAATAATTCTGCGCTTTCGCCTACAGTAAATTCAATTTATTATAAGCTGGATTTTGCGTTTTCTGTATCTGCATAGGCCTCTAGTCCTGCCCTCTGTCACTCACTACACCGTAGCTCCACTGAGAATCACACGGCCCGAAAACAGAAGAACAGATAATGGACAGACGCTGAGAAGAAAGAGATTTCCTGAACACTGAGCCCTGACGCCGTGGAATAACTGCTACATTTGAATACAGAACAGAGACACATAAAAGAGAGCAAGATGAAAGTCAGAGATAAAATGACAAAACAAGATGAACAGGTCAAATAAAGAGAAAGAGAAGAGGCCGTGAGACGATAAAGACGTGAGGAAATGAGAGAAAAATGGACTTTCAAATGACATATTTTTTTCAGTCTCTCTCTTTCTGTGGTAATTGCTTCCTGATGTATGCAGCACTTTTCCAATTAAAGATCATGTCAGTGATCTGAAGTCATACAAATACAGACATCATAACGTTCCTATCACAACGAACCTTCATCTCTGCTCAGATATCGCAGCATAACTGACAGAGAGACTGCTCTGTTGGGGAGGCCTGTGGGAAATAAGTGCAAACAGACTAGAGGTTATGAATCTAAATCACACACACACACTCACACACACACACACACACACACACACACACACACACACACACACACACACACACACACACACACACACACACACACACACACACACACACACACACACACACACACACACACACACACACACACACACACACACACACACACACACACACAAACACAAACACACACACAAAACACACCAAGAAAACACATCATGTAAGTAATACAGATTCAATCTGATTCCGATTCACAAGCTCTTGATTCAATTCGATTCCAATCTTGATTTGATGTCGAATCATTTGTATGTCAATTTTTCTTAAGAAAAAAAAATAAATCTCTCAAATAAAGCTGATGTATTGCTATTTATTTTTTAGATCTATAACACTCAAAAACTGATAATTAACATTTAAACTGCACATAAGGATTTTTATATATTTAAAGGGGTCATGAACTGGCTTTTTTCATTTGTTTATATTGTTGTCTGAGGTCAACTTCTGACTTTCGTTTGGTTTTCACATTCAAAAACATCAAAATGAATAAGTAATAGGCTATTTTCTACCCTAGTTTTGAGCTTAGCTCGGTTTTTATGGGCTTTGAAGTAAACGCCCACTGCTATGATTGGATCTTGATTTTGTTTTTGGGCTCTACTAGAATAGGTTTTCATCCTTTTTTACATATTCTCAATTGTTGCAGCTCCTCTCTTCCCAGTCTGTCAGTAACACTTTTATTGAGTTCCTGTCTCTATGAAGCCCCTCCTTCCGATAAGTGCAATGTGCTCTGATTGGTTGGCTGGAGCAGTGTGTTGTGATTGGTCCACTTCTTGTATGGTATCTTTCAACATACATTCATGTTTATTTCATGCTGTAACTGTAGTAAAGTGGAAGAGATAATCGGTTCTCGTTCCTAAACTAAAAGATCGATCTTGGGATTTAACAATCAATATCGAGATCATTAAAATAGAGAATCAAACGAGTCATCAGTATGAGTATAGAGTGATAAAATGAATGAGGAGCAGTTCAGATCATCTGATGAGAAATGAGTTCACATTGAGGTTCCTGACTTCTGACAACTAGTGACTTATTTGGTCTCTTTTAGGAGAAACATTTTCCAAATGTTTTCTTCATTTAATGTGAAAAACCTTAGATGTTAAAAATATTTCATTTGACATGTTCTTTCCTGTGGGTAATAATACATCTGAACGTCACATTTACTCATCCATCATCCCTCCATCGCTCTCTCTTTGTGTTTCAATTCCTCCAGAAACCTTGTTCCCATGATTGTTCCAGGGTTGTTCCCAAAACACTAAATTCACTATTCACTTTTCCCTCAGGACAAACAAACAAACAACACACACACACACACACACACACACACACACACACACACACACACACACACACACACACACACACACACACACACACACACACACACACACACACACACACAATAAAAAGCGTCTTGCGTCTGAGTGTTTTTCTTTCTCTAGGCTTTTTAATGTGTCTCTTTCGGTTTGTTCAGACAGGCAGCAAAAATGTTTTGCAGTGTCCAACTCAAATACGTTTATTTTTCTGTAGTCTAAACACCAAATACTACTTTCACAAACCCAACCCAAACCACATGCACAGCTCGTTTCAAATTAAATTAAAATTAGATTTTTGGAAAACAGTGTGAATGTGGCCTATGAAAAACTCAAGCAGAAAGATTCTTTAAAACTGATTTTAAAACGTTTTAGCTTGAGTTGGTTCTTTTAAAGAGTAAACCTAAGTATGAACACCCAAATCATGCAGTCCTAAAATGCTTTTGCACTTAAAAGTATTCAGAGTAAAATATATACCAGGGGCGGCTGGCCAATAGAGGGCGCCGCCCCCCCCCCATGAGCCAGACCACAGTTTATGAGCCACACTCATTAAATAAATAAGAAAATATATACATAAATCATACATACAAATTGTCAGTATTTGTGTGTTTGAGATATTAAATGCACCCAGTATATGTGAAAAATATTATATAAATTAAAAATGTCTGCTTTTTCAACATGTCTCCTCCACCTGCGTGCACGTCTCATCAGCTCTGGGGCGCTGGAGTCAATCGCCCCAAAGAGGCGGGTCTGTGGAGCAGCTTAGCCAATTGCTGATTTAATATATAAATGTTTGACATAAACTGTAGCCAATCAGCAAGCTCAAATCTAGTCTGTTTAGCGCCCCAAGCTGCGCGCGCACTCATGCGTGGATGCGTCATGCTAATGCCTTGTTTTGCTTTCCGTGATTACTTTTTAAAACAATGGGGACAGATCTGGCATGGACAGTTACCGGAGTGAGGGAAGTGAGTTCAATTTCAAATGCAAATGGAAAGTTTGTGCAATTTGTTTGTTTTTGTGTAAGAATGCCTCAGCCTTGTAATATGGCATTAAATAATTACTGACTTTTTCACAGAGCACTGGTATCATGCAGTTTGTGTTAAATTGTGTTTGGGTGGTTAATAATAATAATTATTAGAATTTTTTTTATTTATATAGCGCCTTTCCAACACCCAAGGTCGCTTTACAAAGATATGTAAAGGCAGTGGTTCTCAAACTGGGGTACGTGAGGTGACAGAAGGGGGTGCGGGAACAAAATGCTGAATTTTGCCGTTCCTTTAATACTACCTCACCTTAAAATAAGATTTAAACTGAGCATGCATTTCTACTATGGAAGGAATATCCTGCCAAATTTAAATAAATAAATTAAATGATTAAAATGAAAATTAAAACCATATTAACGATTTCATTACAGAAAACAGCAAGCAAAATATGTGACAAAATTGAGAATGAAATAAAATGATTTCATTTTCACAGCATTATCCATGTCAAATTGAAAAATAAAATGCAATTGGTGATTTCACATTTCATTTTCACTAGTCTCGAGGCAAGACTGCCAATATTAAAATGAAAAGCCAAACGTGAAAAAGAAACTACATATACAGTTTTTACAATGCTCTTTAGTAACGCTCACGCAATAATAGTGACACAATTCAAATACAAATGTAAATTTTCGTTTTCATTTTAATTCCTCTTTTATTTCAGTTTTCATTTTCGTTTTCATTTTCAAAGACAACCTGCATGCAAATTCTATGTTAATGAGTGGGTGTGGCTTATTCTAGGAACGGCGCTGAGACACGCCTTCTAGCTAAGTCAACGATGTCCCGCATGAGTTGAATGTGTGAAACGAAATTATTTAAATGTGATTATATTGTAATCGAGACGACGAGATATGGCGAAATCTGTTAGTGAGCTTTTGCGGGAAGCTGCCGCAGCATTAGACCGTGGAAACAACCAGCCTGACCATGTTAGTTATGATGTTAGACTCAGACTAGACCATAATCGACGATGAGGTTCATTCATGTATTAGGCTGTTTTGGAAATTCAACTATTTGGGTGTACAGAAGTCTTAGTAACACAGTTTCTACAACAATTATAGCCAGACATTAATACCCACTGGCTTTAACCGAGGACCTCGGCCAATGTTTCATATTCGCGTCGTGCCTAACAACGCCCTTCAGCCGTGACTTATTCAGATACAGCACTAGCCTAGAGTACCTTATTGCTTTTATAAAACGGTTACCACGCAATACAAATATTAATCCCGAAACATATGTATCTATGCAACTATCATGAAGTAAAATGTATCACTAAAAGCCAATTCATTCCGCTGGAGAAAAAAAAATAGTCCCTGACAGTGACCATAAAGCAACAGACGAAGTTACATTATTTCTCCATTAGATGGAGACAAAGACTGTCTTAATGAGTGAGTCAGTCAGTCAGTAGAGAAGACTTTTGAAATGACTCAAACTTGAGAAGAAAGACGCAACTGACATGACTATAGGCACGGACAACCCCTATTAACTGTTAAAAGTACAATATATCACACCGGACATTCAAACAGATTTTTTATTATGAATATATAGGACTGACCTGAAGGAAATATCTAGCCTAGCCTACTGTAAATGCAGGTACACTCGCTTTCTCGATCTCATCCAGAAGTTGTTACTGGAAATGAAAATCAGCATTGTGATTCTTTTAGTACACAAACTTAAAATAACCAAAAGACACGTAACAGCGGACAGATATAGGCTACAGGCTAGTGCTGTATCTGAATAAGTCACGGCTGAAGGGCGTTGTTAGGCACGACGCGAATATGAAACATTGGCCGAGGTCCTCGGTTAAAGCTAGCGTGTATTAATGTCTGGCTATAATTATTGTAGAAACTGTGTTACTAAGACTTCTGTACACCCAAATAGTTGAATTTCCAAAACAGCCTAATACATGAATGAACCTCATCGTCGATTATGGTCTAGTCTGAGTCTAACATCATAACTAACATGGTCAGGCTGGTTGTTTCCACGGTCTAATGCTGCGGCAGCTTCCCGCAAAAGCTCACTAACAGATTTCGCCATATCTCGTCGTCTCGATTACAATATAATCACATTTAAATAATTTCGTTTCACACATTCAACTCATGCGGGACATCGTTGACTTAGCTAGAAGGCGTGTCTCAGCGCCGTTACTAGAATAAGCCACACCCACTCATTAACATAGAATTTGCATGCAGGTTGTCTTTGAAAATGAAAACGAAAATGAAAACTGAAATAAAAGAGGAATTAAAATGAAAACGAAAATTTACATTTGTATTTGAATTGTGTCACTATTATTGCGTGAGCGTTACTAAAGAGCATTGTAAAAACTGTATATGTAGTTTCTTTTTCACGTTTGGCTTTTCATTTTAATATTGGCAGTCTTGCCTCGAGACTAGTGAAAATGAAATGTGAAATCACCAATTGCATTTTATTTTTCAATTTGACAGGGATAATGCTGTGAAAATGAAATCATTTAATTTCATTCTCAATTTTGTCACATATTTTGCGTGCTGTTTTCTGTAATGAAATCGTTAATATGGTTTTAATTTTCATTTTAATCATTTAATTTATTTATTTAAATTTGGCAGGATATTCCTTCCATATTCTACCAGGTAAAATGCTGTAAATACATGACATCCGAACAAATTACCTCATCTTTTGCGGTCAAAACTTTCTGCATTTAAGCAGCGTGTAGGCTCGTGCAGATTGCTGCCTCGGCAAATCGCGCTATACTGCCGTTCTCGACAATGTACGTTACCTTTGTAAAAGTAGGGATTTAGCACTTACTAACATGAAGAACAAATATAGACACAGGCTGAGCATGGAGATCGATATAAGATTCAAACTCTCTTCGATACAAACACATACCCTGTGTGAGTTTCTGTGTTTAATGATGATCACATTATATGAAGATCCACACGATTGCGAATGTGACATTGATTTTATACAACAGTTCAACAAACGAAATATTAATATTAAGTGATGTTCATTTTCAACACAGTTGTCAATTATTATTTTTTTTCAACAAAATAATATCTACAACGAAAGCCACAGCAGAACTGCAGCACACAGCAGTGTTTGTGAACGAATCTGCGGCTTTGAACGAATCATTAGAGTCAATGATTCAATGATTAATTCATAAATACAGCCACTTGCTTCATTACTGAATGAATGACTCGATGACTCATCACCTACTGGCGGTTTTAATTTAATATTTAAAAGCATCACTTCGTTTTTACCATTGCATATTTCTCTATTGAACATTTATTATGAACATTCATTATTTAAAGCATTATTTATTTTATAAAGGTATTTGTAAAGGTAAAAATGCACTGGAAAAATCGATTTAAGGGGGCAAAATATTGTCCCTTACTAAAAAAGGTGCGACTGAAGAGTGGGTAACTTACGCAGAAGGATGTTAAAAGCCTCATGGGGTACAACTCTAAAAAGTTTGAGAACCACTGAGACTGGGTTAAGGAATAGAAAAAAATACACATCAGCATCAAAGCACAATACACATATCAAGGGCAGAAAGTAGGCCTAATATACAGAGGTCACTTACAAAGTTAGGTTAAAGACACAAAACAAAGAGGGATTCAAACAAATAGCATATCAATAACGATGTAGAATTTACAGACTGTGAGCTGAAGAGTAATATTCAGATAAAAAATGTGTTTTTGAAGGAGAGAAGGGTGGATGTTTGACAGATGTCTTGAAAAAGAGTATTCCACGACCTCGGAGCCACTACGCTAAAACACTCCCATGGTTACCAGACTTTTGAAACCGACTGAATATGACACAGCCCCACCGAAGATATTTTTCACCAGCCGCCACTGATATATACACACTCGCCGGCCACTTTATTAGGTACACCTGTTCAACTGCTTATTAATGCATCAATGAGCCAATCACATTGCAGCAACTCAATGCATTTAAGTATGTAGACAAGGGCAAGACGATCTGCATCAGAATGGGGAAGAAAGTTGATTTTAGTGACTTTGAACATAACATGGTTGTTAGTGCCAGACGGGCTGGTCTGAGTGTTTCAGAAACTGCTGATCTACTGGGATTTTCACAGACAACAATCTCTAGGGTTTACAGAGAATGGTCCAAAAAAGATAAAATATCCAGTGAGTGGCAGTTCTGTGGGAGAAAATGTCTTGTTGATGCCAGAGGTCAGAGGAGGAGGACCAGACTGGTTCAGCTGATAAAGACAAAAGTGACTCAAAAAACCACTCGCTACAACCGAAGTCTGCAGAAGAGCATCTCTGAACACACAACATGATGAAGCTTGAAGCAGAGAGACCAACAGCAATTCACACAGGCTCACCGACATTAGACAATAGAAGATTGGAAAAACATTGCCTGCTCTGATGAGTCAAAGAGGTTCGGCTGACAAAAAGGTTTGGTAATCTCTTGATATACAGAAACCAGGCAGAATATATTGACATCAGTCAGAACAATTACATCACCTGTAAAATTACAGTGCAGATGGTCAACAAACTGGATCTATGTGCAGTGTGTAATAAGCTTTTGTCTTCATTTCTCCAGATTTAATCTTTGTTCAGACAGTTCACGGGTCCTTTCAGCATCCTAACAAACCGGAAATGACTCACCGTTCTTCTCTGTGTGTGATCTGATGACTTCCGGTCCTGGCAGACAGGGACACGGACCCTCGCACTTCACAGAGATGCTCTTACTAGAGCTGCAGGCCTGGAATTCAAGTTTACACTGTGGAAGAACAGAGAGGATTCTGAGTAGTGAAGTTAGAGACATTATCACATTTAACCCGACCGTTGAGCTTTATCGCTCACGAGTCTGTTTCCAGAAAAATGATGACATGATTTTTAGTTCCTTTGAAGTGGGGTGATCGCGTTCATCACATCTAATCACACAGAGGCAGTGCAAAATCTGTTCTTTGGGATTTAATTAAAGATGATGTCATGATTAGACTAAAAGACTAAAACGGTTTATTAAGTGTAATACTTAATAATTTTTCAAAGCAGACTCAATTAAGCAAATAGCAGACAGTCCTGGTGATTAATATTGAGACATTCGGCGACCCCTTATGAAACGCTAAAAATGTGAGCTTTAGAATAGAATATTCTTGTCATTATTTCTTCTGTTAAATCTGTCAGCATCTGCTTTCATATTTAAGCTCAATCTGTGTGTTAAGGACATTTGCTGCTGCTGCTGATATTCATAATTCCATAATGACAGAGAATAAAGAGAGAACTTTTCTGACAGCTTAAAAGGGTCTGTAACGTCTTCACTTCAAACTGATGCGCATTTATTAAAACAACGTAAACTCAAGCAATACACAAAGATAAGAAACAAGCGTGCTACACACGGACAATATCAGACCAAGAGCTGAATGCAAGGAGGAACTTATATACACGGTGATAATGTATAAATACAGACAGGTTCGCTCGTTAAATGAATGTCCATGACGACTGATTAGTGGCGGGAAACTAAAATGAAACTAAAGTGAAATGTGACAGGATCACAAACTGCATTTTTTCCCCCACATTTTATAATGTTCTCAGAAGTCCACTTAT
Organism: Leuciscus leuciscus; assembly: GCF_965113295.1. Lineage (NCBI taxonomy): Eukaryota > Metazoa > Chordata > Actinopteri > Cypriniformes > Leuciscidae > Leuciscus > Leuciscus leuciscus. The sequence goes on from NC_138732.1 coordinate 6,075,743, forward strand.
GTTATCAAGATTAGAGTAAAAAGCTATTTTTCTATCCTGTTTTTGAACCTCTCTTTCAGACACTAAAAAAAAAAAAAAAACTATTCAAGACTTGGAAGTAAAACACCTACTGATATGATTGGGTAACAGTTTTGCATATCCCCACCATTACACGTGTGGAATTGTTTTGAAAACTACTAATGTGGAAAAATATCTCGTTACATAGCTGAAACATTTGCCAGCAATGTGTATTACATATGCTTTATAATCCTTGGTTGTGGCAAATTAAGTTTAAGCACTTCGAGTTAACACAGTTATAATTTACAAAGGATGACTAACAGTAGCCGCGTTTCCATTACCCTTCAAATTGCGCAAATTGAAATTGCGAATTGAAAATACTCCCAATGAAAACACGTCAATTTCGCAAAAACTCCCATTTATCGCAAAAAAGTTTTTACGCTCGCATGAGGAGGTTTTGCAGGCAATTCGAAAAAGAAATATTTTGCAAAACTGCAATGGAAACAGTTTTTGCGCATTTACAGGTCACCTGACGTAGATGGCGCGGTGTGTTTGGACAGAATACAAGACAGAGCTCTTTATTAAATTCATAAAAGACTTACAGGAATACTGGATTCTAAACCTCAAAGAAATGCCACAATCAAGACTTTGAAGCAGAAATGAGTGAGAAACACCCAGAAACACCTCATATGTGCCGCTCTCAAGTATAGGCTAAGGGTCTTTCCTTGCCATTAATGATTGGATAACACACATACGTCTCCTTTGATTAATAATAATGGCCAGAGCAGTGGCTGAGATACATAAACCTACCAACGTCCGTTGCTATGATTTTTGGAATGACTTATCGCGAGAGGGGAAAATGAAGTTTTAGTCGCATAACGCCGTCATTTCGCAATAGTTTTTTGTAGAAAAAAATCGCAAGAGTTTTGCGCAAGTCTGTAATGGCTTAGATCAAAACCAAGGGTGTAGGTTTGATTTTGAAATTGGTGGGGACGGGGACATCCCCTGAAGCTGAGCTGCATCTGTCATTAAAGGGATAGTTTACCCAAAAATGAAAATTCTGTCATCATTTACTCTCCCTCAAGTTGTTTTAAACTTGTATGAATTTCTTTCTTCTTCTGGACACAAAAGAAGATATTTTGAAGAATGTTGGTAACCAGACAGTTGATGGACCCCATTGACTTCCATAGTAGAAAAAAACCCTCAATACTGGTTACCGACATTCTTCAAAATATCTTCTTTTGTGTTCAGAAGAAAGAAATTCATACAGGTTTAAAACAACTTGAGGGAGAGTAAATGATGACAGAATTTTCATTTAAAAGTGAACTTACAGAAATTAACTGTTGGCATATTTGTTTCACATCAATAATGTCCAGTTTGTCCTGTTGGACGTGATACACAGCAATACTGTTAAGTGTCACTTGTGCCATTGTTCTCTGAGCCATGTTTTCAGTGTCCTAAGAGCACTGACACTTCTTTCAGCCTCAGCTGATGAGACTGGGACAACAAGGGTTTCAACTTCATCAAACATTCCTCTCATTTCAACAAGACCAAGCAATGTTGTGCTTTTATGTTTTATGGGGACTTTTTACAGACATAATGATTTTATACTGTAAAAATGGTATATTATATCCCCCTACACTAACCCTGCCTATCACAGAAAACTTTCTGCATTTTTACATTTTCAGCTGTTTTCCAAAAAAAATAAAATAAAAAAATAAATCCCCACAAGGACAAGTATTTCGGATATTGCCATCTTTGTGGTGACATTTTGTCCCTATATTACATACACACACACACACACACACACACACACACACACACACACACACACACACACACACACACACACACACACACACACACACACACACACTTAAGCATACACAATCTCTCTCTCTCTCTCTCTCTCTCTCTCTCTCTAACGATTGTCAAACTACTAGGTTTCCTTCGGAGGAGCACTGCCGCTTCACACCAGAGCCTCTCACAAGTTAGATAGAAAAAACAAAGCCAATCAGTTTAGCGATGTGTGTTAAGCAGGCGGGACTCAGATATATATTAACCGTTTGTGTACCATGAATTGCGCATTTTTTCTCAGAACGCTCTTGTAAGAGATTTTAATCTAAATAAGATGTTTCCTGATTAAATAAAATAAGCCTATTAAAAACCACAAGACACAACCAGACAACAGTGGTTATATATATTTTAAGTTTTGATCGAAATTATTGCTAGGGACATATCAGTCTCACTGGATATTGGTAGGGACACGTCCCTAGCATCCCTACTAAATTCTACGACCCTGACAAAACAATAACAAAAGCAGCGTTCTCAACATGCTTTCTTATATATCCAATAATACAACGCATTAACCTGATAAATGTCGAAGCAAAGCCATCACAGCTATACAGTTTGACTGCACTACAGTACACTCAGTACATATCAAACGATCTGTAACAGACAGAGCAACCCTTTTCACTCACACTTGTGTGTTGAGACATTACTATTGGATCCAATATAGTCGTTGCTGCAACATCTTTTATTTTCAGTCTCTCTGAAAAGCCTGCGCTGAATGGTGTCTTGTTTTCAAAATAATGGTTTTGTTGCTCAAGTAATTCTGTGTTCTCTTACGAGAGGTTCTCTTGTATTGCGTAAGTTGCTTACGCTACGGGTAAAGTTGTCTTTTCTCGAGATCTGAAGCCAAAAAATTATCCTTAATTTTGTATTTATTGTCAACGCAGTGCGGCAGACAGCAGACCAAAGCAGGCTATAGGAGCGTGCTCATTGGCTGTCCTGCGGCAACTGCAGCAGCCTACCAGTGAGCCCTGCGTGACGTCACGCCCAATGAGGGCGCTTCGCGCCCTCCACGCGCCTGGCCCGCCAGAATGGGTGTGGCTAGCGTGTATAAAAGAGGGGCTCACAGGCTGGAATTCTGATTTTCATGTCTTCAGCGAAGCTCTACGCATCGCTGGATCTTGAGAGCCGCCGCCGTTGAAACAAGCGACCAGCAAGCCTAGGAAGCGTCTGAGGAAGCCGGCCGTCTTCGCCGCCTTCAGCCCTCCGTGCCTGCTACGCCATCCGGCGACATATCCTTTCACTGCTGTGTGTGTTCGCCCCGCGACACATGCTTTCTCTCTAAAAGAGCGCAAGGCGTTTTTATCAAAATGCCTCGCATTTCCTGCGGCTCGTGCAAATCCCCGCTCAGTCATGGAGACCGCCACGTCATCTGCGCTCTCTGCCTGGGCCGCAAGCACGCCGCCACCGCACTCTCTTCGGGCGGCTGCCCTGAGTGCGAGGAGCTTTCAATGTCGACCCTGCGGGCTCGACTTGAAGCTTTTAACGACGAAGCTGTCACTCCGCCTGTCCCTGCGGGGCCGCGCAGAAAGAAGCGCCGCTCCCAGAGACCACCGGAGTCACCCGCGGCAATGAGAAGCTCGCCGGATCCGTTCCCTCGAGCTTCTCTTTCTCCCTCTCCGCCCCCCCTCTCGGCCGCGCAGCCGCCGGCACTCGCCCGCGCCGCTTCAGGGGATGAGGCGGATGAACTGGACGAGGACGCCGCCGCTGACAGCTGTTCTATCCTGGCCTCTGACAGCGAGGAATGGTCCACCGCCTCCTCGTCAGTCCGCGAGGAATGGTCCACCGCCTCCTCGTCAGTCCAGGAATCCGGCCGTACTCGAGTCGGCGAGGATGCGGAGCTTCTGCGCCTTCTCACCAAGGCCGTTGACCAGCTTGGCCTCAAGTGGTCGCCGCCTGAGGAACCAGCGCCGAACAGGCTCGACGGCTGCTTTCTCCACCGCCGCCGCCGAGCACCCGCTTCAAGGACTGCACCTTTCCTTCCGGAGCTTCACACGGAACTCTCTAAATCGTGGAACGCTCCATTCTCCGCGAGAGTTTCCTCCCATACCTCCGCGGCGCTCTCACAGGTTGACGGCCGTTATTTCCTCGTGCCCAAGAAGGATGGAGCTCTCAGACCAATCCTAGATCTGAGATACTTGAACAAAGCTCTTATGATAAGACCGTTCAAGATGCTCACAACCAGACAGATTCTCGCGCAAATTCGCCCGAGAGACTGGTTTATCTCCCTCGATCTGAAAGACGCTTACTTTCAGATCCAGATAATACCCCGTCACAGGCCATTCTTGAGATTCGCCTTCGACGGTCAGGTATATCAGTACACCGTCCTGCCGTTCGGCCTGTCTTTAGCACCCCGTACGTTCACGAAGTGCATGGGCACGGCTCTCGCTCCCCTGAGAGGTCAGGGCATGCGAATTTTGAACTATCTGGACGATTGGCTGATTCTAGCACAGTCAGAGAGAGAACTCATCTCTCACAGAACAGTGCTTCTCAGCCACCTGGAAAGCTTGGGTCTCGCGGTCAACTGGACCAAGAGCTCATTACTGCCCAGTCAGTCAACCTCTTTTCTGGGCTTGGAACTGGACTCTGTGGCAATGACGGCTCGGCTGTCGATACAGCGCGCGTGCCGTATCCAGCGCCTGGCCGCATCTTTCCAGCTGGGCAGCGCCGCACCCCTGAAAACGTTTCAGAGGATGCTGGGTTATATGGCTTCAGCTGCAGCAGTGCTTCAGCTGGGTCTATTACATATGCGCCCCTTACAACGCTGGTTGAACGCCCGTGTGCCTCGCCGAGCCTGGGCTTCCGGCGGCATTCGAATCAGAGTGACTCAGAGCTGCGTTTCAGCTCTGAGACCCTGGTTAGCGGCCGACTGGTACCAGCAGGGAGTGATAATTGAACCGTCTCACACCGCAAAGTTATCTCGACGGATGCATCCAACTCAGGTTGGGGCGCTCTGTTCGAGGGCAAACCGGTCTTTGGCCTGTGGTCAGACCAGGAAAAATGCCTCCACATAAACTGTTTGGAGATGATAGCGGTCGAGAACGCGCTCAAGCACTTCCTCCCACATATACGAGGTCACCACGTGCTAGTCCGTTCGGACAACATGTCTGTGGTGTCCTACGTGAACCGACAGGGCGGTGTCAGATCCAGAAATCTCTGCAATCTGGCGAAACGCCTTCTAGTGTGGGCTCACCGCGCGCTGCGCTCGCTGAGAGCCGCACACGTGCCTGGCCACATGAATGTCGGTCCAGACAGACTGTCCAGGAACAACATTCCCCCGGGAGAATGGTCCCTGCACCCTCAGACAGTCCAGCTACTGTGGCACCTGTTCGGCAGGGCGGAAGTCGACCTATTTGCGTCAAAAGACAACGCTCATTGCCCGAGGTTTTTCTCAAAGAGCGAGGACGCGCTGGCCCAAACCTGGCCCAGCCGCCCGCTGTATGCTTTCCCTCCGATCTCTCTGTTACCACAGGTAATAAAGAGGATCAGGGAAACGCGCCACTCTGTGCTCCTCATAGCCCCACGATGGAAGAACCAAATTTGGTACCCAGAGCTAGTGAGGCTGTCGCACTCACCCCCCTGGCCGATCCCGGTCAAGAGAGATCTCCTCTCTCAAGCCGGCGGATCGATATGGCATCCCCACCCAGAGCGCTGGTCTCGGCACGCGTGGGTAATCAACGGATACCCGTTGAACTGTCAGAAGGGGTCATAAACACGATCACGCAGTCTAGAGCCCCTTCCACGAGAAGACTCTACGCGTCTAAATGGTCAGTGTTCACTAAATGGTGCACCATTAGGAGCCTGGATCCACGCACATGCGAGGTTTCGCGGGTGCTCTCCTTCCTACAAGAGCTGTTGGACAAGGGCAGGTCCCCCTCCACGCTCAAAGTATATGTTGCGGCTATCGCAGCGTTCGCTGAGACGACGCGCAGCCATGCAATAGGAAGAAATGAGCTCATTATCCGCTTCCTTAGGGGAGCCAGGAGGATGAACCCCCCGCGGCCCCCTTCGGTTCCTATCTGGGATCTTTCTGTGGTCTTGGAGGCCCTGAAAGCTTTTCCCTTTGAACCGTTAGATTCCGTGGATTTGAAATACCTTTCGCTTAAAACCGTTTTTCTGATAGCTCTGGCATCAGTAAAACGAGTGGGGGATTTGCACGCGCTGTCTGTCAGCCCTGCCTGTCTCGAGTTCGGACCTAATGACTCTAAAGTCATCCTCAAACCGAGACATGGTTACGTCCCAAAAGCGATTGGCACTCCCTTTAGGGCGCAGATCATCTCCCTGTCGGCTCTGCCTGCATCCGACAGTGATGATAGTGATAACCTCCTATGCCCCGTCAGGGCGCTGAGAGTGTACATCACACGCTCCGCCGCCTTCAGGCGTTCCGAGCAGCTTTTCGTTTCGTTTGGTGGGCGCACCAAGGGTCTCGCCGCCTCGAAACAGAGTCTGTCTAGATGGATAGTGGACGCAATCGCAGCTGCATATGCGTCCAAACACCTGCAGTGCCCTATGGGCATCAGAGCCCATTCCACCAGAGGCATGGCCTCTTCGTGGGCTTGGTCTAGCGGGATTTCTATTCACGACATATGTATGGCGGCAGGCTGGGCCTCCCCCTCCACATTCGTGAGATTTTATAATCTGGAAGTCCCCGCCTTGCAGGCTAAACTGTTATCAGTCTAAGCGGGATGTATGTTCTGCCCATCTATTGTGCGCAGACTATGCGGCAGCGCCGCTCTGTACCCTTATGAAGTGCTTATGACATGTGCTGGCCCGCGTTGCTGGCCACCTGTTCTCGCATGTTATCTTCCCCGGGTTCCCTGGGACTCATGCACTGATGCTCGGCGCGCACGGCGTTGACAAGGGGTTCCCGTAGCGTAAGCAACTTACGCAATACGAGAGAACCTCTCGTAAGAGAACGTACTCGGTTACCTAATGTAACCTCGGTTCTCTCTAGAAGAGGGAACGAGTATTGCGTAACCTGCCGCGTCGCGCCACGAGCTTATTCGCTTCAGTCTATGAAAACCAGAATTCCAGCCTGTGAGCCCCTCTTTTATACACGCTAGCCACACCCATTCTGGCGGGCCAGGCGCGTGGAGGGCGCGACGTCACGCAGGGCTCACTGGTAGGCTGCTGCAGTTGCCGCAGGACAGCCAATGAGCACGCTCTTATAGCCTGCTTTGGTCTGCTGTCTGCCGCACTGCGTTGACAATAAATACAAAATTAAGGATAATTTTTTGGCTTCAGATCTCGAGAAAAGACAACTTTACCCGTAGCGTAAGCAACTTACGCAATACTCGTTCCCTCTTCTAGAGAGAACCGAGGTTACATTAGGTAACCGAGTACGTTTGCGTCTGTCTCGGAAAATCGGTAGGCGGGGCTAAAGAGGCAATGATGTAGAAGTAGGTGTTGATCTTCTTCTGCAGAGGCGATCTTTCCTCGCACTATAGTTATACGTAATAATGTGACAAAATCTGAAACAAGACGTTTTCTGAGCTTGGTTTTATGAGGAGATCAAATCTTACACAGCACTGGCTGATCAGATATCACACACATATATCACGACATGACAAAAGACGTCTAAAATGTCACTCCTGTTCACAGTCAAAATGTCAATATCTCATATAAAGCGTGAAGTCTGATCATCTGAAGGAGATAAACAAACATGATCACTGTCTGTATCTCACAGGTGACAGAAGCACTTTAACAGATGAGTGACAATATCAGAGATTTGATAAACGAGTATGTTTGTTTGTGGTTAGCTTTTACACTACTGGTTTGATTTTGAAAGAAGTCTCTAATGCTCACCAAAGCCTCATTTATTTGATTAAAAAAATACAGTAAAGGATTACAATTTAAAATAACTGTTTTCTGTAATAATGTGTCAAAACCCAAAACAAGACGTTTTTGGACTAACAAGGAAGTTATTTTTTTGTACAGTACAATGACCTCTTATAGTATATTGACCTCCCAAGGACAATTTGATTTCTCATTTCATGACTCCTTTAAGACCTGTATCTAATTTTAACCCTGAAAAGGTCTTTTGTTCAGTATAGAGGCTATGCTGTGCTTCAGATGAACACAAATGCATTCAGAGAATAAATGAATCACATCTGTCAGCGAAAAATCTTAATGTCTGTTTTTGACATACTCCGCTTATAATACATGCAAACAAAACGAAAGAACATTTACAAATCATTTTATTGACTACATGTGAGTTTTCAGTGGACTGTGTGTATCTACTCTTCCTGAAACACCACCAACACACTATATATCCGCTCGTCCGTTCATCCATTCATCTAGATGTAGTTAAATAAACACACTACAAAAAAGTCTGCAAGGTATATAGCTTGATTTTATTTTATTTTATATTTTCATTTTATTTTATTTCATATGCTAGTTTTCTATTTGTCTAGTTTCAGTTTGTTTCAAGGATGTATACCTTTTTTTATTTTGTTTTTTCTTATGAAAATTACTGTCCATGGATGTTTTTGTTAATTACAGTGCCCTCCACAATTATTGAACCCCCTGGTAAATATGATCAAAATTGGCTGTAAAAAATAAATCTGCATCGATTATCCTTGTGATCTTTCATTCAAAAAATGTGCAAAATTCTAACTTTTCATTGAAGTAAAAGAATTGAAAGTGGGGGGAAATCACATTATGAAATAAATGTTTTTCTCCAAAACACGTTGGCCACAATTATTGAAACCCCTAGAATTTTTTACGAGTAAAATATCTCTGAAGTATATTCCCATTAATATTTACCTTTTTTAGTACACCAGGGTGACTAGGAACATGAAACTGTCCAGCTATGACTTCGTGTTTCACAGGAGTTTAAATATGAGGAAACACAAAGGCCAAATCCCCTTAATCATCCATCACAATGAGTAAAACCACAGAATATAGTTCTGATGCGTAGCAAAAGATTGTTGAGCATCACAAACTAGAAAGTGGCTGTAAGACAGTAGCTAAAGAATTGAAAATCCCAATTTTGACCATCAGGGCAATAATTAAGAAGTTATAACCAACTAAAGATGTTATGAATCTGCCAGGAAAAGGACGTGTGTCTATACTGTCTTAATGCATGGCGAGTATGAAAGTTTGAGTGGCCAAAGACTCTTCAAGGATCACAGATGGAGAATTGCAGAGATTAGTTGAGTCTTGGGGGTCAGAAAGCCTAAAAAAAAAATTATCAAACAACCCCTACATCCCCACATGTTGTTTGGGAGGCTTTAAAAAAAAAACTCCTCGCTCATCCAAAAACAAATTCCAGCAAATTTAATTGTCAGACACGACTGGATCTTCAAACAACACAGGGTTCTGTGGTCAGATGAGACTAAAACAGAGCTTTTTGGCAGCAAACACACTAGATGGGTTTGGTGAACACAAGGATAAAAAGTACCCCATGTGTACAATTTAATATACCATTGGATCTTTAATGTTGTGGGCATATTTTTCTGCTGGAGGTCCTGGACTTCTTGTTCAGATACATGGCATTGTGGATTCTATCAAATATCAACAGATAAAAAATCAAAACCTGATGCTTTCTGCTAGAAATCTTATAATGGGCCGTGGTTGGATCTTCCTTCAGGACAACGATCCAAAACAAACATCAAAATCAACACAAAAATTTGTTGTGGAGCACAAAATGAAGCTTCTGCCATGACCGTCTCAGTCCCCTGACCTGATGAGTGGGCTGAACTGAAGAGGAGAAGCACCAACATGGATCTGGGAATCTGAAGGATCTGGAGAGATTCTGTGTGGAGGAATGATCTCTGATCTCTTGTCAGGTGTTCTCCAAACTCATCAGGCATTATAGGAGAAGACTCAGAGCTCATCTTGGCAAAAGGAGATTGCAAAAAGTATTTAATAAAAGGGTTTCAATAATTGTGGCCAACGTGTTTTGGAGAAAAACATTTATTTCATAATGTGATTTCCCCCCACTTTCAATTCTTTTACTTCAATGAAAGGTTCGAATTTTGCACATTTTTTGAATGAAAGATCACAAGGATAATCGATGCAGATTTATTTTTTGCAGCCAATTTTGATCATATTTACCAGGGGGTTCAATAATTGTGGAGGGCACTGTATATATTTCTCTATATAATGTATTCTAAATCTAGCTGTCTAGGTGTAGTTAAATACAGTAACAAAAAAACAAACAAGTCTGCATCAGGGTAATTACAGCATAGCTTGAAAATGTTTATTTTATTTTGTATGCTGGTTTTCTATTTCAGTCTAGTTTCAGTTTGTTTTAATGGTGCATAAATATTTAATTTTGGTATTTAATTTTATTTTGTATGCTGGTTTTATTTCAGTTTAGTTTCAGATTGTTTTATTAGGGGCCAAGCACCGAAGGTGCGGGCACCTGTTGTAATTGTTCCCGTTCTTATTATTATTCTTCTTCTTCTTCCGCTCTTGGAGTCTATGGCAGCCCATAGAACCGATTGCGGGAAAGTTGTTTTGGTTTGACATTCTGATAGAGGACATTCCCAACATTAAATACACCAATTTTGGTGTTTCTAAGTCATTCCCTCTAGCGCCACCACCTGTCCAAAATTTCACTTTTGTTTTGCTAATAACTTTTGAACCGTAAGGCCAATCAACAAAATTCTTTTTTCCTCTGATTCCTGAGCTCATGACGATTCGATTGCATCCTATGACGTCATTTTCCGTCATAAAAACATGGCCGCCATTTTGAATTATTCTCAAAACCTACTTTTTCGAACTCGTCCTAGACGGTTTGTCCGATTTGCACGAAAATTGAACCAGATCATCTTCAGGCAGTGCTGACCAAAAGTTATTAAAATCTAGTTGATTTGTCAAACCGTTTTCAATAAACGCTCGAACAAATTTTACGTAGCGCTTGCGAAAACAGTCGTAAGGCTGTATCTTCGCAACGCTTTATCGTATTCAGACCAAACTTGGTACATGTCATCACAAGCATGACCTGAGGCTACATGCTGCGTTTCGGCGCAGCGCCACCTACTGGTCCAGAGATATGAAAAATGGCTATTTTTGCTTATAACTTCTGAACAGTTTGTCCAAAAATCATAAAATTGGTCTTGTTAGATTCAGGGCAAAATGCCGAGTCGACTGATATCCAATTTGACCATATCGGCCATTTTGACTGTCGGCCATTTAGAATTTTGTGCTAAAATGCTGTATTTTAAGAACGCATGAACGGATTGTTACGAAGCTTGGTATGGGTCATCAGCACGATGTCTTGAAGGAGCCTGAGAAGTTTCGAAACAGCGCCACCTAGTGGTTAATCTTTTTATTCAAATGCTTATAACTTTGGGTGTGGTCGACTTATTTTCACGAGACTCATCTCATTAGACTCCTGAATCCTTGCCGAGTCCTACGATACCAAACATGCTAGGTTTCGCCTTACGGTTTGTGTAGCGTTGTGATTTAGCGCTTAAAAAACATTTGGCTATATCTGCGAAACCGCTAGTCTGATCGAGACGAAACCACCGTCAGAAGTTTGGAAACATAGGTCGATAGCTATACGCCAATGCCCAAATGCGAAAATATTGATAGTAAGGGGTAGTAAAATTCAATCAAAGTCATGTGTCAGTCATTTTTTACGTGTTTTTTCATATAAATGTCTATAACTCCGAAGCGAATTGAGATATTTTCACCAAAATTGACACACATATGTATGGGCTCACTCTGAGGACACGTAAAAAAAATGGTGTGACTGAGCCTCTTGGTGGCGCTATAATAGAACAAAACATGAAATTCCCATTGACTTCAATACAGTTTTGTGAAATAAAATGCTATACTAAACAAATGCATTGGTGTTATTTAATGAAACTCAGAAAGTGCCTTCAGCACCATTTCCTGAAAGTACCCAACATATTTCAAGACAGCGCCACCTTTTGGTCAAAAGTTATAACAAAACTTCTAAAAATGCTAATAACTTTTGAATAAATCTGCCCATTGAAATGCCACTTGTATTAATAGATTCCTTGGGTCAAGCCGAGAACATAGAAACTAAGTTTTCCTTATTTGGCCTAACTTCCTGTCCGCCATCTTGATTTTCATTCAAAACATACATTTTCGAACTCCTCCTACACCGTTTGTCCGATTTTCACCAAAATCGAATCGTATCATCTCCAGACCGTGCCGACTAAAAGTTATCGATTTCGTCTCGATTGACGAAACCGTTTTTGTATAGCGCAGCAGCAAAGTTGAGGCATGATGCTAAAAGCACTATTCAGGCTTTATCTCTGCAATGCCTTGACATATTGACACCAAACTTTGTATGTGTCATTGTCACTTCACTCTGACTACATCACATCAGTTTTGTAACTGCGCCACCTATTGGTCGAAAGTGATAATGCATTAAATCATATTTTTATTTACTGTTTCTATGAATTTTCAGGCATTTTGCCTAAAATCCTCTTTAATGTCTTTAATTGCTCATTGTTGCAGTTGGTCTGACACTTTCAGCAATGTTGGCATGTCTTGTCATCTGATTGTGCTTGGCCCCGCTAAATGCTGCTTGCAGCTTTAATTATTCTTTTGTTTGTTGTTACACTTATAATAAAAAAAATATTTTTTGTCCATGGATGTTTTCATTTATGATAATCTGTATCTATATAGTGTTACTGATTCTCCAGCTGAAAATATCAGAAGCTGCCCAATAAGAGCAGTCCAAATATTTGCCGTGTCCATGTGCTGTTCATTTCTCTATCTGTCCAAACCCTCTCCTCTATCTGTTCAAACTGAGTCTCTCTCTCTCTCTCACTCCATCTCTCACATCTGATTTCATTCTGGCTGAAGGGAAGGAAATGGAGTGGGTGGGGTTAAAGCAGTGAGGTCATAGACGGGAGGCACAGGTTGGGCTGGAGGTTCAGGTTTTTCTTTCTGTTCTTGAGGGGAGATTGCGCAGGACTCAAGAATCCAATATCAACAGCGGACACAGTTCATCCACCTAACCATCCATCACCAAACACAGCATCATTTACACCAGGAGAGAGAGAGAGCTGCGCGCTGATATTGGAATTTAAAGGTGACTCTTTCCTCATTGGGACACAGTGATCCTGCGTCTGATGGTGTTCAGGTTAAATTCCTGTGATCAGATTGAACTCGTACCTCACTTGGGGCTGGATTCATAAAACATTCTTAAGAGTAAAATAATGTCTTCTTATTTTCTAACTTAAAGACATTATGAAATCAAAATGGATATTCATTCAAATACATGTCACAGTAGGGAAGAAAAGACTATCACCACTTTAAATGTATTTAAGAATATTTTGTATTCCAAAAAAAAAAAAAAATGTTTCTTAAAGTCGCCATGAAACGGATATTCTTAAAAACATATTTGAGAACTACTTCTATGAATATCTCACCTTTGAGGAGTACGTGTGTCCATCCGAGCCGCACACTGAGTTGGAGTGAACTACAGGACATGGCCTACATTTCCCATGATTCATAGCTCCCATCCAACGCTTATGGGGAAGATTTCCGTTCCTGGGTTTAACACTAAAGAAAGGAAGAGAGAGAATGAGTGGGAAGTGTCACAAATGAAGGCATATATTTGTTTATTTTGATTTCAGAACACAGATTCAATCCTCAGAAGAGTTTCTAATAGAAAAATGTGTTATTTAGTAACCGATTTGGATTTCTATATAATTTATGTAATGTATGCCATGAAAATTCATCAATTATTATTTTTTTTGTAATTATATACAGTACGACACATTTAATGATTTAATACACGGTCAAAAGAAACATTTATCTACAGTTTATAACAATTAAACTGAGTTTATAGAGTTAAAACAATTATGTTTACACAATCTAATATATACACACACACACACACACACACACACACACACACACACACACACACACACACACACACACACACACACACACACACACACACACACACACACACACATATATATAACATACACAGTTCATCCAGTAAGTGGGCCTATAAATAATTACATAATTATTAAACACAGATTAAAAATTAAATATATAAAAACATTTAAAATAGAAATATAAAGGAATATTTAAAAAAAGTGTATTTTTTGCATTCTAGTAAATTAAATCCTTTGTTAAATGTTTCATTTTATCCCTCTATTAAATGTGTCCTTGTATCACTTTAGATTTTGTATTGTGCTACTAAATATTTTAAACTAGGTGCACATGTGCTCCTTGGGAAAAAAAGTAAGTGTCAAGCCCTGACTAGCATGCTAAGTTAGCTCTGATTATCTGCAGTCTTGTGCCAACATCCCAATCGAGATTTGACAGACATTACTAACAGCTAGCGGTCGAATCCGAGGATAATCGGATTTCATGAGGAGATCAAATCTTACACAGCACTGGCTGATCAGATATCACACACATATCACAACATGACAAAAGATGTCTAAAATGTCACTCCTGTTCACAGTCAAAATGCCCATATCTCATATAAAGCGTGAAGTCTGATCATCTGAAGGAGATAAACAAACATGATCACTGTCTGTATCTCACAGGTGACAGAAGCACATTAAAGGAACACGCCGACTTTTGGGGACTTTAGCTTATTCACCGTATCCCCCAGAGTTAGATAAGTCCATACATAACTTTTTCATCTCCGTGCGTGCCGTAACTCTGTCTGACGCACCCACCGCTAGCCTAGCTTAGCACAAAGACTGGAGGTAAACGGCTCCAGCTAGCATAATGCTCCCAATAAGAGACAAAATAACGCCAACATTTTCCTATTTACATGTTGTGATTTATATAGCCACAGCGTGTACAAATAACAAGGTCACATGAGACACAGCCATCTTCTAACTGTATACATACTGGGAACTATATTCTCAGAAGGCGAAGCACTATGCTAGCTGGAGCCGTTTACCTCCAGTATCTGTGCTAAGCTAGGCTAGCGGTGGGTGCGTCAGACAGAGTTACGTAAGGCACGGAGATGAGAAGGGTATGTATGGACTTATCTAACTCTGGGGGATACGGTGAATAAGCTATAGTCCCAAAAAGTCGGCGTATTCCTTTAACAGATGAGTGACAATATCAGAGATTTCATAAACAGGTATGTTTGTTTGTGGTTAGCTTTTACACTACCGTTTTGATTTTAAAAGAAGCCTCTTATGCTCACCAAAGCCTCATTTATTTGATTTTTAAAAAATACAGTAAAAAGTAATATCGTGGAAATGGTATTACAATTTAAAAGAACTGTTTTCTGTTATAATATATTTTAAAATGTAATTTAATCCTGTGATGCAATGCTGAATTTTCAGCCTCATTACTACAGCCTTCAGTGTTGCATGATCCTTCAGAAATCATTCTAATATGCAGACTTGTTGATCAGGAAACATTTCAAATCAAATCAAATCAAATCATCTTATATTGCCACACCACCATAACACAGAAGTGTAGTGGTGGGACGAAGTCTTTGGTACATACTCCAGACAGTGAACTTTACAAGGCATGGCATGTACATAAAACATACAAAATACAATATATATACACTGTACAAAATATATATTTTTTTTTCAGTAAAGATGTGTAGAAGTGTTAGAAGTGTATGATGTGTCTAGTCCAGAGAAGTGCTGTGTTGGTGGTTATGGGGCTTTTGGTATTGATGGGCCATTAGTTAAGTGTTCAGAAGTCTAATGGCCTGTGGGAAGAAACGGTCTCTTAGCCGGCTGGTGCGGGACCGTCTGCCTGTCCAAGGCTGGGGTGGCTGGAGTCACTGATGATCCTCCACACTTTCCTCATACACAGCCTGGTGTAGATGTCCTGGAGGGAGGGAAGCTCGCCTCCAACAATGTGACGGGCCATCCGGATGCTCTCCACGGTGCAGGTGTAGAATGAGCTCATTCCAAACTTCCTTAGCCTTCTGTCTTCTTCTGTCTTCTATCAAGGCTACCATCTTTTATCTTATATTCTTCTAGCTTTCCTATCCTTCTTCACCACTGCCTATGTGCGCATCAATCATGTGAGGTCCTTGGTGTTGAGGATGCCAAGGAATTTTAAGTGGCTGAACCTCTTCACTGGTGTGCTGTTGATGGTGATGGGGGTGTATCCTTTATGTTCATGGAATCCACTACTAACACTTTGGTCCTTTTGATATTGAGGGAGAGGTTGTTCTCCTGGCACCAATGAGTCGGGGCGTTCACCTCCTCCTTGTAGGCCGTCTCATTGAGGGAGAGGTTGTTCTTCTGGCACCAATGAGTCGGGGCGTTCACCTCCTCCTTGTAGGCCGTCTCATTGAGGGAGAGGTTGTTCTCCTGGCACCAATGAGTCGGGGCGTTCACCTCCTCCTTGTAGGCCGTCTCATTGAGGGAGAGGTTGTTCTCCTTGCACCAATGAGTCGGGGCGTTCACCTCCTCCTTGTAGGCCGTCTCATTGAGGGAGAGGTTGTTCTCCTGGCACCAATGAGTCGGGGCGGTCACCTTCTTGTAGGCCGTCTCATTATCGCCGGTGATCAGTCCTACTACAGTCGTATCATCAGCGAATGTGAAGATGGTATTAGAGCTGTGTGTGTCCATGCGATCCCTGCGGAGCTCCAGTGTTGAGGGTCATTGGGGAGGAGCTCTTGTTACCCATTCTGACTACTTGGCATCTGCCTGACAGAAAATTCAGTTTCCAGCTGCACAGAGAACTGTTCAGAACCAGAGTCTAGAGTTTGCTGTCAAGCTTGGAGGGCACTATGGTGTTGAATGCTGAACTGTAGTCTACAAAAGCATTCTCACATATGTGCTCCTTTTTTCTAGGTGTGAATATGGTATGACATTATCAGTAGAGCGATTGCCACGGTATGCAAACTGCAGTGTGTCCAGTTTGGCAGGCAGCACAGCAGTAGTAGTTTCTGATCAACCTTTTGAAGCATTTACTAATAATAGGGGTTAGAGCAATAGGGCGCCAGTCATTTTAGCATGTGATTTTAGTTTGTTAGGGTACAGGCACGATGAAGGACGTTTTGAAGCATGTGGGCACCACAGATAAGAAGAGGAAGAGATTGAAAATGTCTGTAAAAACATCCACTAACTGGTGCTCGAATGCTTTGAGTATGCGACTCGGGATGCTGTCTGGATGGAAGGATCAGGTTACATCCGCTAAAGAGACTGTGAAATTACTAACCGGGAGAACTTCTTCTGACGGTGGTGTTATGTCCTTCGAACCGAGGGTGGAAATGATTTAGCTCGTCCGTCTACTGATGTTGTTGATCCCTTGCCACATGCTTCTAGTATTGTTACAGTCAAACCATCTTTCCACCATCAACATATTACACTTCTTTAAAAATCTTTCTTTTCTATTTTATTCATTATATATAAAGGATAACCAGGGTTGTCTCATGTCACCTTAAAGGGGTTTATGTTCTGCTAATAACCATCTGACTGTACATTTTCTCACTTATTACACGACTGCCTACAAACCAAATAAGCAGACATGAAATATTGATTTGAGTTTAAATTATTTTATTATGTGAGGAAAAAGAGAGTATGCATATGCACTAGCACAGCTATCTAGGAAATCATTTAAAGGGGACAATGGCCAATGTAGTGTCTACAGTTTAGCATCATTATACAAAAATATTGGCCGAATGCTGCGGGTGACCAATCACAGTCGTGTCCTCCAGAGAGCTGTGTAATAAGCTGAACTCGCTCCCAGTCCTTCTGAACCCATCTGCCAAATTCACAAACATTATTGACTGATCATGAGGAGAATTTGTCTCTGGTCACCATGAAGTGCTTATCTTCAGCCAACGTTTTTAAAGTCTACGTACTAAACTGCTGGATAATGGAGTGAGATATAGTATAATGGAGTATATTACAGCACATTATTGTGCATTACATTATCTGTAATTTACACTTCATTGCATTATACTGAAGTATATTTGCAAGTGGAAATTACACTGCTGTGCTGGATCTGTTCTCAAATCAGTCTTACTGCAGAAATACAGTCTATTCATACAACCAGCATGAGTCACTTCTTCATAATTACACTTCAATTAAAACCTCATCACTAATGGTTAAAACTCGTGTTACGCATAATGCTACATGTCAGGCCCAGCATGGGCTCAATAATAATAATTATTATTAGGCTACATTTATTATTAATCGCATCACCGCATAACCGAGGCGATGCGATGATAATAAAAGATGTTAGATTAGCGTACTCCTTAAAGCTTACTCAAAAAACAACACAAAATACTTCTCTTTTCATTATTTTCACCACATATGGACCACAAGAGAAAAATTAAGAAAATAAGTTAAGAGTTATAATGTTATCAGAACATGTTGAAGTAGTTTTAGCTGAAAAACAACTTTATTAAAGAACCGCTATAAAGCCAAAACAATCTCTTTTACCTTAAATTATACGTTTATCTCTGTGAAGCTGCTTTGAAACAATCTACATTGTTAAAAGCGCTATATAAATGAAGATGACTTGACTTGACTTGACTAGACTCAGCTCTCCTCGTCTCAATATGTGCCGTTAATCAAATACTATAGATATATAAAGAAAAGGTGCACTCCTATTACTTATGAATGGGAGAAACTGCAAGGGAGCACACTAGATATTAGAACAGAGCCGAGGCCTGTATGGAAACTGCAGAGTTTGTTTATTTTTCAGTTAATTTAATGGTGCTTTAACACTACCAATATCAGCTCCTTTTAACACTTTGTCCTCAACAATTAGTGTTAGAAACAGTGAAAAAAAGTGTGCAGATTCCATGTGGGTCAACGTATGATTTATTAACGTATTATTTTGTTGTGCATAATCTAGCAGAGCTCTTCATGCATTATGTACCGCAGTGTTTTAAGTTGTAAATTAATGATCAAGAAGCGGCAGCTACACCTCATGTGCTGGTCATTAATGATAGATTGACCAATGCAGCGATAATTCCTAAGGAAAGCATTATCACCCGCTCGCAGTGCGCTTGGCTTTCTAATCGGATCAGCATGTCGTTATTTCTCAGGGAGATGTGATATTTGCCTTGCCAGCATGCTCTTTGTGTTTGCATATGTAAGAGGGCGTTAGTAATTTAGCTTCGTAAACTCTTGGACCAGCTCTAATGGCCATTACACAATTAATATTTGTTTGACCAAACATAAAGAGGGCAGAGTCAAGAGGCCGGAATGAAATTCCCTCAATGTTCCGCTGTCACTATGACAACGACTCACAACAGGGACCAATAGAATGTTAATGTGACCCTGGAGAAGCGGAGAAGCTTCCCGAGTGTAAATACCTCAGAGGCCGATTAAACACATGGACACACGCTCATTTATCTAGTGCTTAGAACTCATTTGTAATCATGGTTATGGAATTATTGGTCAAGAATTAGAACACTTTGAGCTTCCAGGGGTTCAGGGTTTGACTAGTCAGTTTGTTCTGGAAAAAGATGCATCAACTGCACCAAACAGCTGTTCAGCAGGGGTTTCAAGCTAGGGTCCAGGGGGAAATTAGTCTTAAAAACTATATAAAAACATAAAAAAATAAAATAAAAATTATAAAAAATTATAAATAAATAATTGATTAAAATAAATAATAACACAAAATGGAAACACTTTACAATAAGGTTCCACATTTGATAACATTCGTTAAATAGGCCTACATTAGTTACCATGAACTAACAATTCTAAAGTATTTATTAGTCTTAGTTAATTTTATAATACATTATTAAAATCAAAAGTTGTATCTTGTATCAGTAGCATTAACAAAGATTAATAAATATTGTAACAAATGTTTTGCTCGTTGTTAGTTAATGTTAGTCAGTGCATTAATGGTAACTATCGGGAACTTGTTGTAAAGTTTTAGCAAAAAAAATGATTAAACTAAATAAATACATTTAAATAAAAAATATATGCATCTAACAATAAAGTACTATAGCGAGTAGGAAAACAATACATATATACAAAACAAAATATTTTCCATATAATTCATTTTTCTTTTTTTGTATCATTTTAGTTTTTCACTGTATAAATGAGGTCTTTACACATGAAAATATGTGGCTGCCTTATATTTCCTTATATTAGGATGAGGTCCCTCACATGAGGATGATCATATTTAGGGGTTTGTAGCATCTAAAATATTTAAAACCCTTGCCCTAGCAACCTCCCAAAACACCTCAGTAACTCCCTAGCAACCACTCCGAAAGGCATATATAACTATTGCCAATCTGAATAACCTTTAAACTAGTCAAAATTTGTCTTGACAAATGTTTATTTTCTAGTTGATTAAACAATCTGTCCCATTCTGCCTTCCTCCATCTCAGCACCCACACCTGTCTTACCTGTGCTGTGCTGGTTTGTGATTGGTGCAGATGGCCGTCTGGAAGTCGTGGCTCACACACACTTTGTGAGGAGGGCAGTGAACCTTCAGACAGGGGTCTTTAGTGCTGTCCAGCCCTGAAAGACAGAGAAAGACTTCATTTAATATAATAAAACTAAATCTTTCTGGGCCTAAAACCAGCCTTTATCTCATCTGATATCTGTGTTTATGTCTCTCTCAAACACACACACACACACACACACACACACACACACGCTCTCTCATCTTTTATATTCATGTTCTTTTGTTTCGGTTTTTCCTCTCCAGGAAAGAAAAACAGAGTAGATTCAGTCAGATGGCATGAAGGGAAGCGAGAGAATCTGATGGAGGAGAGGAGAGCTTTACTCTGGCAAACACACAGGAGAAACAATGCAGCAGCCTTCTGGCAAATGTTTTATCATCTCACACACACACACACACACACACTCACTGCGCTGACTTTGAGCAATAGCTCAGTGTAAACACTTCCTGACAAATGGAGGACGAGAAGAAACACTGTCTCACGCTCTGCCATCTTTTCCTCTTTCGCACAGGTAATGTAGTTCCTCCAGCAGGAAGTAGGAGGATGAGGAGGACTAGCGCGTGTGCGAAGATCATTACGAGAACTCGTGAGACATTCATCTCAGTCAGGAAACATACACACGTTTCTCAGTCATCTATTACAGAGCAAATTCAATTAGAATTTGATCAGACATACACAACTATTATAAACATACAGTATAGCGCTGCTGCTGCTGCGTGTGTGTGTGTGTGTGTGTGTGACACTGAATCACACAGGTGGGTTTAACAGAAGTTAAACACTCCATCACTCCCTCTGACCTTCACATGTCTATGTGTGTGTTCATCGGGGAAGTTTGATGCCAACCTGCTGTTCGTCTGGAGCACAGCCATGCCAACTGGCCTTCAATACAGCACAGCACACACACACACACACACACACACACACACACACACACACACACACACACACACACACACACACACACACACACACACACACACACACACACACACACACACACACACACACACACACACACACACACAGAGTCGATTTACAGCTCTTATCACTCCTGCTAACGGAATAAATACCTCATAATTAAAAGGATAGTTCTCCCTTATGTTGTGTTAAACCTGTGTGACTTTCTTCATGTAGTAATGTGGGATCTCCCCTTCATTTGCCTATCCTTTTATGGGAACACGAGTGGGTATATGATGATTATGATGAATCTGGCGTGATTATTTTTTTTTTCTTCAGTGTACCACTGAACCTGTGTTCCTTCTGTATTTCCTGAATCTAACCATACAAGAAGTATCGCTCTGGTCACATTCACAAAAAGATGTAACAGTGATACAGCAAAACATTGATATCACCAAAAAAATGATGTATTGTAATGACAAAACCACAATATGATGACACAATGAAACAATGATACGGATGGTTAGTATGCGCTAACAGCAGGACACTCTGTATATTCAAAAGATCAGCTCCAATTTGAAGCTTGTGACATATAAACATGTGCATCAACCCGATCACTTTATTCAGCGTTCATGTAAACACTACGTTCAGATTTATCAATTGGAATGACATTCAAAAAACAAAAGGTGTCCATGCAAATGTAGTTAATGATAAATCCAACAATACAATGAAACAATGGAACATTGTCACAACGAAACAATTAAACAATAATACAAAACAATAATAAAACACAATAATACAGTGATATAATGAAAGCAGACAGTGACCAGGGCCTTCAGTCAAGATTAGAAAAAGCATCATAACATCCATCTTTATGACCCATGCTCTTTATTCCAGGTCTTATTCCAGGTCGTATTCCAAGTCATATGATAGTTTTCTGTGAGTAACAGACCAATATTTAACATATTATTTACTGAAAATGGGGTCATTAAGTCAAAAGGCCAGTTAGAACCAACAATGTTTGACATCATTTACGTCCAACCTTGTTCCAGTGCCATATTTGAATATGCAAATGAGAAACGGGAGAGATTTACAGTGATTAATGATTTAAAGTTCAGTCTGTTCCTCACAGAGAGCATGACTCCAGAAGACTTGAATATAGTGCGTCATATAAACTACTCTCATGATGCTTCTTGGAGTCGCTTTCTCTGCATGGAAAAGAACAATCCAGTTGTTGTACAGATACACAACGCTTAATTCTTACACACATCAAGTTTGATCTGTAATACCTAATACCTCCATCTTCCTCACTGTCTTCCACCTTCAGTATTTAGTGAGGAAGGGAGTGTGTGTGTTTAGAGATGTACATGCCTTATTGATGGAGTTCAAGCCTCTCTCAACCCTGTGACAGATGGAATGATTTGATGTTTTCCTGCATATGGGATTCAGCCGGTGAGGGCGATGAGAGATGGAAGGAAACAAGAGATGAGGCGCTGGGAGCGTGTCGGAGGGGAAGTGAGGACATGCTTTAGCAGCGGACACACACACACACACACACATACAGATTGCGTGATGTCTTTCACAGCATACAGTGATTGGATTCTGTCTGAAGGACATTTTGCTTTCACGTTTTAGTTTTTGCATAACTGACTGTGTGTGTGTGTGTGTGTGTGTGTGTGTGTGTGTGTGTGTGTGTGTGTGTGTGTGCAGTTAGCAGGAGGTTTAATGAGGTGAATCTCACAGAAACACGTCCTGATCGAATTTGACCTCATTCAAAATAAAATAAATAATAAAATATATTTGCATAAAGAAAACTAAGGGACCGTTTATATTTTATTTGGATTTATATTAATTTATATCTTCATTTTATGTTATACACATGTACCTTTCCTTTATAAAAAAAAAGTATAAAATTGAATAAAACTATATAATTTCCTAAAAATAAATATAATTGCGTATCGTCACGATTCCTCTATGTCTGTGTGTGACTTTTGTTTTGATATTCTTTTATCTTCTATTGCCTGTGTTTAGTTCCCATGTCTTTAGTTCCTGTTTCCTTGTCTCCATTGCTGTCTTATTAGTTTCCATAGTTATCCTGGTTTATCTCCATGTCAACTAATCGCCAAAACATCTGTCCTTAATTTAGCCTATTGTCATCTTTTGTATTTATACCCTCAGTCTTCATCGGTTCTTTGTCTTGTGTTGAAGTTTCATGCAGGTGTTTTATATATGGTTCCTGGTGTTTATTAAATGTTATTTCATCGTTCATCTGCGTCAAGCGTCTTTGTCTGGATTATCAAATCAAGCCAGCGCATGACACACACACACACACACACACACACACACACACACACACACACACACACACACACACACACACACGATACAAAATAGCATTAAAAAGGAGTATTGATCTAGTGAGGTGAGTGGACATGTAAGGTGAGTAAATGTACAGGTACACATGTACAGCATAGTGATGCATTTCTCTTGTTACTACAGTGTACTCTTTCATTTTGGTCAGTCATTTTATTTTATTTTATACCACAACGGAAAACAGGCCATTCATATTCAGAGACGAACTCCAAACACCCTCACTGCAGGGTAAGAACGTGTGTGTCGAAGAGGGAATGAAAATAAGAAAGTGTGATAGATCCCGACTGATAAATGTGAGATGAGAGCGAGAGAGAGGGAGGAAGGGGGATATTTACCTCTTCACACTTTTCAATTCCAGGCCTGAATGAACAAATTCAGTTCCTGTTTAACCAAGCAGTCAATCCTAATCGACAAACAGCGCACGATGTACACACTTCGGCCATGTTTAAAATGAAGTATACTGCACAATATATACTGTATACTTAGCACTGTTTATTAAAAATAGCATGTGCAACTATGCATTGCAATAATGATATAGCAGTTCATACACTGTGTGTTTAATTCACAGTAGGTGATAGTTAATCATCCTCAAATACCGTTATTTAGCATTTCTAACTCACCGTTATTCTGCATTTTAAAACACATTTGTGTAAAAATAGTACAATTTTTGGCATACACATCAAATGAGTGACATATAAGAACGACATATTTACAAATTTGTGATTGGTATTATTAACATTTCATTGCTTGACTTGACCATTCTTGATGAACTTTACAGAGTTATTGAACTGAACTGAATCAAAACTGAACTGAATGGAGCAGCTTTAAAGCAGAATTTCTATTTGTCTCATATTTGACTGATTCTATTATTATCCTATCTATTATGTGAAGCTGCTTTGAAACATTCTGTATGGCATAAAGCACTGTAGAATTAAAGGTGACTTGACGTTGCATTGTGGGATAAAGTCTCTCAACAGGATGTGCACCGTGTTGCATACTGCACATTTTGTCAAATGCAATCAATATGCAACGGTATTTCATGCATACATAAAATAAGCATACTGTGCAAAGTATATATATTGTAGAAATAGCACTAATAGCATGCAGTTTCATTCCTCTTTTCTTGTCTACGACTGACTGTCCACATTTATCTCCGTCTGGTGTGCTTTACTACAGGACTGAGTGATGAAGAATTCATTTAGCTGAAAAATAAAAGCCGTCCGCGCTGGTTTATTCGATGGGTGATTCCTCCTCTATCATATGTCTCTCGTGACATCGCTATGGAAACCCGCCTCCCCTCAGGGCCACAGGTTTTATCATTTTTATGGGCTGAATTAAAAGAGAGAGGGAGAGAGAGAGAGAGAAATATGCTCATAAACAGCCATGATTTGATAGCCAGTATAGTTAATCCTATAAATGTGCAACATTGGCTCCATATACAGTATATCGTCTTACAGCTGCCTGTGTGTGTGTGTGTGTGTGTGTGTGTGTGTGTGTGTGTGTGTGTGTGTGTGCTTATAAACGCTAAACTTTTCCTGTAGCATTTACCTATTATACTTTAGCATTATAGTTCTTTCCTTCATGATGGATTTTTGACAATCTACTAACACTGCATGAGTAAAAACAGCGTAATCAAATAGACCTTCCTCTTCTTCTGTTCCACGCAAGAAACAAACTCATCCAGGGTGGAAAAATGCTAACAGATTTTCCTGTTTGGCTGAACTATTGCTTTAACCCGAATACAGGCGTTTAAAGTCATTTAAACTCAGCCTGCATTGATTCTCTCTGTGTAAACTGCAGTTGCATTTGCTCTCAATCAAGTTTGACCTTTGAACTTCAGTATCACAGCAACAGTAGACCTCAACTATCCAGATGTGACCTTAAACGCTTTCATACACATCACAAATCGACCTTTAACCGTTTGTGTGCCACGGATCCCTGTGTGTGTGGGCGTCTCATGTGCTGCGTCGATCAATAACTGTACAACACAAGGGCTTTGTTGAGAATGAAATACTATCTTACTGCAAATGCTGCCTACTTACACTGCATACTGCATACTAATATTAGGAATATTTTCACAATTAATGTTTCAATCACACTGCATAGTGCATCACCTTGGAAAAAAACAAGGACATTTTGTATTTTTAATCCAATTTTGTGCATGCCTGCGCATCAGCTGAATTTGGTATGGAATAATATCATACGACTCTTACTTCTTATGCATTATCCTAATATCTTTTTTTTGTGGAAGAAATAGTAAGATGCCATTTCAAATTCAGCAATCATCATTTTCCTCTGGCTCCGGAGTCATTAGACACATGGCATTTATGGCTCAGTTGATAGAGGCACATGTTGCTTTCGAACAATATACATTCATATCCTATTTGGAATTAGTTTTTATTTTTATTTGCTGTTTTCATTTTATTTGAGTTAATTTGAGTAATTTTGTTGTGTTTTTGTCATTTTTAGTCTGAATGATAAATCTCACTTCCATAATCACATCACCGGAGTAATCTTTAAAACGAACACTTCCTCTTTCTGCCTCTATTTTAAATACTGGAATTAGCGCTGAAGGTTGAATGAGGCTAAATTAGACGATCTGGATTCAGCATTCATACCTGTGATTATCCAATCAGGACGAGTCTGTGCAGCCTAATGGCCAATCAGCTCACAGCCGAATTCTGAATGTCACCAGATAAACTAAAAACATTCAGATGAATGAGACCTTTGTTTTCTGAACACACACATACACACACACACACACACACACACACACACACACACACACACACACACACACACACACACACACACACACACACACACACACACACACACACACACGCACACACACACACACACACACACATAATCTGCTTAATTAACATGCTGTGATCCTGTTTCCATAGAGAGAATGTAAATATCTAACCTTGACAGAGCCTAAAACACACACATGTCCCGTCAATGCCCTCTACATTAGGGCACCTCCCTACCAAATACCATCTGTGCCATCTGCACACTTTGGCATCAAGTGTCAATCAACTCATTCAAAGGCACACTAGGGAGAGAGAGGGCAGTGTTTTCAGTCACCATGAAATCAAAATTAACTCTATATTCTTCCTCAATGCATGTTTACTGGCTTTATGATTCATCAGTGCGTGTTTTTCTAAAGAAAAAAAAAATAGCAATGACTGTAAATACACATAGGTAAGAGTTTGAGGATATGAGCATGTTTGTGCTTCTGTTACGAGGGAATAAACGATTTGCTAAAGTTTACAATGTGAGGTCAACTCAAACACTGAGTGTTAATAATGTACGACCCTACTGGAGCAAAAGGCACCTAGAGACAGTGAATTACACAACACCTGCTCAACAAAAACTAAAACACTGTTGTGTGTGTGTGTGTGTGTGTGTGTGTGTGTGTGTGTGTGTGTGTGTGTGTGTGTGTGTGTGTTACTGGCTTCAGAAATAGATTTCAGTCATTTTAAGACCTCATTTGAAAGGTGATGAGTCTTAATTGGTCAGTTCAAGAATGTGCTATTCTGAAGAATTTTAGGCTGGTTTCAGTCTAGCGCGTTTGATGCGCACCTGGGTACAACTGACGTCAGAGTTAGATTTGTTTGGATGATCTGAACGCTGTTTTCCAAACCCAGGTGCACACTTAAGTTGCGACCGTACCCAAGTCCACATTAAAAGGGTGGTCTGGGGTACGGTTCACGCAATCGTACTAAATAGCGGAAGTGAACCACTATTGATGACGTATGATTCAATAAAACTGTGTGTTTTGTGTGTTCTCACTCACTTTCCTAGCAAGCGTGAAAGACACACTGCAAGCAGAGAGAATGTATATCTCATCTGCTTGCCTTCAGTAGAAACGGACTCTAGCGTTCTTTAGAGCATTTGCAGTATAATTGCGGCAGACAGACACAAGTGGTGTTATGTGCTGACACTTTGAAATAAAACCATAGGTTAAAAAACTAAATATAAAAGTGAGGTGAACAACGCTGCGCTGCGCCACTCCCTCCCACCTCAGGCCACTCCCTCAAAATATCAAGCCCCTCCCACATCACCTAACACAAGCTGAACAGTCAAGAGTTGAGCAGAAGCGTCTCCTTCAGTAAAGGGTCATACTGCAGTCAGCCATGTGTGATGCTGAGGTCAGACGTGTCCATATGGAGATGACAGACGTGTCTCAGTGTGTGTGTGTGTGTGTGTGTGTGTGTGTGTGTGTGTTCACTACAACCTTATCACACACAATGATCTTCTAGAACAGATTCAGAAGAGAGAAGTCAAGACAAGAGAAAAAAGGGATAATTACCAATCAGCTGAGCTAAATGTGCAGATTATAAAGCATAGTGAGTTGTGATTGGATGATATGAAGAAAGAGAGAGAGAGAGAGAGAGAGAGAGAGAGAGAGAGAGAGAGAGAGAGAGAGAGAGAGAGAGAGAGAGAGAGAGCAAGAAAGAGAAAGAGAGAGAGAGAGAGAGAGAGAAGATCAGGGATTTTTTTGTGTGTGTAATGAGGTTATATGTAGGAAGAACCATCTATCACTGCACAGCAGGAGCCGTCTTCACACACACACACACACACACACACACACACACACACACACACACACACACACACACACACACACACACGCACGCACACACAATCACACACACGTATATATGAGTTTACAAAGAGATTAAATGAGGACATATCATAGACTTCTATTGTTTTTTATGTAAAACTGAATGTAATAACTACTGACTAACTGCTCAAACCCTAAACGAAAACTTAAAAACAAAAATTATTCACTTTATGAATCATTCATACGTTTGAGGATGCCCTCAAATTTAGCACACTTCTCAAGACAATTCGGTCCTCAAAGTAACACAGTACTTCTTTAACAAGCATAACCCCCCCTCTCTCTCTGTGCAAATAATTAGCTTGACTGTGACGCTTTAATTCATGTAAAAGTATAAAGCTGAAGTTCACCTGCAGAGCAAAACTAATGCATGTTAAACAGGTAAAAGAACACACCTACAGCTCTTTAATTCACACTCATCTCACCGCGAGACAACGAGACTCCGTTTATCCGTCGCTCTATAGTGAGAAAAGCCCAGAAGAAAGCGTTCGACACTGAAAGATTATTCAGCGCTAACAGCTGTGGAAACCTAGTGCAAGGAACATATGTATAATTCCACGTTTAATTAAAGTATTAAATTGATAAACGCTGGGGAAGTTCAGGCGGCAGAGGGGTTCGGCGGGATGGGGATTTTAACGAACATGCCTTCAGGACACGAGCGACGGGTGGAAAGTGTGCGCCTCTCGCTCCGGTGCCCCATGGGACTGCGCCTTCTCCCAACACTACTGAATATTCATCAGCTGCACTATGATTATTGGCCGGCTTCAGAATAGAAGTATTTAAAGGGTTTGCTCTACTAAAGAGTTTCTTCTGCTTTAAAATAATGTTTGGAGAAGCAGACGAGATTTAAAATGGCCCAAGGAAAGAGCTTCAAAGAGAACGAAACAGGCAATTTACATTTCCTAAAGGCTGTGAAACGCACGCACATAAAAGTACACAAAGCAACGCAAAAACAGACTAAAGTTAAAGTTAAAGGCCTAAGTTAAAGGCCAAGAGGTTGAGGTACTGTAATTAAAGTTTAAAAATATTTTTAAAACTTGGATGAGGCACATTTGAAATCGGCGTAAAAGCTGAATTCTATTACATTTTTTTTTTTTTTTACTTTATCTGATTATTATTCAAGTATTTAATTAATTCACTTGATGTTCATCAACAAAACAAATAAGCCACTGAAGGTTGTGTGTACTAATGTTATCTTTATCGTTTTTTTTTAAATATATATTTAATTAGCCTAATTAAAATTTTAAAGTTTTAGTAATTTTGTTGGGTGTTTTTGGCATTTTTCTACGTTTTTTAAAAATGTATTTTTATTAAAATTTTAATATAATTTTTTGTACATTTTTTTATACATTTTTATTTCAGCTTTAGTTTTAGTTATTTTAGTACATACATGAAAATGAGAAATGCTGCTTTGATAACTAGGTCATCAAATCAAATTATAAAAGTTAATTTAAAAAAAAAAAATTGTATTCCAGTTCACATTCATTTAACATTTTTATTTCAACTATCAAGTAAAAAAAAAAAAAAAAAAAAAGAATTTTTACAAAAAAATTATGTTTGGTGTGTAAAAGTGATTTTACCACAATTGTACCCTTCAAACAGGCCTTGATCACAGTCTCACACAGTCTCTTGCTTTATTGAAAGTCTGTGTGAGTTTGTTCCTCGTTCTCACACATGCATTTGGAGCTAAACGTCTTTGTCATCTTGGCTCAGTTTACTGGGTTTTTCTCAAGGTTAAAAACACTGTAATCCAGCTAAAAAAAGAACCAAAATCCTGATGTTTGAGGCAGAAATCAAGCTCGCCTTTAGTAAACCCTTGCTGTGATTCCTGCTACAGACGCAACTTCATACAGCAATGCCTGAGTGAGCGGGGAAAGGGTTACCATAGTGATCGATCAGAATCACACTGGAAACATCCAAACATGTTCAAACAGACAGCTAAACACACAAGCAAAAAGGAATAAAAGACCAAAGGAAAGAATGTAACGCTTAATTAAAATGTTCTTCCGCCCAATGATGAAAGAAACGTTCAATTAGATGGATCACGGGTCACACGTCTGACACCCTACACTCCCCAAGGGTCACATTTAATGGTGAGAAAAAGACTAAAAGATTAAAATCGTGGGCAGACGTTTGATTAATTAATGCTCAGATGTGGCACTGAAATGAGCTGCCAGTGTATTTGAGCTGCTCCCGCGGTCTTAAAGAGACAGGAACACATTTACACCTGACATGAGCTCATAGAAGTGAGAGAATGATGAGGGTTATATAAAGACTCATCATGTGTCCACAGTATAAAATAATAAGTATAACAGAATGATTTGTGGAAAGCTCAATGAAAAATATATGAATCTGTCTCAAGGCCAAAGTCAAACAATGTCAACATGGACAGGTTGTGACACCTTCATCCTCAAAAACCAACAAATTTGAGAAAAAAAGAAAGCATAACCCATGCAGTCGACATTAAAACAGGTTCACAATGAGGATTAATTTGGATTATGTGTTTTGTGCTGTGAATTATAGGCTCTGCTGTTGATTGCACTGAATCCCATTTATATGTTTATGCAGTCAACTGGCTGATTATTTCTCATATTCAGCAGCCTAATACAATATTTGTCCCAGTGTGTGGCTGGTAAATCTCACTACTGCTGTTTATGTATTTAGTAAATTGCCAGTTTTGCTATGCTTTGTGTGATATTCATTATTTTGTCTGCATTTCATGGTAATATTAATACATCTCATAATATTACCATAAACCTAAACAATTTGTATGCACCATGATAAGGACATTTTTGTTTACTTTATGATAAACAACTTTGGTATTGTGTTGGGTTCTCAATTGGAGACATTCTCAACTGGAAACATGATTCATATGCAACGTTAATAATGCATGTTTATAAAATTGGCACATTTTATAAAATGCATACAATATACAGACAAGTAGATGAGACCAGAATATGAACGCAACGAGCAAAGTTGAAATCATTATGTGTTTCTCCAATTGGCACTTTGTGCTTTGCATTCATATTCTGGGCTCATCTACTTGTCGGTGTGTAGTAGCCTATGCATCATCAATTAGGTGTGTACTAAGTTGCATCACTGTCCTAATGGATTAAGCCACATAATGCGATTTAATGTTTGGGGGGGTGCACTTGAAACATGAGACGCAGGGCAGTGTAAAAGCACAAGGGGCCCTATCTTGCACCCAGCGCAATTGACTTTGTACAGCGACGCATGTATCATTCCTATTTTGCACCCGCGCACAGCGGACTTTTCCCTCCACAGACGCACGTCGGTAAGTTAGGAAATGAACTTGCGCTCCCGGGGGCGGTTCAGCGCAAAGAGGCGGCGTGTTCCGGCGCAAACGTTCCCTGGTGCTATTTTGCAGGTTTAGAAAACAATTCCGCCACAGACCAGGAAAGACCTCGTCTAAAGTCAGTGGCGCGTTGCGCATATTATTCATATGCTATTTTAAGGGCGCATGCTTGGCCATAATCAATGTAGCGTGTGCATGCACTTTGCTTATCTCATCTACACACAGACGCAGCAGTTCTCATTTTTAGAAACCCATACATTATTACAAGGAACAATATTAACACACGAGGGAAATCATTGTGGTGTCCATGAAGATGTGAAAAAATAGGCATAAATCTAGCTTACACATTTACCCAAATTATTATACGCCTGCTTAACCAAAGCTAATTTGGGTGGGTTTCTCCAATCCCCTTACAATGTCACTTCTCTGTGTTTTACGGCCCTGACGAGAACGTCGGTCTCCTCGGCTGTGAACAGCTCCTGGCAAATCCGCCTTATAATAGCAATCTGCCATGGAACAAGCGCGTCTGCTCTTAAAGGGAATGTGAGATGACGCTCTGATTGGTTTATTTCACGTTACGGCCAAACCACACCTATGAGTAATGAAGCTACTTCAGACCAACCCATCGAGATCCGCCCACAGTTACTTGTGTTTCGCGCTTGATACTTGCGTTTCAGATCGTTAAAATAGGGCCCAAGGTCTCAAGGTGTATTTTTTTTTTTTAGTTTAACTTTTAACGGCCTTCTAAAAATGATGCTGCAAAAGACCCGAGGCGCGAGCACAAAGCAACATCTTTCTAGAATAGAGCACGCTTACAAAAAAAGACAAAGCACTGTGGAAAACAAAAACCGCATTCTGTGTGAACGGCAGAGAAATGATCATTAGTTTAATGTCAAATAAAACAAAACAGTCTGTAGCACGTACTGTAGTGTAGTCCGCATGTACGTGAAGCACAGTGTATGGAGGGTGTTTAGAAACACAGACAGGATAATAAGAGAGTGATACAGAGGAGAAAAGAGGCAGAGAGGAGAGGTTAGTGGAGGACTGTGTGTGTGTGTGTGTGTGTGTGTGTGTGTGTGTAGCTGACAGTGCTCAAAGAGACTCTAAACACTACAGAAGAATCTGGAACGCCCTCGACTGCCCAAGAGACGCGGATTAACTATTCCTGATTATCTGCCCTGTCACACTCCTGTCATCTCTCACTCTCTCAAAGAGAAACACAAACACAACAGGCTGGTCATTTTAACTACAAACAAGAAAACAAGAAAACAAAAGAGAGACATTTATTTGAGCGCACACACAGTATAGGACAGCTGTGTTGACATTCAGAACGACAACACGATTGTGGGTGATATTGCTAAACAGTTCGCTAAAAATTAAGGTTAACTGAGTAACTTATGTTTTAGATAATAGTAAAACATATTGTATAATTTAGATAATATTAGATAATATTGTAACAAATACAAATCCACAAGAGCAAAATAAGGTTAGTTCTCCCAAAAATGAAAATTCTGTCATCATTTGCTCACCCTCATGTCGTTTCAAACCCGTAAGACTTTCGTTCATCTTCAGAACACAAATGAAGATATTTTTAATGACATCTGAGAGCTTTCTGTCTCTCGATTGACAGCTACACAACTGACGCTTTGACGCTTCAAAAAGTTCATAAAGAGATCGTAAAAACGAATCCATATTAACTGAGCGGTTTAGTCCAGATTTTCTGAAGAGACACGATCGCTTTATATTATGAACAGACTTAATTTAGCCTTTTATGTACATATAAACATTGATCATCGAACTGAAACTGAAGCTCAATAGTACTTGTTTGACGCAACAAACCTCATTTGTTCTCGCTGAAGCTCAAACGTGCTGCGTAACATGAGAATGAACCTCACTGGTTCTCGCATGTTAAGCGAACATGCTCCCGTTTAGTGTTGTCACGATACTAGAATTTCTAACTTCGATACGATACCTTGAAAAATATCGATATTCGATTACCATTTTCGATACCACGGAGAAAAAAACTGCCACAATATTAAGGGGGTATTTTTTTTATTTAAAGCTAAATATAACAAGTCTAGAACATGACAATGAGGGATATTTTACATGAACAAAAATGTCCTGAGGTAGTGCACTGGCTCAAAAGCATAAATGCTGGTTAATACATTAACGTTATTTGATGAACAAATTTAAACGCAAACGTGCATCACACGCGAACACATGCTCACTGCATCGACATCAAGTCAAGCACCTTTATTTATATAGTGCTTTTAACAATACAGATTGTGTCAAAGCACTTACCAGTATCAAATTGGAGGATAGTGTGTCAGTAATGTATAATAATAAGATTAAACATTCAATTTTCAGTTAAAGGCATTTCATTATTGAATTCAGAGATGTCATTGTCTAGCTCAGTTTAGTTTAATTAGTATCTGTGTAATCAAATTGATGATAATGAAGGCAAATTGCAGAATTAAATAATCATTTTTTGAATAAAGTTAAATAAGCACAAGTTAATTTAGCCTACATTTGACCACAGTTAAAATATTCCTCAGTCAGATTATATTAACTTTAAGAATTACGGTGAAAAAACGAGACAACACACACTCATATCAACAACAATACTAGGGCCATCTTATCTGGTTAATGTTCCAGAAATGTTAAAATGAGAAGAGTTACCAACCTCTCGAAATCATTTATATAGATCCGGGTGTCGGTCTTTCAGGTGCTTTGCTATATTAGCCCCGATCACACCTAACGCGTTTTTCTGGTTCGAAAACGCCATCACACAGAACGAGCAGTGCGCTGCGTTGCTAGGCAACCACTGAAACAGCTGTCCTGTCAGTCAAGTAAACGTCAAATCAGCCTTTTATTAACTTTATTTACTTTCTGTTAACATTGTGGTAGTTGCAAATCGTTAAGCTCCTGGTAACCCGCGAGAGCACCACAAGTTTATCCTCCATCATCGCACTCTCCGGGCGTTCAAGCAACTGTAGCTTTCATCACTAAAACGGAAGGCCCGCCTCTCCATTCAATCGATTGGCGCTTTTTCCGCTCGGAGTTGCTTTTTTTTTCAACTTCAAAAAAGCGAGGCGCAGCAGGCACATAAACAACGTGCAGAACGCTCGCTGCCATAGGAAACCAATTGAAAATAGACGCCTCTCACTGCAAAAAAAGGCGTCAAGCGTGAATGGCCCCATTCACTTGCTATTTAACCAGAGCGAATGAGACGAGTGTGCGTGTGGTGTTTGTCAACGCGCCTTTGGAGAGAAGTGAAAGTGACAGCTCGGCTAGTATCGATACTTCGGGAAATTAGTATTGGTACCGTTCAGATATTTCAGTATCGATATTTATCGAAATATCGATATTTTTGACAACACTACTCCCGTTTATCACAACCGATGTGCGAGTCTCCAAGCAACACAGTAGTGGCTTTCTGAATGAATCACTCCTTTTTAACAAATCGTTTCCGTGGATGATTCAGTGACTCACTCGCTTGTTTTGTTCCTAAAAGAATAAGTGTTCTCAAACAAATTGGTTAATTGGATGATTCAGTGACTCGCTCACTTGTTTTGATTCCTATATGAATGTGTATTTTTGATCAAATCAGTTGAATGAATGATTCAATGACCCACTCACTTGTTTCGTTCATGAATGCATTAGTGTTTTTGAATGAATCAGTTGAATGAATCAAAAATATCATCACTTGTTGCCATCTACTATTTTAATTTGTTTATTATTTTATTTTAATTATTTAATTATTTAACATGTCAATTACAGAAAGAGTCACTGTGCAACTAATGTGCAGATTGACAGGAATGTGTAAACGAACACAGATAATTTATTAATTCATTTATTTACATGTATACATACATACGTATATGGCTGCATGCATTACCACATTATGGATGTGCATTATTTTCAATATAATGTAATGGTAAATTCATGAGATAATTAATAATGGACAAATATATTAATAAATAATAATACATATATATTTATGTCAATACACATGTAGAATCCAACATATAAAGCATAGGATCAATTTGAAAAATGAGGGGATACAACCAATAATAAATAAAATCTGCTTGACTCAATATTAATTATGAGATTTTGATTAATATTACTTGCGTGGTGTGACATTCACCCAAGTGTTTCCAGTGGTTTGGGAAAATTGTACATTATTAAAAGCAGCATGTTACATCATTGTGTTGCTCCTAATAAAAAAAAGCAACTAATTATGTAACATTGTTGCTTAATGTGGCAGATAAATGTAAGTAGTTTGGTTTTGTTCAGCGTGTCATTACTGCTCTTTTGTTGTTGTGGCTGTGAGGGCGAATCTCTCGGCTGTCAGAGGGCAGTTTCACACAGCGACGGTCTCAGCTAAAACGACATATTAGGGCCACTGCAGCTCCGCTCAGAGCGTCTGTTTTCACTTTCTCGTTGTTCACAAGAGGAGGAATGGGGATCTTGTCTTTGTGATGAATTGCGGTGGGAATTACTGCGGTAAAAACACTCGTCTCTTTCATCCGTTGTTCTCTCCTCTCGGCACGTCAGCTCTAATTGGGGCGGTGACGGAGGCGAGCTGCCGTCCACAGCCCAGTTTCCTTTCCAGCATTTCATTGACAAAGGACATATCTGCAGCCGCAAGCCATCCTAGCTGAAAAAGCACCGTCTGTCCCCGAAGACTTTGATACCTGTCCTGCAGCCATATTGGCCCAATCGCGGCTGTACATCCCAGCTGGCTTTCACCGCCGCCTGACGGCCATTTTGGCTCAGACATGACGGAGTGCTTCCTAAAATGCTGGAAACACAGCCTGGCGCTCATGTTGGCTCAGCTGGTGCTGTTCATTTGCAGAGGAGAGCAGATGAAACTGTGTTGGCCTGTGGCATTACGATTTGTCTCATTTCTACTCTGAAAACAAAGACTCACTCACTGTGCTTCCCCTTCCTCAGGTCAGCCCCTTCACACTAGACCTGAGTCCATTTGGTTTTAGTAATATTGTTGATTTGATTACACTGACACTATCGGATGAGTACAAAACTTGAACCGAATTGAGCTCAATAAGGAGCTGCTTTATAGCTAAATCGAATTTGTTTCATAATTAATGAATTTTTCAACATCGCTGAATCATCACCATCTAATGACTCGAGCTGCATAAGGAACTATTGTCTTTTTAGAGCTACCTTACAGCAGAATTTGAATCTGTCTTACATGTGATGTTTGCATCATTGATTCTGTTATTGTCCTGTTATTACTGTGAAGCTGCTTTGAAACAGTCTGTACTGTATAATGCACAATAGATATAATGGTGACTTGATTTGTTGTGAAATCGTGACATGCAATGTGTCTATGACAGAATGCATTTCTCATTGCTTTCTCTTACCAGTTGAGTCTGTTTGTTTTTGGTGGTGATAACAAAAAATGGCTAAATCTGACAAAAACGGCATTCTAATGTTTCTTCTAGATAGGAGTCTTAGCTACAGCAAACGCTTGATAAGAGAAATGGAATCGAACTCTGGTTTGGACGAAACAATCAGAGTGTGAAAACTGTTGACGAGAGAGAATTTGTTTGTACGTGACCTAGCAGAGCGGGCCTTGACTGTTAAAGTCGACGTGAAATCAAAATCGACCCGTTTCCTTTCCTAATACATGATCCTGATCTGAATGATTCATTGGTGCACGTTATTCCAAAGAAAAAAAAAAATGAATGTAACGACTTTCCTTTTCAGTTGACTTTTCCAAACATCAAACAGAGAAATGTTTCACCACACAATCAATGGAGAAAATCAACCGCTGTGCAACATTTTACATTTCACTATAGGATGTAAGTCACATTACAAAAGTAAAATGGGTTGTGAACAACATTTCAAGTTGATTGTATTCCTTTAAAGCATACTGTAAAATATTGATAGATTAATTTATAAGGCCGCTAAATGATCAAAACTGTACTTTTTTTTTTTGCAGGTAAAAGGCCTTTTAGTGTATTTGCAAAAACGTCACCCTTCAGGTTATGGGTCATGTGTCTTTTTGCGGTAAAATCTTTACTGTTTTTTATGAAGTGAACATAAGAATACCTTTTATATTGTTAGTAATACTTCAAGATGGACACTTACCGAACTGGTTTACTTGATACATATTCATACATATATTTTTTTAGAAAAATCATGCTAAAATGTGACTATCAAATATGATCCTTCAGGCTTTTGAGAAACTTACTAAGATTATTGGAAAATATTATTGGAAGATATAGAGCAACTACTGATATTTATATGCATTTGTCTCACTATTACATGTCTGGCTTTACAGGGTTAAAAAGCCATCATTCATTCAGTCACACGTACACACACACTCTATGATATGCTGAATGATATGCTTGTTACAAGCATCAGGATGGGCAGAAAAACTCAAGGTCCATCCTCTCACTGACTCCAGCCGTTTGCCTCCCCGTGGTTTAATTAGATGAAGCCCGAGCGAGGAGCCAGAGGCCACTTCAGCTCCTCACTGTAGATTCAGCCATTGAGGCTCAAACGCCACGACACGCACAGGCTGTCAGACGCCACGGCTGCCCGCTGGACACGAGGGGGGTCAGACGACTCGTTTTTATTCAGATCCCCTTTATTCTCTCTCAGAGGAATGCGGGTCAAGTGTCTAATCACAGCAATGCAGAGCCACTTCAGGTGGGACTGTGGCCTCTGAACCCCAGGGGTTAAAGTTCACCTCCCTCACCTCTCCAGCACAGTGGCCCAATTACTGTCAGACTCACTGTTGCTGTAGCAACCAGGAGAAGAACCAGAATTATGCAGCCGCGTGAAACACAGGAGAGAGACATGGGTCGAACAGGGTCAGATGTCACAGCTATCATGTTTGGACTTTTATAGTGACTCTAGTATTATAAACTGTGGATTATCGATGGATGGATGGATTGATTTTCAATCAGACAGTCAGTCAGACAGACAGTCAGTCAGACAGACAGACAGACAGACAGACAGACAGACAGACAGACAGACAGGTAGATAGATAGATAGATAGATAGATAGATAGATAGATAGATAGATAGATAGATAGATAGATAGATAGATAGATAGATAGATTTCTGTCATTTGATGGATTACCGATGTCGTGGTCAATAGAAAATGTAAAGAAAAATTGTATTTTATAAAATAAACCATTTTATAATAAACCTGATTTACAGGTGGCATGCTTGTGCTGAACAGAATGACAATGACTAAATTGAAATACTAATGCCGAATTACTACAGCATTACTACTACAGGATTGTGGGAGGTTAGTGAAAAAGACACACATTCTTGAAATACTTTGTGCAAAAATGGTGCAACTGCTTTAGTGAATTCAGCCTGAATCTCTTTCTATTTATGACACAGAAAGATTTTGTGGCTGTCTGACTCGCTCTCTCTCTCTCTTTCTCTCTGTCTGTGTCACAGGGGAATAAAACGCCAAATCAATTCACAGCCCAGTGTAGTGTGTGTGTGTGTGTGTGTGTGTGTGTTTCCATCCATTGTGGGAATAGTGTCCATTGTACATTTCTTTCATTTTTATCCTTTCCCTCCATTCCCTCCATTCCATCTTTGTGAAAATAAGGTAAAACAGAGAACAAATAGCTGACCACTATCAGAAACACCAACAAAATAAAACCTCAAACCAATTTCCTGCATGTTTGCTCTCTGATCTTCCCCTGAGGGAGTGTGTGTGTGTGTGTGTGTGTGTGTGTGTGTGTGTGTGTGTGTGTGTGTGTGTGTGTGTGTGTGTGTGTGTGTGTGTGTGTGTGTGTGTGTGTGTGTGTGTGTGTGTGTTTGTGCGTCTTTTAAACAGCGAGACAGCTAAAATCATAAACTGCTAGTGTACACCCCGAGGAAAGACAAACCCCAAATGAGATCTCATCTCTTTAAAATCTCAATCGTCTCTACTAGACAGAGTCAAGGTTAAACAGAAAGTTTTACACGTCTCCTCTGTCTCATAAGCTTCTCCTGTCCTCGATAATCTCACATATGTCTCCTACAGATGTTCAGAGCAGATCTCAGCATCTCAAACTTCATTTAGATTAAACAAATATAACAGAAGTCTGCAATGATGAGTCTGATATTTCAATCAAATGATCTGTAGGGCTGGGAATTAAAATCAATAAAAAAAAAGACAATTTTGAGGCGTTGGGAAGAACCTTTATCTAACTTTATAATCCGAATAAGATTCGTGAGCTATGAAAGAGCAACATCTGAGAAATGAAATGTTCCTCTGGACAAGTATGAGAGTTGTGTCACGGAGTGTGCCATGTGCCATGAGTTAAGACAGTGAATCTAAAACAATTGGCTTTTATCTGAGCATTGGACACACACACTTCTGCTCTTCTTCATTTCATTCTGTCCATCTCTCTCAGATTCGCTGTCCTGATTGATTTTGTGGTTTGTTTTCAGTGTTTGCTTTGCACGCTGCTTGTTTTCAAGTGTCTCTTTTGCAAATTGATACACTGAACCAAGAAAATCAATTCCACCGCATACTGACCAACCAGCTCAACACACACACACACACACACACACACACACACACACACACACACACACACACACACACACACACACACACACACACACACACACACACACACACACACACACACACACACACACACACACACACACACACACACACACACACACACACACACACACACACACCCTCTGCATCACATCATCAGGAAATATTTGAAAATAGCCCCTTTCACACAGAGACTCCGGAAAATACACGTATACTGTGTCCTGGGATTTGTCCCGGGATTGTTTGATTATGGTTTTCACACTGCCAGTGATTTTCTGCTGATAACTCTTCGTCATTTCTACACGAAGACGAGTCCATACTCCCCAGTAGCGCCACTGGGTTTGCCGAGTGGCTCGTTCCCCATTTGCTGTAGCATAGGTTGTAGAAAGTCCCGTGCGTCATCACTACGACACACCCTTTACGGCATTGGTCCTGGCTTTTGTTCACATAGGGCGCGTTCCGGGACTGATCCCGGCAATGTTACTAGGTCCCAATCCCGGCATCGATCCCGGCATCAATCCCGGAACGTGTTTGCGTTCACACAGAAGGCACTCGAGCAATTTTACGGCAATTTTGCGGGATCAACGCGTGGTGTGAAAGGGGCTAATGAGTAATGTGTAGTTTGTCTTTTATCACTGAACTCATCTGTAATTGAATCTTTAGCATCATTTGATCAATTAGAAACAAAGTATTTCTGTCATGACAACTCTCAGAGAAGAGAAGCTGCTGCACATACTGTATAACATAAATGAAATAACCTCCGTAGCAGATCTTTACAGGTGGAGCTGGGGAAGGTGGATAGGTGGCGTTCAACTCATAAATACAATCTTTTCAACATGATTTGAACACAAAATATGTTCACTAGAGTGTTTATGTCAAGCAAAACACAGTGCAGGTAGAATAACAAAAACAACACTGACAGTGTTTGAATATGAATTCCTCATTACAGCAATCACTAACTCAAAAGCTAAATGTCACATCAACAGATATGATGGATGCTTTCATGAAAACCTGTCAGGACACATGCTCTCATCTTCAGACAGACACATACAAAAAAGTAATGCAGACCTTCAGGACTGCTGCTGAGACCCACTGAAATCATCTATTCAATCAAACCACTGAGCTTTTATCAAATTCACCATCCAAACAACATCTGCAGTCTGACCTGAGAAAAACAACAACATTACAGCCACACTAGCGCTCACTAGACACACGTCAGCTCCCTTTAATATAAGGTTGGCAACATAGCTGCAATAAAGTGATAGCCTTGTTAACAATCCCTTGTCTAAAAAAGTGCCATGGGAAGTCAAACTATTGTAGACTGTAGGCTGGGTTAGGATTAGGATCCTTCAGTTCACTCTCATTATCTGACTCTTTTTATTTTCATGTTTAATCACGTCACTAATTGGGGGGTGGAGCAGGCATTTAGTAAGCCACCTAACGCGATGGACGCAGGCTTATAAATAGACACCTGGGGTCTTTCGACCGGGACTGTGTCAATTTACTGCTGGCTCTGGTGTGGTGAATCAGTGATTCAGGGTTAGTATGCCAAGCGAATGTTTGTTTTAATAGTGTGTGGAGGAGCCGGCGCTGACTGAGCCGCGGTGCGACATTGTTTCCCTGTGAGACCGTGAATGGGCGAGCGAACTATGGCCAAGTAATGCCAAACTACTTCCGTGTTTAACAAGCGTCGGCTGGATACTGTGACTGCAGTGGGATGTTTACATCCAACTTAGTGTTTCCCATTCACTGTTAACGCTACGACAGGTATGTTTAAAATTATGTCCTGCCCATATTTGTGTTGCACACTTTCCCTTTGCTGTTTTAACTAATATATGTATATATGAGTGTATTTGTCTTGTATCCTTGGTATATGAAGACCTTTGTGGCCAAAATATTTTTAAGGATGGCCTCAGTAGGCATCGCTTGGCACTGATTACATTTACACCATCAGCTGTCCAATGCTCTCTGTCTTTCAGAAGCAGACTGCGGTTGTGTTGCAGCATCTTCCATCTCTTGTAGTTCAATGTCTGTGTATTCTGGTTCAAATAAGTATGGTTGGTTAAAAAAAAAATCAAATCTTCATCTACATCGAAATCTGCGGACATATTTACGAATACAGTTTTACATACAGCGCGCGTCTTCAGCTGCTTGTAAACAGACCGTTTTGCGCTCCCGGCAATGTCGGGACGTCATCTTGTACAGTAGATGGCGATAATACTCCTAAGGAGTGAGCAGCCAGTAACAAGTAGTAGTAGAAGAAGAACGGCGTAATCTCAGTTCTCGCGCATGCGTCGTGGCGCTCCCGTGAACTCTCGTCAGAGGCCCACATTGAAGAACACTAATAGTTGAATAAAGTCGTTATTTTTGTTGTTTTTTCGCACAAAAAGTATTGTCGTCGCATGATAAACTTAATGTAGAGCCACTGTAGTCACTTGGACTATTTCAACATTTTCTTCACTGACTTTCTGGGCCGGCGAGTTTCGGTCCCTCTGGAAGCCTATGGAGGAGTGAGATAGCTCTCAGATTTAATCAAACATATCTTAATTTGTGATCCGAAGATGAACGAAAGTCTTACATGATTGGAACAACATGAGGGTGAGTAATTACTGACAGAATTTTCATTTTTGGGTGAACTAACCCTTTAAAGGCTCTGTGACTCTGTTCACGGGTGGTAGTGAGAACTTGGCCTTCCCTTAGTGCATTCACAAACCGCTCTACGGGCTCCCATGCTGATGGCCTGGTGATTTTCTAGTATATATATATATATAATTTGTTTGATTTATTATTTGTTTTCTTTCAGGCCAACCAACACCTTCAACCATTTATTAATAAAGATTGTATTATTATACTTTTCTACGAACCTGTGTTTGTACATTTTATTGGGGCAGAGTTCCCCTTGCACTAACCAGTTAAGCTCAAGGGGTGGCGTAGTCAGTTGTGCAATTAGGGGAGTCACACTATCTTTACCTAATTTTCTTAAAATGAAAATTAACAGTTCTTGTA
Source organism: Leuciscus leuciscus (assembly GCF_965113295.1). Taxonomy (NCBI): domain Eukaryota; kingdom Metazoa; phylum Chordata; class Actinopteri; order Cypriniformes; family Leuciscidae; genus Leuciscus; species Leuciscus leuciscus. The sequence continues at coordinate 6,118,685 of NC_138732.1, forward strand.
ATTGTTTAACTATAGCATTTGTTACAATAAGGACATAATTAAGACCACTGAAGGCTTCTCGTTACCATGCTTAGGCCAATTTTTTTTTTTTTTTTGAATCTATAGCATTTGTTATGAAAAACAGCAACCTACGCATTTAAAAACTATAGCTACAACATGTCACAGTTGTAATAAATCTTTAGTGAAAAATATATTGCCTTAACAGACTATCTATTATAAATTCTACAACAAGTTAGTCAAAATGAACCACAATAAATACAATAGAACGTAATAAATTCTAGTAAAGGTTGTCATGAGTTGTCAAGCTTTCTAATTTGTTGGTGCATCATGATGTTTCTCCCTCTTTTCATCAGTCTTTTTAGTTTATGTGGCTGTTTTAGATTGTGTTTGACTTTCTCCATAGTGTTTTACTACATTCTAAATTCAAATGTTGCACGTTTTATCATCAGCGACGGGATAGGAAATGCTCGAGCAAATCTTCTCACACTTTTGGAGCGTGCAGGTTAACACGCCTAAGGTGATTTGCAAGCCACCCATGCAACATTTAACAATTGGGCTTCAGTCATATTGCGTGGATCAGCTTATAAAAGCTCAGAACCATGGGCGTAGATTATGCGGGAAAATGTAAATTCGTCCCCCGCACTTTTTCATAGGGCAAGTGTGTTCACAACAAGTTGAGGTTTTCACGGGCCAATGTGTATACATCTAGATTTAAAATTCAAAGAGTCTAGATAGTCTATCTACATGTGTGACTTTCACGTTTCCATGGTAATCAGTCACTCGTGCATCATGACACGTTTATGCTCGCACCCATACTGTATCCATCATTTTCATAGAGGTCGCAATGAGTTCAAAACTGCAAAAAAACTCTTCACTCCTTTTTCACAAAAAAGTCAAGCACTGTAAGTTGTCATGTGGTATCCGAATTGTGTTGCACAGTGATGAATAACTCTTCCTATTTCTCTTGTTGAATAATTAACAAGTTTTGTTGGAAATTGAAAATATTCACTACCCGCACAAATGTGCTCTTATTTTCAGTCTTTTTGTATTCGTAATGTCTTTTATTTTCACAGATATGTTATCAAAGCCCTTCAAATTAGAATAAAGATGGTGATTGTTAATGCTGAATTTGGATTTTCATGCATTAACAGACACTATATATCTGCTTGAATCAGGCAGCGTTGTAACATGTGTACATGATGTTTACCATTTATAATTCGGTAACACTTTACAATTAGATGTTTGTAGACAAACTTTAAGTTGTCTTGAAAAAGCCAAAACAGAAAGTTTGAAGTAGTTTTAAAAGCTTGAAGGTTTGAAGGTTTTCAATTTTAAAGTTTTAGTTTAGTAAGACAGACAGACAGACAGACAGACAGACAGACAGACAGACAGACAGACAGATAGATAGATATTCCACTTAATGGTTATTGTTCAGCAGTGTACTTAATTTCTTCTGTATGTCACAATTCCCTGTATCTGCATATTTCAAACACTTCTTTATTGTCAATAGACAGAGCCAGAAGTTAATTTAGAGTTGAGAGTGAATGAGGCAGAAAGTTTCAAGGAGGCTTCAGAGGTGAGGGAAAACAAATGACTGGAATAGGTAAGAAAATTGTTTTGTCTTTTCCCATTACACATTCATTATGTGTTTTATGTCTACACTGCCTTGCATAGGCAAAACAAAGTAACTACACATATACATTTTGTTTGACAGTTATGACTACAGTTATAGCTAAAATTGACACTTAGGATTTTGCTTAGATTTGGAGATAAAAAAGCCTTTGTTGTTGTGTACCATTTATTGTATGAAGGTCTAAACTGAAAGGAAAATACAAAATATTTAGCAGCACTGTCTATGTTGAAATATTTCTGATACCTTTAACTTAGACTAATTTGTACTTTTTTATAGGCAGAGGAGAGGGCATCAGACATGTTGACAGTTGTAGAAGGAGGTGGATCTTCAGTACCTCACCAACCAGATCCCAAGACTATTGTGTGTCAGGTGCTTCGGGACAAAACTAAAAAAATTCAGGCTTGGTGGTACCAAGATTTTGCATGGCTCCATTTTGAGCCTGGTATTGATGGAGCATTGTGCTTCTACTGCCACAAGGCCTTTAAAAACAAAACAACTTGTCAAAAATACAGAAACCACCTTTATCAGCAACTGGAAGAAGGCCAGAGAGAGGTTTACATTACATGCTGGATCAGAATGTCACAAGACAGCCATAACAACACATCTATGAATCAAGACCAATAGATGTTCAGCTGTCAAAGGTAAGGGCATCCCAGCAAGAGGAGGCAAGGAAATGCCTATTAAAGATAATCAGTGCTGTGCAGTTTCTGGCAAGACAAGGTTTATCTTTTAGAGGCCATGATGATGATGAGGGAAACTTTAATCATCTTTTAAAATCTTCACTCGGTCTCTCAAAACCGATTATACTTGTCCACAAATTAAAAATGAAACCCTCAATCTATTCAGTAATTCTATAATTTGAGGAATTGCACAAAAAAATCAATTCACTTCCTAACTTGCAGTTTTGTGTCATCATGGATGTCTGGTCAGGGCTCAGCACACGTTCATCGCAGACTACTTCAGGACAGAATTTTTCAAGGTCTTGGATGTTGTCAATATGCAGTTTCAAGAAAGATTTGAGCAAGAGGGGCTGCTTATGATCAGTTCTATTGAAAAGGCACTGTTGACAGGAGAGTCTGATGCTGGTCTGTTAGAACAATATCCAGAATTGAAGGTGAAGGTGTAATTAGCAATGTTCAAGTCCAAGTATAATTATCAGTCAACTACTGAGGCTGCAAACACTCTTCGGAATATGTTGCCAGAAGTCCGCCAACTCTTTGACCAAGTGGAAACAGTTGTGAAGTTTCTCCATGTTTGCCCTGTTTCTTCAGCAGAGGCTGAAAGAAGCTTCAGCTGTCTCCGAAGATTAAAAACCTGGCTCCGAAGCACAATGACAGAGTCTCGTCTAAACAGTGTTGCTGTGTGTCACATCCACGGTGACAAACTGGACAGTATAGATAGGGAGATGATTGCTCAGCAATTCATAGATGGGAATCAACGTCGCAGAAACACTTTTGGCAGTTTCAAGGAGCTTAAAATGCTGAGATATATATTAGCTTTAACTCTGTATAAATAATCTGCTGCTTTTGAACAAACCAGCCTAAAAAAGAAAAGCATAAATGAAATGACCTTACTGTGACATGTTTGTCAATTGAGTTCAATACATCTTTGCAATTGTGTGGTTTGAGTGACTTTATTTCCTTCCTGAAATGTGGACTAGAATAAAGTAGAGTGTGAATGTGCAAGTATCCATTACTGTGTGCCATTCACATACAAAACAACGTACACAAAAAACTATTTGAAATATGTAAACAATATAGTACAATATCATGTGCAATATTGTCACGTGTCAGTGTTTGTTTGTATTTTCAGTAGTCACGTCTTCCTTTGTTCTTTTCCCGCCACTCCTTCATATCCATGGTTACTGTCATTTAGTTCATTTGTATCACCTGTTTTTAGTTCATCATCATCATCTGTGTCACCTGTGTTCTGTTAATCTGTGTGTGTGTGTAAGTGTGTGTGTGTGTGTGTGTGTGTGTGTGTGTGTGTGTGTGTAACTGTACCTTCTGCCTGTTTGTATTGTTAGTAAAAGTTTGCATCTGAACTTTTCATTCTCCCTCGTCTTCTTCTGCCTGCATCATACCGTGACAAATATAAAGTACAGAACTTCTTTCTTTCTTTCTTATTGCTTAAAACATAAATAGCATATTAAGCCAATTAAGCAAAAACCTGTCAACAAAGGTCTTAAAAAAAAAAAAAAAAACTGGTATAACGCTTGACATTCTGTCCCCCTCACTTTTGCCCCTGCTCAGAACACGTGTTGTATACAATTAATGAATAGCCTGATTCTGTGTGTCCGTGTAGGCGGTCAGAGTACTGGCAACATGTGAGGGCAGGTACGCAAAATAAAAGTGAGGGTACGTTACAGATTAAAATATAGAAGTGCCGGTACTGTGTACTGGTACGTACCGGCCCACTAAAAGCACTCGATGAGCCACGTTCAATGTTACCCTTTTTTTTTTTTTTGCCAGATAGAGGAATAGTGGATGAACTGCTTACCGTGATGATTATTATTGAAATATTAAATACTTTTTTTAACACTGGTGCCTTAAAGCTGATTCTTAGCAAAAAACACTTTGTTCTTTCAAAATGATATGTGCTCATTAATGTGTAATTACTTCTACCAACTAATCAAGTATTCTCGTGAGCCATTTAGAATACATACGAGCGAGTCACTCGAATGGCGGAAGCCATGTTGCGCCTCCATCTTGAAAATACATTAGCCAAAGAGGGACATACTCGGAAATTCAAGCTTCGCCTTTCGCGTTTCTACACTCAGTGGCACCGTGACGAATGCGAGGGGGAGATTACTCACGACTGCCGGCAGATTTGAAATAATAAGGAAGGCCACTGTAGGAGTTAAAACGCCCTCGGAATGGGAGGGGCTAGAAAGTAATATTCAGTTGGTAGTCATATACAATTTCACCGCTAGATGGGAGAAAATCCTACACAGTGTAGCTTTAATTAAATGATTTCACATTGTGCCTATTAACACAACTTATCTGAGCAAAAATAAGTCTTTATTAATCGATAATCTGCCTCTGTATAATTTAGTGTGAAAAGGAATACAAGCTGTTGCTGTTTTACTGCCTCTAGTGTTAATTTCAGCTGGAAACTGCAGTGATTTGCATGTATTAGTATGTTTTATGAGTTTTGCAAAAGAGGCACATTTGTCCAATGAGAAACCGCAAGGCCCAGAATATAGTACGGACACATGTGAATACAAACTCTTCTAGCATCTCTTCACATCATAGCACCTGTTTCTCTCTGTCTATGAATGTGGCGGCCTCTTTGGGGAAAAAAAAGTCAGTATTTCTTCTTCTCTGACCTCAAAAGAAAGCTTAAGCACTATCTCACAAAGCAGTTAATTATCGCTACCCAATTAATTACAGAAAGTGGAATACAGTTAAAAAGTGTTCAAGAACATTTCTGCTTTCAACACCACATGCCAATGTGTCGAGCATCAGAATCAATGATCGGCCCTCGGAGACCAATCGGGACGGTAAGATTGAGAGAAAGGCCAATCAGAATTTCTCCGTTATTGATCATCAGCCAGCAACAAACCCGAAGCACATGTTTGGCCAATTACTTTACTTTCTATTTACCATAACGAAGAAATCAAGAAAGTGAGAGGGGACGAATGCAGCAGGGCTAATTGGTGCCAGCCGACTGGTCAAGAGGTTAAAGACCCAATGACCAATCGAATCTTTTTCCTTTCTCTCTCTCTCTGATGCACAGTCAAGTTTCAAACTTAACTTTCTGTGAATTGAGAAAATATACTGACCATAAACAGTCCATAAAAATGCTTTATCTTGCATTTTCCTCTGGACTCTGCACACACTACAGCAGTTCGCTTTGATAAGAGAAGTCGCCAGACAGGGTCAGATCTGAATGCTGACTGAGATGAATCACTTTTACATTGAGAATACAGTATTCCTGTGTTGAATTGTCACACGGCAAACGCAATGAACCTTACATAGATTTTCTGCAGTTCATATTTTTCCTGCCATGTCTGATGTAGATAACATCTTTGTGCTCGTGTGACAGTCCCACGTGGGATTTTCTCTGCATAGTGAATTTAGGCCAAGACACGGCCTGTACCAGACCAGACGGCACAGTGCTAATGATGAGAAAAGTGGATCACTGCTGGCTGACGCTTCTGCCGTCTCATCTCTGTCTCAATCTATCTGCTTATAATGAAGAAATAAACATCCCAAATACATTTTTAATGGCATAATCATAATGTCATACTCATTGCCTATTTTCTCTCTCTTTCTCCTGATCTGCACACTGTTTTCACACTTGGTTAATTTCAGGCGTGTTATAGCAAGTGTTTGGCTTTAAGCTTTAAGGCAATCTGAATCCCTTTACGTCTTAAGAGTTGGTTTGAGAACACTGTGTAGTTCACTTATCAGTGGAAATGTGAATGGAAAGCATGTCAGATTCACTTAATTTCCAATTCTAAATAGATTTGAAGTGTTACAGATTACAGGACTATTTTGAAAGAGTTTTTAAAAAATGGGTAGTCGTGAACTGAATACACTGGTAGAGTTGATAATTGACTCCTATACAAAGTATATTCCCAGAATAATCTCTTATTTTCCAAGATGGAGAATGGGAAAAACACATTGGAAAATCCCACAAAAATGGTAAAGTGATTTAGGGGAAGCAATTCCAAATGAAAAAGGGCATTACAACATACAATTATCTGTTCACAGAGATGGGAAGAGTTTGCATGGAAAAACCTTGCATGGTTTCATTACCCCCAAAATTAAAAGTAAACAATTATCCACACCACAATTATGCTGGAGGATATGTGGGCATGTCGATGTTGACCATCTTCATGTATTCTGGAGTTGCCCAAATATATTAGATTTCTGGGTTTTGATGGAGATCAAAAAGATTTTAGGATATAAAAATACCAGGAAATTTCGCAACATTCTATCTTGGAAACATTACACCCTCTGTGTTGAGAAGAGATGTATATCTTGTTAATATATTAAGTGTAGCATATACGAAGAGTATTAGTAGGCAATGGTATCAGCAGGACATCCCCTTACTTGGTGAATGGATAGAAATAGTTAAAGTCCCCCTATGGTGAAAATCGAGTTTTTGATGTTGTTTATATGTCTATGTGGTGTTTTAATGTGCTTTAAGTCAAACCATGTACAAATTCATAAGTCAACACCTTTGCTGAGCATTTTCTCCATAAAACTGCAGTGAACCAAAGACAAAACTCAAAAACGCAATTTGAAATCGCTGGTGTTTCTGACGTCACAAACTACTTGTTGCCAATCAGGTTAAAGTGTGATCATCAACGAGTGGATCTCTGAGCTGCTGTGAGTGAGTGGAGGCGGGGCTCATTTGCATATTCATAGAACCGTGTATGCTAAATGAGGCAAGGGTGTAGCGTTACATTCAAGCTGTTGTAAAGCACGAAGACGTTTTTTGGGGGGTTTTTGGAGGAAAAAACGTTTAAATATGTAATTTTGGTCAGTTTTAAGGGATACAATTATTGACTACAGGGGGACTTGTAAGAAATATATAATATGGAAGAATTGACTTTTATTTTGAGATTTAAAAAGGACCCATTTCTAAAATACTGGGAGCAACTGATTGAGTACTGTAATGTAAACAATCAATGACTGTATATGTGAAACTATACTTGATGTCAGAATGTATACCCCCTGTTAGGGCTGGGCGATATAACGATAATTATCGCGATATAATTTTTCTCGATAAAACGATATCAAGAGATCGATAAATGTTCGATAATGTTTATGCGCCAAATGCGGAATGAAACTCATTTGAACCGCGCGCCACACGGACCATTTATCCGCTCGGCTCAAAGTCCAAACGGCAGCGCGGGCGCGAGCTCACTAGAGCAGATGCGTTTAACTCTGATCGGTCTCAGTAACGAGATCCAGTGAGAAGCGCTTGAATTCAGCGAAGAACACAATGTCTCCGTGATTTAAACCAGTTTAAAGCAGCACTCAGTAGCTTCGGGATTTCTTCGCTGTATTCTCGCTTTTTGCTCGCAGGTTTCTCTCTAGAGCTCCCCCCACAGCTTCGGAATAGATATTTGACAACACTGTTGTAAAAACTCGTTGGTGATTCTCAGACACCAGAGGCTATAGATGAACGACATCAAAGCAGATGGGACGTTCTTTAAAACGTCTTCTTCATTCGGGTTCGGACAGCGTGAGGGAGCGCAATAATGACAGCATTTTAGCAGATTTCTTTTGGCCGTAAAGCAATTGTTTACATCGCGAGACCTGATATCACGCGAGACTTCCTGACGCAGCGGCCGGCGGCCCGCCGGCTCAAAGTTGCAAGTGCGTATTTTCCGCTCACGGGCACCAGGGGGGTGCGAAACGACCACCATTCAACCCGAAATAAGTAATATAACCATTCCAATGACTCCAAAGCTGTTTAGTTAAGGTAAAAAAAGTTACTTAGTTCACCTTTAAAGGCAGATGAAACGGCGCTGACAAACAGGAGAAACACTGTGCGCAACGATACAGTCTGAGGGCTTTTCCTTCTACAAATTCCCATCATTTACCATGGATTTACTGTAACGTTAGCCTAGTAATATTAACTGCACCATGAAATGTGGGATATACATATTGAATTGTATTATATTATTAATGTAGACAATGTATTAAAGGACTAATGGAATATAATTGCAGTATTTAGGCTACTGTTTTTCATACAAATACCATAGAAACCATAAAGTTACATTTTGCCATGATAGTGAGGTGCTGTAGGCTATGCCTGGTTTCATCTGTTGTTATCATGATCTAAATGCATGATACTGGATGACCAATGGTTAATTTTAATAAAACTCAAACAGTCAGAATATTAAATTTTACCAAATAAAAATTAGCACATGCAGAAACTAAGAAATAATTTTTTTCTATTAAGATATTTATTTTGTTAAGGAAGAATGACAAATGTTTGAATGTTCTACCTCAGATTTGTGAAATGTTCTCCTGTTTGGCAAGTGTTTGTCCTGATATGTTCTGACAATAAAGAGTGGTTTAAAACCACAATTAACGCTCTGGTTTCTACAACTTTCACTTAAGAGCAAAAATTTGCCTTTAAACTTGAAAGAAATAAAGATTTGACATTTATCGTGATAATTATCGATATCGACTGATATAAAAAAATGATCGTGATAATTTTTTTGGGCCATATCGCCCAGCCCTACCCCCTGTCCTATTGATGTTTTTCTTTCCTCTTTTTTTCCTGTTTTCCCTAATGCTGTACAATACATTTTCTTGAAAAACATCAATAAAAAGTTAAAGAAAACAGTGTAAATTAATCTTGTCATTTAAATATTTTGCGCATCCCTAAACCATGTGGACAATCATGACCATTTTTTAGGCTTGAAGATTAGAACGTATGTGCTCAAATCATCCATACACACACCCTTATTGCATTCAAAATTAAAATATTCCATCCACATTTTTCAGTGGCAGTTTCATATTTGAGTTGGCCAGAAATATAGTTCCTCTTCCTCTCTTTATTTTCCTTTTCCCTCTCTTTAAACCTACAGGAGAGTGTTTTTTTTGCCAGTTAAATGGATCCGGTCTCCAGCTCCAGATAAAGCCGTATTGTCCCTGTGCATAAATTGTAGGCAGTTTAAAGGGCAGATTGTTGTGTTGCCGTCCCTGTGCGGCCGTGTTTGCTGCCACTGCAGTTTGGCGCTGAAACGCTGACTCAACAACAAAACCATACAAATGCAAATGAAGCATTCAAAGAGAATTTCCCCATAACGAGGCTGTAATGAGGCCTGCACACGCAATTAAATTCACTGAGAGCGCATGCAGTGCCACAATAACAGATTACGGCAAAGACAATGTTGCACACACACACACAATATTCTCTGAGCTCCTTAAATCTCTTGTCATGTCTGTAATGGACAAAATCATAACCCTCGTTTCTCTTTAAAGTGAATAATTACAGACTGAGGCTAATTAAATTAGTCAGGCTCAGCCACACTGCTTACACGGTCAAGAGAGAGTTTAACGTTGTGTGTGTCGCCGTGCGAGTGTGTTTGCATGAGTGGTGTTTGTATGAAGTGCAAAGGAAGAGAGAGAGATGGAGCTTTAAATTGTTTGTCTCTCTCTTGTCTAATGAAAATTCAGCAGAAGTGAATCAATAAACTGTGATTTAGGAGATCAATGTGGAAACAATACCATTCTCAAGTTGAGGTCGGGTAAGGTAACACACACAGCTGTAAAATAACACACATCAGCCATTAATCACAATTCAGCTCCAAAACCTAGTGATCTGTCTACATAGGCAGCGTTTTAGGCCCAACATGAAGATGACAAGATGTCATGAACATATCTTTTTCCCAGATTTGCATCCTTTGCATGCCTTGCTGAAATCTGGGAAAAAGAAGCTACCTTTTAACACTTCTTCTTGTCATCTTCATGTTTCTTTTAATCCTAAAAAAAAAACATGAAAAAAAAAAAAAAATCTGTCCTATTGACAGGATTTTCTGATTGAGTGATAAAAAGAGAAATCCAAAATCCCTTCTGTAAAAACCAAGTGTGACTCAAATTTATCAACAAAATGAAACAAACCTGGCTCCAATTTTCATATTTCTGTTCTAGAAATGTATGCAAAGTTTATTAGATAATTCCTAATTAACATTTTTAAACATAGCATTTCACACTACTCGTAATTCAAAGCAATTACCTGAATGTACTGTGATTAATCAAAGTAAGGTGGCATCTATTAATTACAACTTTTAACTTGTTTACCTGTAGTGTCTTGCCTTAATTTAATTAAAAATTGACTATTTCACCCAGTATTTGTGTGCGTTGTGTATTTTTACGCTGTTTATGCAACCTGTTAACTTCAAACTCATTTGGAAATTATGGCGTGAAAGAGGAGAGAACGAAATCTCAAAAAAAACTTGTCAAGATTACATATCGGTCACAGTTGTGTTTCTGTCTGAGTCTTGTTTTCATTAGTTACATGTCTTCCTTTGTTCTGTTTTCCGCCACTCCTTTGTTTCCACGGTAACCCTCATTAGTTCATCTGTCACACCTGTTACCTCGTTAGTCTTGTCAGCTGTGTCTCGTTTCCCAGAGCTGTTTCCCCATGTATTTAAGCCCTTGTGTTACCCTTGTTGATTGTCTGATCTCTGTCTAATTAAAGCTGCCGTCGGCAAGTCTGGCAGATTGGGTCGATTAGCCAAAATTTTGAATGTTTACAACTCTCATGCCCCTCCCCACTACCAGCGAGCACCCTCCCATCGAGGTCGTGCTCGTCAGTGCGTCACTGTGCGCGTGTACCTGATTTTCTGTGAACGCGTCCGTCTCTTCAGCATCTATCAACACCATGGACTCGGAGGTAGGCTGCCCTGGCTAATCTATCCATAGATAGCAATAACCGAGGAATTGGAAGCTTGTTAGTAGATTTTCTCTCCGCCATCACGCTTCATGCAATCTCCAGGCGAACTTCAGGCGTGGCGTGTGCATGTGATATTAACGTGCGCGAGTGAGGGGGGATCTGTGGCGTGTGCACGACCTGTGATTGACAGTCAGATCTCACACCCCCCTGCGCTGATTGGACCTGATGAAGCGGGAGCGCTGGATTTTTGCAAAACAAATAACACGCTCCAGGTGGAGTTAGAAGCTCGTTTTTTTTTCTAAAACCACCTTATTTATGTTGTTCTGTCGGATTATAGTGTCGATTACACTGAATATGATCAAAAAAAATTTGCCGACGGCAGCTTTAAGTGTGTGTGAACCTTCTCCCTGTCTGTACCGGTATGAATTATATTGTTAGTAAAAGTTTGCATTGGAACTTTTGATTCTCCTTCGTCTTCTTCTGCCTGCACTACGCCGTGACAATATCAAACGACATATAACAAACCACCAATAATATCTGACCACACATGCAAAAATTTATTAAATAAATAAATAAATAAAGTTTGGCTCAACAAAACATAATGCAACAGTTTGCATCTTCTAATGAAATTCAACCAACAAACTACACTGAGTTAGAAGAACTTAATAAATTGTCATTTCTAAGTTGACTACTTAAAGCTGCAGTCCGCAGTTTTTTCCTCTTTGTCGCCATCTCTGTTCGAAATCTGCAATTGCAGTTATTCGTGGAATTATCAACTTTACGTGGGTTGTGCCTCGGCACGGCACAGCACGGATGAAACCAATGTTTTGAGGAGAATGTGCGGCTGTCAGTCGCCGCGCCGGTGTGGATACTGTCATTCACAATCACAGATTCTACTTTTTGGAAGTATGACCAACATAAGAATTTTCACCGGAAAATGTCGTCTGAACGAGTAAGTATCATCCAATTTTGTTCTGCCCAACTAAGGGGAAAAAAGCATTGTAGTAAATCGCGCCGATTAAATCTAACGATCGCTTATCTTATCACGTCAAACCGTGCAAATTATACTTTGTTCTCAAATAGTTTATGTTAACAACATCAGCATTGCGTGACTAGGTTTAATGCCCTTCCGATATTTATCCTTGTTTTCGCATGGTTGTAGTCTCTCTTTTTTTCTCCGAAGTCTTTCGCGTTATACAGCAGGTGAATCTCCTGGTGATTGTCGTTTGAACCTTTCTGGATCCGCCATCAAATTGATAAGTATAATTATATCAAGTGTTGTGAGAAAAGGCTATATATTAGGGGTGTGCATTGGCACTGCCCTCACAATTCGATTCGATTACGATTCACCAGGTAACAATTCGATTCTACGATGCATTGCGATGCATCAAAATTCTACTGCACACAACAAGGCAAATTTTTCATCAGTCATGAGGCAATACAAGCAGTCAGATATTGAACAACAGATTTTATTGGCTGCTATGTGTGTATTATCACTCTCCTGTATCTTTGATATAAATGTCATTAAATAAAATAAAATTGAATGGTACAGGGTATTGGGTATGGCATTTTCAAACCTGAAAAAGAAAACATAAATCACCGCTGTCAGTGCTTTGAATGAGAAATGTTTCTCTTCTCTCTGCTTGAGAACCATTTGAAATTAAATTTCAACTTTATTGTCCAACTCGAGGCCAGAAAATAAACAGTGTAGGGGTGTAACGGTTCACAAAATTCACAATTCGGTTCAATACGATACACTTGTGTCACGGTTCCGTACGTTTTCGATACAGCAAAAAGAAAGAAATGCCAGAGAAATATCCTTGATTTTTATTTTTTTTATTCTTTTTTTATTTAAAACTAACATCATAAAGTATGATATTTTTTTCTTTGAGCAATGATGGAGCTATAATTGACTCTTCTTAGGAGCATCCGAGCATATAAAACAAAACAGCTCCTTGGAAAAAATTAAATGTAGGCTAATATTTTGTGCTTATAAACAAATGTTAATTTAGTTCAGATTAACATTGAGGGCAGCAATGTTATTCATAATGTCGAAATAAATCCGACATAACGTTACTTGAAAGCATTATAGCCTACTATTCCTGCCAAACTTCCAAAGTTGCAGTTAGTGTTACTACAGTAAATCCATGGTGAATGTTGCTGATCTGTGGACACTGTATAGTTCATTCATGTCACAATGTTTCTTCCTGGTTTCCACGTCAGCGCTGTTTGATCCGTTAATAACGGAGAAATGTTTCTCATTAGATCTCGCAGCGATGTTATTACTTTAGTGGCGAATTCAAATGCTTTCTTCACAGGATCTCTTAACGCTGTGTAGTATAAGATCGGCTCGCGCTGCTTTCGTCCAAACTGATAAACAGTCCGTCACGAGTAGCTCAGTTTCGTTCCGCTTACATTGCGTTTGCCATTTGATGTTGTGGTCGCGCCAGCGTCTACATTATGAGCGCGCTCGCGACACGCTTACATTTGAAATAACCGTTCGGTTTGAAAATGCGTGCCTTGTACCGAACGGTTTAATACACCCCTAAAACAGTGACATAATCGATTATGGCACTTTGCCGCATCGATGCTGAATCGTGCATGCCCTGCATTGCGATGCATCGCCGAATCGATTATCGTTGACACCACTACTATATATCTCCTCCACCAACACCCTCACACGCAATATAGCCTACTAGCCGAGACTCTTCTTCATGTGTACAGATGTGACAAACAATAACACTTAATTTCAACATTTACCCTCCTGTTAACAGTCCTGTGCAAAGCATGCAGGGAATTACAACTTCTTTTTAAAATTACACACAATATTAAGTTGATGTAAATATTAGCACTGACTACGTTTACATGCAGCCAATAACCCGTTCAAAACCGGAATATTAGCAATAACCCGGTCGCGCACGGCCATGTAAACACCGGCAAAAACCCAGATATGCTCATATCCCGGTTTTTAAAAACCCGGATATGATCCCTGGGGTACCCCTTTTCTAACCCGACTATTTTGGTCTTATAAACGCGTATCGGCATATCCCCATAAAAAAGGAATATTGATTTGTGTTCTGCGCATGTTCTATTCGCAAGGAATCTTGGTCTTTTGAGTAGAGACGGCGCATACAAAAACCCGCGTGCAGTATACCGGAAGTAAACAAGAAGTAGAGGTAAACATGGGCGAGACGCAGCACAGCACCACACTTTTGGAGCGAGGAGGAAAGCGCAAACAAAGGCGATCGCTATCTGCCCCGAACTATTCATTATCCGCGTGCTGCTGCTGTTGTTGTTGTCTTTGGATTCAGGAAGAAGAATCGGAAATGACGCATATTGCGTCTTAAGGTTGTCCGTACGTCCAGACGCTAACCGTGCGTCGCCGTTTACATCGGGATATTGCCAATTGATTACAAATTCCATGTATACAGGAGTAACTCTCTCTGCTCACGCATGTAAACGGATTATTCCGAATGTTTCAGAAACCCAAATAGTGACCTTAACCCGTCCATAACCCGAATTTTAACAGCTTGTAAACGTAGTCACTGACAACTGAAATTATCAACAACAAAAAAATTGCAAGGTTAAGTTAAATCAATACATTTATAAATCAAATAAATCTAAAACTTTAGTATTAAAGTTGTGGTAATGGGTCCCCTGAATTTCTTTTTAGAGAACAGTGGTATCTTAAAACTGGTTTCTTCAGCTTAAATCGCAATAAAACCTGCATTTGTCAGGCTGGTCCAGCTCATTTCAGAGTACAAAAACAGACAGTGGCTCAGTCAAAAATGCAATCAGCTCTTTTAGCTGAATTTCTATTGCCGCCTTGTGTTTTTTCCCTTTCATGGCTCTACGAGCGGTGCTTCTCACAGCACAAGTGGCTGTCAGTCATTTATCAGGGTGCGTAAGAAGGTAACTTATATCAGTAGACAGCGAGACAGCTCACTAGGTTTTGGAGCGGAGCTATTTACCGAGATTAGTGAGGTGAGCGTCTCAGAAGAGGTTTGCTAGTGAGAGGTGGAGGATTAGTTACAGAAATGATGGTTTGTAGCAGTTCTTGAAGTCATTCTCGAGTCATTCACACAGGATAAAAATTGTGCAGATGGTAAACGCACACACGCACACACTTATTCTCTCACTCTCCATATGGTGTGGTCATGCATGCATCTGTCTCTGCTGGTCTCTATTGGTGTTTCTGTAAAAACAATTGATCTTGATTGGTTATTCATGGCGGTTCGTCATAATCGTTAACAGGAGTGCTCAGCAGTGCGGATGCTAAATTAATATCTAACACACTGTTTAAGAAAGTGACCTTCT
Organism: Leuciscus leuciscus; assembly: GCF_965113295.1. Classification (NCBI taxonomy): domain Eukaryota; kingdom Metazoa; phylum Chordata; class Actinopteri; order Cypriniformes; family Leuciscidae; genus Leuciscus; species Leuciscus leuciscus. The sequence continues at coordinate 6,134,004 of NC_138732.1, forward strand.
ATTACGGTTTTAGCACCAGCATCTGAATCCATGAAGGATTTCTTCACCTCAAGAGGTCCTTCTGGGATTTTTTTTCTTCCGACTAATTTATCTTTTTTTTTTTTTATACACATTTATTAATTTGGCAGATGCTCTTATTCAAAGCGACGTGCAGAGTACTAAAGTTTTTTTTATTTTTATTCAGTATGTGTCTAAACCCACGACTTTGACATATCATCTACTGAAATACCCAAATAATTTACTACACCAGCAAAAATGTGCTGTCCTGGACAATTGGTTCTGAACACTTTTTTTTTTTTTGGGGGGGGAAAAGTGGCATTCCGAAAATGCTTAAATATCGTACACTGGAATTTTCACTGGAATATGCATTCAGCGAGGACACATTACATTGATCAATAGTGACAATAAAGACATTTATAATGTTGCAAAAGATTTCTATTTCAAATTAAGGGAGTTTATTTGAACTTTTTATGCATCAAAAAATGTTTCATGGGTTTCAGTTTCACAGTTTTTTTCATGGAGTAATGATTATTATTATTTATTTAATTGGGACAGTGCATTTTAATGAACATAACATGGAGTACATGCATGTAAAAATGCCGGATTTTAGCCAAAGGCTAATTTCCATCCGTAGTCCCACGGGCTAGGATCACACAACTCACAAAAACATTGCAGCCAATTCATAAATTAGCTAATTCCTATATACAATATTCACACAAGACTACATTCAACTTCACAAACACTCATCCATATACACATTACAACGTAAAACAATTTAAAAAAGGATAAAACATACATTCTAATGTGTGCAGCTTTGATTTGCCCATAGCCATTTTTTCAGCTGGACTTTAAACGAGCTATACGTAGTACATTCTCTTAGTGTTAGAGGAAGACTATTCCACAGGTTCCCACCCCGGACAGACAGGACCGTCTGACCGAAGGTGGTACGCCTGTGAGGTATTATCAAGTCTCCTCTAATAGATGATGCTGAACATTTTGCTTTGATCACTGAAATAAATACAATTTTACAACATATTCAAATATAAAACTTCTTATTTTAAATTGTAATAATATCTCACAATATTAAAGGAACCGATTTTAAGATTGTGGCCAAAACTGGTACTGCAATCACTTTCAAATGACTGTAGAGCGGTGTATCCCCTCCCCCTCCCCCCTGACTCGAGGTTGCCAGTTAGGCTGCAGGATCCAGCAGGAACGTCGGCTGTTACAAGGAGCTTCCAATGGCAAGCGACGAGTCCTACAAATCCTTGTTTTATTTCGGACTTTGTCACGACGTATTTCGCATTCATAACGAGGTCTTTTAGGTTTCGTAACGTTAGACATTTTTTATCCAACACGTTTGTAGCTGCAGCTGTGGTAACTAGAGCAGAGCTGGCAACCCGGATGCCGAAACACTACTGACTTCGTGATTGGTAGATAGGTGGAGGGTGGAGCTTCAGGCCAAAACACAACATGACAACATCAACATCAGTTGAGGGCTGCAACTTCACTTTTAAATGACAATATCCTGGCCGGACTACTGTTGTCAGTGATATAAGTATTTGAAATGAACATGATTTCTTAATGTCTAGTGACATATCAGGGCCATTTTATGATTAATTGAAATACATTTCCTACATACGGTTCCTTTAACATATTTACTGTATTTTTGATCAAATAAATGCAGCCTTGGTGAGCAAAAGAGACTGTATTGCTGTATTGAGACAGGTTGTTTAAATGATATTAGTACTGTACAGTCATTCTAGTGAAACAGATATAGTAAATATGTGACTCATTAGAGAAATGATTTCCTGCAGAACACAAACATTGTGTGTGTTCGTGACGGCATCACCAGCACAGTCTCAGATGGAAACTCTCTACAGATGTTCATCTGTGAATCCTTAAAGACGCCTCAATTAAAGGTACAATATGTAAGAATTTTATAATAAAATATCCCAAAATCACTTGCACAGTGTGATATTTTTCCTGCAGTTGTGTACTTACAATATCCCCAAAGTTCCCAAAGATTTTTAATTTCAGAGAAATTCCAATTTTAAATAATTGGCCGTCCCGGAATCCCTGTTCACTTGTCGCCTGTCACTGACGTAATATCCGCGTTATCCCTGGTTTCCGCTTGTGCTGCCATAGTAACCATGGCGACAGACGTGGACAACAGCGTTATGTTTAGCGGCACGCTCACGCTGTTGTTGTTTCGTTCAAACATTATGGATCATGGCAAGCAGACTTTGGGAAAAAAGGAGAACTAAAGCAAGGATCAATATCAGCGTGGCGTTTTCGAGATGCCGAGAGCTCCACGTCTGCAACTAACTTCGACTTGACAGAGCTCTTAAATGTACTTTATTAGACAGGTGAGCAAATGTACATAAAACTAATCAATGTTATACAGCTCAACATGATGAAATGTTAGAATATGATCAGTATGTTATTCTAATGTTGATCTAGCTTACTGCTAGTTTCATACTGCCAAACTAACACATAGAATAACATTATAACTTTCAACACACTCAAATGCAGTTTAGTGCTGCGTTACCTCACAAGTTTAATTTGTCTAATAAACTAACCTGTGTGAGTATTAATTCAGCACTTGCGGGTAGTTTGGTGAAATGAAATGTCCTTAATCCTTTATATCCGCGAGGCTCGCGTGTGGCGCTGATACCTGTCTCTTATTAGCAATCGCGCCCTGCTTCAAACCACAGTCATGATAAAAACATCAATGTATTCACTCATCCATAAACATTATTAGATCCTTCAGCTTGACGACAAGTTCCATTATTCCGCAGGAAATTTTGCGTCATCAACCTACGCCTCTGTTATTGTAAGAGGTTAGCGACCCCTAGCGCCGAAAAAAATTACATATTGTATCTTTAAGGGAATCCAAAAACCCTTTACTTAGATGCAAAATGTTTTAAATTCACTTCTCAAAATGTCTTATATTTCATTACTTCAAACATGCAGATATCCTGTTATACACCTTGCAATTTGGATATCGTGGTTGCAGCTACTAGGGTTCTGCATCGTTCAAACTCATGATTGCACCTACTGACGCTTGACAGAACACATTAAAATGAGGTGAAAACAATGTCAATTATCCCTACATGTAGAAAAAAAATGTTTTCTGTATGAGAGTACACCAGCAGTTTTCAATATATTCAGAATCTGACCACTAAAATGACTAGAAAAACTAATTGTTCTGCTCATTTGAGCTCCTTGATTTCCCTGATGATTCAGGAAAATCTTTCTAAAACAAATGTGTTAGATTTGCATCATTGCTGTATTTGTGTGCATGTTTACTTTGCTATAACTTGAGGGAAAATTTGTCTCTAGCCTCCAGAAAAGAGCTTAATCTGATAAAACCTTCTTGTGGGACGCCGTCAATTGCAAAAATGAAAAATGAAAAAAAAAATATATTTTTTATTATTCAAAAATGCAACTAGTTTTATTAATTATAATTAGCTTTATAAAAGATCAAGTCTATGATACGTCTTCATTCAGCTGTGTGTGTGTGTGTTTCTGGCTCTCTGTATTGATTAATGTCTGGAACAGAGATGAGGATCGATACAGTGAAATGGAGATTCCAGCACTGGATTGGAGTTTTTTTTTATGATTAATCTGGGTGTAGAGATACCACAGGTGAAAAAAAGAAAAAAAGAAAGTAGAGTAAGGAGAGAGAGATAGAGGCGAGACTCCAGGGTCAGGTGTATAAATGGATAAAAGCAACAGAGAAAATGGCAACACAAACAAGTGTCTGCTGAATGTTCTTACCTTGGTCTTGTGCTTTGTTGGGGTTCCAGGTTCTGAAGTAATCGTCCTACAGAAACACACAATGACAGCATTTAAAATCCTCAGACAGACACAAGGCAAGCTTTAATACTAGCAGAGCCGATCCTGACCTCCCTGGAGCCCTAAGCTAAATTCTGTTAAGGGGCCGTGTCCTGCCTGACCCGTGAGCCATGTAAACCCATTTGCCATTTCCACACAGTCACACCTGACACCCCAGTGCTCCCACTACAGTCCTCCCTCCTTTAACTAGTACCAATGAAAATGTAATCCCTGATATCAGAAATAGACATTGTTACTAGAAAAAGTACATTCTTAATATCAAGAATTGACATTTTAAATAGTGCAAAATTAATTATTGATATCAAAAATGCATCCCGTGAATGAATAAAAGCTAAAATGGCTTGCCGTAGCATGTCGCTGTGTTTTAAATGATAAAAGCAAAACTTGATACTTGATGGTTATTATTTACTGTATAGCCTATAAATCAATAGTTAATGTCAATACATTGCTCTCCATCTTGCTTAATTGCAGAGTTGAAACTAAACTGACTTGGAGACTAGATGATCATTGTCTTGTTTTAAAAGTATGTGCGTCTATAATGAGGAGTGTCATCACGCCCGTATTGTACTGGTCCCCACAGATGTTTCTGCTGGAAAGTGCGCGTTTCATTTCGTGCACGGTTATCTTTTCCGAGCTGCAGTTTATAAACAAACACCGTTGCCCTTTGTCGTTTATCAAACGTAATAAATAGTTGTATTTCACTCTTCCCTTTTTTTGTCAGGCACAAAGTCACAGAACCGCTCTGGAAGTGGCCGGCATTAATTTGTGGGCCTTGAGTAATTTGCGGGGCCCTACACATCTTGCAACGTGTGTATAGGGCTCTGAATACTTCCTTCGTGACCTTCAGGAAGAAGAAAATAGCTTTATGATTTAAAGGACAGTGTGAAATAAGAGAGATGATGACTTATAAAAAACACGACTGGTCTGAAACTCGGACAAGTGTCCAAATAGATTTTTTTAATGAAAAGCTGGATAGTAAATGGACTGTCTGTGGAGGCCTTCAGTTCAACTGCTCGGGTCAAACCCAGGCTTGATTCTCTTTTCATATGGAATTTATTGGCTCTGAAGCGCAAGTGAGTGGCGGCTGGTTCTTTTCAGGAGCTGGGAAGCACAGATTAAACATATCAATGGTTAAATGAACACTCTTACGAAAAGGAAGTATACTTCAAGTTCATTTTATTAAGTATACTTAAGTAATGTTTAATTATATTTTTAAGTATACTTTATGTAGTAAATATACTAATATCAATGTGTACTTGTAGTAAACTTTGTAAGTGTCCTATTTCAATACTGCTTGGGACTAAATTGGCCCACTTTTAGCATATAAAAGTATAAGTTTAAGTGTACTATAAGTGTAAGAGTATTAAACTTTAAGTACACAACTACAGGTTTCTGATTTGTAATGCATCTGTACTACAAGTGAACTTAGTGAACACTAGTAGTTTACTATTTTAATACAAGTAGTACATTTTTTAGTTTATGAAAGTACACACTGAAGTGTACTCTCAGTAAACTACTAGTTTAGTAGTTTATACTACTTGTAAGTGAACATAACATTATACTTATAGTTTACTATTTATATATTATTTTTGCACAGTATACTACTGTGTTCAGATTATGTTTTATACTTGAAAAATACCTTTAACTGTACTTTCATTTGAAAAACATTTTATTAGCTTCATGCATTCTTTTTTAATCAACACTTGAATGTCGGTAAGTTTCATAAAGAAAGGCATAATTTTAAACAAAAATGTTGAGAAAATCACATTTTTGTCAAAGACTACGCCTTGATCAGATTCAGAACGATGATCCAAACACAGATGGAGTAGATCGAGTCCAACACCCCCAAAGCTTCAGTCGTTTTCTCTTCACGGGTTACGCTTCATTTCATTTGGTAATATTAAGCAGTTTTGATTTACATGCTGTTTAATGTTTGATGATCACGTTATTTTACATTTGTGTGAGCAATCTTCTATCACTTGTTTCAGCTTCTTCTTCTCCTGTGTTTTGATCTGGAGATTCTGTACTAGAAGATGTGTCATAGCGCCCCCTGCCGTATAACAGCGAAAACACGGATAGCTGGAATATTCAGTCAATGGCGCGGGGAAAGAGTAAAGTAGAATTAAAGTAAATGTCTATACACTACCAGTGGACTAGCCTACACAAACATTCAGATACGCAGAATTAGAAACATATCTGTTTTATATCAATATTCTAATCAATATTTTCAAACAATGTAAGTTTCATACGACTGTATATGAAAAACTATGTAAAAAAAAAAAAAAATTAATAGGCTACTCGATCAAAAGAGTTAACACAACTACAAGCCAAGTATACTTTGAATACTTATACTTTTAAGTATATTTCAATCAAAAGATTGAGTACAAGTACATATTTCTGAGAAGTATATAAAATGTAGACTGAAAGTATACTTTCTTATTTTTTTTTAGTTTAAAAGAAGTATGCTAATAGAACACTTGAATACACTTCTTTTCCGTAAGGGCACACAGATCTATTTGATTATCTTGGTGTTTGCAATGTTGCTTCCGAAAGACACCTCTAAACAGTGAAATTACTTTACCAGGAACTACAGTTTTACAATAGATGCAAAGCTGCAAAAGAATGATAAACTAAATGCATTTATCTGTATCTTGAGCATGTTGTGCTCGCCCAGACTCTTTATACATTAAGGTGCCGCATTGATATTCCTACGCTGATAATGCAGTTAAACTAAGCATTTTTCTCCCAAGTTTTTTTTCTCTCCATTTCTGTCACCAATGTCGCATCTGGCTTGCTTAGTTGGGGACAATATGGGCGGACTGGCCATCTGGAGCACTGGGAGATTTAGCGGTGGGCCGCTGGACAATGTGGGCCGGCCCGTTGCTTTGAAAAACATAAAGAATGAATAATAGTAGGCATTTACGTATTCCGTCGGCCAAAGTGAATGCTCGCGCGGCCAACATGACTTTAAATGAGTAATCTATTTAGCTTGCTCTGGCTCATTGCAGCAGTCTAATGTCAAAATGTTTGAGATGGCCAATCAAATCAAAGAAGTATGGGTTTACTGTTCACCGAAGCCGAGTCCAAGCAGAGATTCAGCACGGCCCTTTTTAACGTGAATGCGAGGTAGGATGCAAGGAGCTGAGCATGATAAGGCTATATACAGCAATATTTGTAAATCGTTCAAAATAAAAATGGTAAATAGGGTGGCCATCTGTCCGGTTTCAGGCCGATTTTAAAATGTCAGTCAACCGGCAAAACCTTGAACTGGATGCTCATTTGTTCTCCTTTTAAGATCATCACTATTGTATACTTTATCCAATGGTATGTAATTAATAAAAAATAAAAAAGTAAATAAATTAAAACATAGGCTAAGTTTAAGCTAATATTACATGACGTACATTTTAGACACAATTTTGTCAATATTGAGTGTTTTGCTCCAGACAGAGTCTCAGCAGAACGCGTGCGTCTCTGATCAAAGGCGTCTGAGACGATAATTTAAAGACCCATTCTTAAAGATAGTCACTTGCTTCGTTTCTGAATGAATCAGCCATTTTGAACAAATCGGTTGAATTATTAATGAGAGGGAGGGAGGGTACAACTTAAGGGGAAGGGGAAATTTTAAGACTAATAGATTTAGAACAACAAGGAAAAGATTATGTTTATCAATCTGCGGAGTTAAATTGTGGAAAAAACTAGATGAAAACTTAAAGCAATGCCCTAACATATTCCTCTTCAAAAAAAAATGTATACAGAAAAGATTTTCAAGAAGTATCAAGAAGCACTGTAGTGAAAGTAGTGCTCCTTTGTCATGATTTTAAATACTTGTTAGTGGTCACTTTGATGTATTTATGTTTGTAGGTATGTATATATGTAGGTGTATATATATGTATGTATGTATGTATGTGTATATGTATATATATGTGTGTATAGGTGTGTGTATGTGTATGTACACATAGATGCAGATAACAAAATAATAATAATAACATAAAAATTGTTAATTAAAGGAATGTAAGAATTAAAGGGGTAGGAGTACATAAGTTTTACTTCTTCCTACTCCTTTTCGCACATGAGATAGAAGTATGTTCACACAGGAAAGTAGGGTACTTTGTTTGCTACTTATCTGTTTTTTTTATTATTTTTTTTAATGTTTTGAACATTATTTTATTTTATATATTCTTCTCTCATGTTCAAAATAAAGATTTCAATCAATCAATTCAATCAATCAATCAATTAATCAATGACTCACTTATTAAGAAAGTGACTTGTCACCTACTGGCAGTTTTAGTTTAATATTTAAAGTATCATTAAAATGTAATTTCAAAAATTTCATATTTCTATATGCAATAGCCTATATTTATATTTAAAATATAAATGCCACTTAAGGTGCAGCATCTGTGCCACTTCTGCAGTGCAAAGATGGATTTTGTCTGATTTCATTTGATTGGTAAAAGCCCTATAATGTCTTATTATTCTGATTGCATTTATTTTTTTATTCATTTATTTATTTTAATAATCATAACATTTTTCAATCAAAAATTGTAAATATCATTTATATTTATTTTTTGTTATTTTTTTTAATTGGTAAGTGGTGTTAAAAATTGCTCTGCACAAAATGAGTCGTTGTGTTATGTTTGGTGTGTTGCGGACTGGGTACCGTGGGCCACTTTTTAAACCCAGTCCAGTCTTGTTTAATATTCTGCACTATTATTGATTTAACTGTACTGACACTATTGGATGAAACTGAAACGAGCTGGACGCTGACATCACTGTTTTCTCAAGAGCTGCTTTATAGCTGAATTGAACTCATTTCATATTTGACAATTTGACAACACTGAACTGACCTCAGCTGATCAATGACACCGTTTTATTTTTAGAGCTGTTTTAGAGTAGAATTGAACTGTTTGCATCATTGAATCCTCATTTTCCTGTAAAGCTGCTTTGAAACAATCTGTATTGTATAAAGCGCTATAGAAACAAAGGTGACTTGAAGCATTTTTCTGCTAGTCTTCTCTTAAACGTGTGCATTTGGGAATATGACACATCTAAGACATACATCAGCAAACATAATTTCATAAAGTCAGACAAAATTGTATTGATTCCACACATAGACAAGTACATGCATTTGCTAAACACTGACTGCAAGAAATCTCTCTGACAGACTGCAGGCGAATCTCACACAAACATTAGCGACGGCTTTTGTATTACAGTGTGCAACAACAAAAAAGTAGTGAAGCTGAGGGTTTAGGCACCGAGTCTATTTTTACTGCGCTGCTCACGCTCAATTAAAGTGAAAGCACACCTTTGATGGACAAAATAAATATGATTTCACACAAAAAGTACCTTAAATGCACATAATTTGCATGTATAGTGTGTTTTAACAAGAACTGGAGTAGGCTATGTCAGAAAAGAAAATGAAGACTCAAAAATATTTATAGAAAATTTACCCATTTAAACTTGTTTTTATTCAGTTTGGGTAAAAGTGGTGTTTTATAAAAAAAATATATATATATAGAAAATAAATATTTGTGTGTGCTCTAAAGTGGTTAGAAAAAATGAAATCAGATTCGGCTAAAATCTGTATCGGCAGGTCAAACTCGGCCTAGAAAATTGTAATCGGTGCATCTCTATAATCTTTCTGATTGGCTGGTATCAAACACCATCACATAATCTGATGGTCACCTATATATTTAATTTATTTATTTCTACATTTGCCATAGTATTGTCGATGGGTTCAATAACACATCCTGCAAAAAGGGGGCCTTGGCCAGAACCTAGTAGTATTTGGGGGGCCTTGTCATGGAAAAGTTTGGGAACCCCTGTCCTATAACACACAACATTAGCGACGTCTGCTGCATTTTAAGGGCTTTTCAAAATCTGATTGCAAACTCAGTCCTGTCCCAAAGTGGAGCTGCTACAGGCCGGATAAACAAATATTTGACATCAAACTCTCATTAGGGGCTCTTTAGCTTAGCGTCGATCGATGTTTTAGTGCAAAACATGTGGTTAATTATAATTAAGAATGTAATAAACTATAATTTATGCTAGAATAAGTTACATCTGTTGGTACGATGAGCTTCTGAAGACAGTTATCATTCTGGTGTAAACATTTATAAGCTACAGCTCTCAGGCCATGAGCTATAATTTTGCTCAAAGTTTACGGTGGTCTCAGCAAAACTAGGCTAAATGTGTCTGTGGGCTCATAGCTCCGAATCAAAGGGGAATTGTGGGAAAAGTGAAACTCATTTTACCCTCAGAAATGTACCCTCTACAAATCTGTGTGATGAAGCAGAAGCTGGCAGACCTTCTCTAACCTGCAAACTCTCACAATGAAATGTCGCTGTGGTAACCTTTATCCACACAGCAGAAAAACTTCTCTCGGTGGAAATTATGACCTTTGCAAGTTTGTTTTTGAATGAATGCTTCGGGTTTAATGCAAGTTATGTTTGTAAAAGTGAACACAAATGTGTGATTAACTTACAATCTAAGTCTTGAGGCAAGACATTGCCAGGAAATGCACAGAACGCTTTGAGAACGCAGTGGAAAAGGGGTATCGATGTTCAATGTCTTTTATTTTGATGCTCTTTTGTCTTGACGTTTCTGGTTTCAGTTCCTGTGATTTAGTTCCTGTTTCCATTGTCATCTTGTTTGTTTCCATAGTTACCTGTGTTTGTTATAGCTATGTCAACTAATCACCTACACCTATCCTTCATTTAGCCCCTTGTCATCTTGTCTATTTATACCCTCAATCTTCATCTGTTCTTGTAACGTTTTGTGCTGATATTTATCTCTGTTTGGTTAATAGTTAAATGTTATTTCATCATCAGGGTTCCCACACCTTGGTTAACTTCAAATTCAAGGACCTTTCAAGGACTTTCCAGGTCCAATTCCCTCAAAATGTGGGGACACATATGAAGAGAGAGCAAGGTTACATCGTGTTACCTTGTAAGATACATTGTTACAGTTTTCATGTGTTAAACACAACTATGCAAAAATTTTTTTTTGCATTTATTTTTTGGCCATATGACAGAGATCTGATATTCTATTTGTCGTATTTCTGTTTTGCATAAAACTGAAGAATATTCGGTACATCCTATATACTGTATTCTAAAATTATCTGATATTAACTGCATGGATTTTATTGAAAAGAATTAGGCTCATGTAACCAGAAGTTTTAAGATATATGCATGAATATGCTTTTAAGTTTTTAAAAATAAAGTGTAAGATTACATTCTTTGTAACCTTCTTTGTTGAGCCAAATATCTTGAAACTTGCATTTTCCGGGCAATGTGTGTCTGTGAAACGTCGAGGTACCATCGTAGTAGTTTTGTGCGCGTGTAACGTGAAACACGTAACGAATAAATGCACGTAACTAACATAAATCAAGCAAGCTAGAATGCATAGGCCACGAAGTGTTGGCGAAATAACACATTAGCGGACTGGAGGGAATAATATGGAATTTTTTTCCGGACAACTTCTTGCACAAAATAAATTCAAGCACTTTCAAGGACCTGTATCTATGTATGTTAATTTTCAAAAACTTTCCAGGGCCTTGAATTTTTATTTTTTTCAGATTCACAAACTTTCAAGGATTTCAAAGACCCGTGGGAACCCTGCATCATTCATCTGCGTAAAGCCTTATTGTAATGAATTATCAAGTCAAACCAGCATGTGACAGGTGGCAAATAATCAACCCTTAATGAAAAAGTTCATTTCTGTCACTGCTGGGAACTGACCACTGCATAAATTAAGAATATGAAAAGCTTGTCAATATCAGGCCTAAACCAGTCAAGGTACAAGCACAAAAACACACTCAGCGAAATTCCTAGAAAATATCGATATCATTTTTTCTGTCAATAGTGCACACCCCTACCAGGAATACATGTTAAATTATAGACCTTTTTGAAAGTATAGCCACAAAACAAACATTATGCAGAGAAACCGGTTTACGCAGAGAAAATCCCACCCATTCTCATTATTTTTAAAATGAGAAAAACATGCTGTTTAATATAAGCATTACATCTGAAGTAGATTCGAGTGTGCTGAGTATATCAAAACACTAATGCAATTCATGCTGTACTGTCTTTTATATTCTGACCACGTTAATGTTCCAGCTACTTTAATATTCGGCGTCCTTCAAACACAAGATAGTGTCTGAATATACAGAACTAAAAAGCATTTGAACACTTAATGCTTGAATGTCATTGCCAGGGACGTGCACAGGAATTTTGAGGGGCAGTTGCTCTGACCTGAAAAAAGGGACCCCCCCTCCCTCCTCTATATGAAGGACTGAGAATAACAGGGTATTTATTAAAATATATATACACAAAGAAGTAAAAAACTGAAATACAGCTCTCAATCACCTTAACTACAACTAAAAATAAAACAGAAAAACATGACTTGAGTCATGAAAATCCCTACATCAATATCCCTATCAATATCCTATCTCACACTCCAGTAATATTTCTGTGAATTGAATTAATCTTGCACTTGTTCATAGTTTTTGTATTATGTCTGAATATATTCAGTTGAATTTTGCCCATACAAATTGCCTTATCTGACGGTGTTTATGTCCAAACTCAATGCCTCATATTATGGTCTTATTATTATTTATAAAGATTGCAAAACGTCAGAGATGACAGGTTTATGATATACAACTTTGGTAACAGTATACAAAATGTATTAACAATATGTTAAATGTCACCAAAATACACATGAGAAAAAGAATTCCTCATATTATTTTTTTTTATTATTTTTTTTTTTTTTTTTTTAATTTGAAAAGAAATAATCTGGATTGAATTGACAGATGGGGAAAAACTCGCTTCTAAAAAATAAATAATAAAAAAAACGCTTAAATTTCAGGAAAAAATACAATCCTTTTTTAACCTTTTGGCTTCCCGTACATTCAGTTGTGCTTCTTGCTCGTATTCAGTTCTGATGGTACGTATGGTAACTGGGCCAACTACGCATGATTTGTAGCATGATTGCGTGCTACACCCATGGCTACACCGGTCGCGTGCAGCGCTGCAGAGTTTGCCCTTCCCCTACTGACTTTCACTTTCGGTGGCCGAATGGAAGAGAATGAGGCTTTACGATTTTTTTTATTATTTTTTTTTATCTAGGCCTACGTGAAATTCTGCATCCATTGTACGATTTTTTTTTTTTTTTTTTTTTTTTTCTCGGAAGGGCAACGTGAGTCGAGAAGGGCATATGGGCAGTTGCCCGGGCAACCCGAGCAACCCCCCTGTGCACGTCCCTGGTCATTGCATTAAATAACTAAATCTCAAAGCAGGTGTCATTTATTTTACACTAAGTTGCACAAACAAACTTTGCAATCAAAACTTTTGACAAAAAGAAGATTGTTGGGTTAAAAATCCTAAACCAATAGAAATAGTTGAAGAAGAATTTTTTTTTTACTTTTTTTCTAGATACCTTGAAAATATTTATTTTGTTTTTGTATAACAGAGTGCAAAAAAAAAGTTTTAATACAAATACTACAATATAAACGGTTTAGCTTGTTTGTATTATGCTATTTTAAAGGTTCCTAATTCAGCCCAAAGATTCAGCCTCTCTAAACCCCCTCCCTTCAGTGAGCCTGCTCTACTCTGATTGGTCAGATTTCCCAGTCTGTTGTGATTGGTCCACTGCTTACAGCGCTTATACAAATTCTTAAATTTACAAACACTTTTGCAGCACTTCAGTTCATAGTGTTCCACAGTTTAACTCCGTCAATAGACAAACACATCTGTTTTTGTGTAGTACGTGCGAAAAGAGTTTTAAAATGATATTGCCTTCTATGGCCATCTTCCTCTGATACAAGAGTAAATAAATGTTGTAAGGCCGTAGGCAGAACTCTCTGCTTAGCTTTCCACATAAAAATCAAAATCTTCAAATCAACCAAATCTTTGAATTTTAGAAGTCCAGAATTTACAAATAAACTATTAGTGTGTTCTCTGTAGCCTGTCTTGTTGATAATCCTTAATGCTTTTTTCGGTAACAAAAACAGAGATCTTGTGTTACTAGGGTATGTATTACCCCAGACTTCTGTGCAGTATCCAAAATATGGGAGTATTAGGGAATTGTACAACATATGCAATAAAGAATAGTCTAAAACATCTTTAACTTTATACAAGACCCCAATACTTTTACAAACTTTACTCTTAATATAAACTATGTGATCTTTCCAATTCAATTTATCATTCAAAATAACACCTAAGAATTTTATCTCATTAACTCTTTCAATTTCATTTCCTTCAATTGCTATTCTTACATTTTCATTCTTTTTACAATTACCAAAAATCATGTATTTTGTTTTCTCCCAATTTAAACATAATTTGTTTTTGTCAAACCATTTCTTAACCTTTCCCATTTCTGAATTTATATTTTCTGTAATTTCTGACAGATTATTTCCAGAATAAAAAATGTTGGTATCATCGGCAAACATCAAAAACTGTAATACTTTAGACACTTCGCAGAGGTAATTAATGAACAAAATAAAAAGTAATGGGCCTAAAACGGACCCTTGTGGAACTCCACATATTATATCTTTTAACTCAGATCTTTGACCATTAATTTGAAAAAACTGCTGTCGATTATTGAGATAACTTTTGAGCCATTGATGAGCTGGACCCCAATGCCATAGTTGTATGATTTTGACAATAGCAGACTATGATTTATGGTGTCGAATGCTTTGCTTAAGTCGATGAACACTGTGTGTTGCTTATTCTCAGTTGCAGATGTTATTGTTTCTATGATTTCAATTAATGCCAAAGCTGTTGATCTTTTTGCTCTAAAGCCATATTGTTTTTCAGTAATTAAAGTTAAAGTTTAAACATTAAAGTTTGTAAAACAAATATCGATAAGAACAGACAATCTGCATTAATAGACACAGTTCTAGGTAATAGTGGGTCCACAGCTGATTAGCAGAACTATTTCAGTAAGACAGTAATAACGTGACTAACCCGGTTAGCTGGAGACCTACACAATATTAAACACAAAACATCTACACAACACGAACCAGCTTCAGTGTTTGAGGGTCAAAGTTGTTCACGGGCAGCCGATACACACCATAGGTGGGCATTATGCAAATTTGTTTTGTTTAACGTATGAATGTTACTGGAATTACTGGCGACTCGTTTCGACAGTTCAGAATCGACCCTTTTATTTAGGAGACAATAACTTTGTCATGCACTTTGATCTTTAAACATTTGCAGACCTTATACATTCACAGACAGCTATATTACACACAGCAAGGTAACAGGGGAGTGCAACGGAGCCAATATCTGTATTTGTATCTCTAATAATCTCAAAATTATTCATATCTGGATCTGATAAAACCGGAGGTTAGAGGGTTTTAACCGGAAGTTTGTACAATTTCTTGAGAAGACAATCATGTCTACGGTTTTAAATGCATATCTGTGTCTGTATCTTTTTACCTATCATTGAACAAACATGCTTTGAGTATAAAATAAAATAATTATTTTGTATTATGATTATAACATTTATTTAAACATCTTCTAAATATCGGAGCCGATAGCCTCGTAGGCAGTACTAGTTTGGTCGATCTACTACTTTCTCGATCCTGATAAACAAATATTGAAATATCTTCTAATTAAAACAAAATACTAACTAAAATTAAATAAAAGAAAAAAAAATCCAGATGAGCTTATGTCGGGACAATCATCCACAGCTTCAAACAAGAGGAGTCGGACTCTGGTTGAAAATTGCTAAAACAATTTTTACTATGCATGCAAATGTAGCTTATCATATCGTACAAGGTTTAAAACATTTAAATCGACATATCAAGTAAAGAAAATGTGTATGATTCAGTATCTCAGTTGATTATTACTCTTGAAAAACACTGGTTTGGTTTCTGAGAGAAACACGCGGCTATTTTAGTTGCGATCCTGCTGTGCTAAACTCCATTCATTCGTGTATCATATCGTACAAGGTTTAAATAATTTAAATAAACATATTAAATAGTACTAGGACATGTGTATGATGCAGTATTTTAGTTGATATTACTCTTGCCAAGCTCTGATTTCTGAGAGACGCACACGGAGACGGCAACTCGGCTATATGATCTGCACTCAATACATCTACACCCATTCACTTCACACTCTCATTACTGCGTAGTGGTTTTAGAGGTTTATGTATAATTTTGTGCTTTCCCATGGATCACCTGTTATCCAGCAAACACGAGGAGTGACTGTGTCAGCCAAACATATCTTCTATTATTCTACAGAATTATTCGTTATTGGTTTTGAAGCCATTATCCGTGCCTTTCCGAATGAGGTATTCGGCTTCGGGCACATACTTAAAAAAGGTAATATCTGAAAAAGCATAATAGGGACACTTTAATTAAAGGGGTGGTTGATTATGATTTCACTTTTCTAACTTTAGTTAGTGTGTAATGTTGCTGTTTGAGCATAAACAACATCTGCAAAGTTACAACGCAAAGGAAGATATTTGCTTTTAAAGAAATCATTTTTTAAGGACTAAAACAAACGGCTGGTGAATCAAACAAATGATTCAAATGAATCAAATCACTGATTTCAGCATTCAACAATAATGCTTCACAGGACAGATATCACATATCCTCAAACAAATTAACAAGTCCAAAAAAAAAGAAAAAAAAAAGAAACAACAACAACAAGAGAGAGAAAAAACAAACAAATCTGGAATGATAAAGACAAAAACTAAACAAGCTAAATATTTCTTCATTTTTCCTATTGACATATTCAAGATTCATAGAATTTGGTAAACATATGTGGGAACCTTTTATTTTTAATTAACTTTAATGATTTCTTCAGCGATTCCATCTCTATTAAGAATAAATTACATTTAGGTGTGCATTTGGCAAATTTTTGTTCATGGACTTAATGGACTTGTTTTGTTAAAGGTATAGCGGAGGATGTTTTACTTCCTGGTGGGTAGTCTAAACTATTGGTCCTCCTAATTGTCAATCATTCTGGTGAATCAATCAAACTTTTCAAAAAGTGGAGAGGGCGGGTCTTATCTAAAATTTGGAAAGATCCTCCGCTATACCTTTAAGGTGACTTTTCATCAAATGTTTCAACCCATTTGGAATAGCTTTAACAACTTGCTGAAACTCTTTAAATGTAATGGGGAAATTGTAGATAAACATAAAAACTTAATTAGACAAAACATTTCCATTTTCATCAAACAAATCCATGACAAAGAATATATATTTATTTCAAACCATTTGTGTAAAAATAAAGATTTATTCCTAGAGGTAATGAGACAATTGTTCAAGAGAAGCATTTTGTGTGGAGAAAAATTGTGAATAAAAAACCAATTTCCCATTGTAATAACACTTGCTGGTAAAATCTGGATAGTTTAATTGGTAATTTCCCAGGAAGATAGTTACATCTCAGTAGAAAAGATAAGCCTTCAAGCTTTTTGAAAATGGACTGAGGAATAAAGAAACAATGAATTTTCATTTCTTTAACAGTTTCTTAAACAATTAAGTTTAAAAGTATTGTTAATACCCCCCAAAAAACCTAACATCTCTAAGCCACCATCAACTCTTTTGCCTGAATAATTATTTTTCCAAATAAAGTCGAGAAAGTTTTTTATTAATTTCTTTGGAAGTTTTATCACTGACATAAAGGGAGAGAGCTGGGTAAACAAATCTGGAAAGACCCTCAGCTTTGGAAAGCAAAACTCTCCCAAAAAAAGTCAGATCCCTTTGTAACCAGTTATCCAGAATATATTTTTTTATTTTTTAGGCATAAAATTCAGTTGTTCATGTGTATGTTTATTTTTAGAAATATGAATGCCAAAGTATTTAACAGAGTCCTTTACTGGTATGCTTTCAACTAATAGATCTATAGAATCACGTATACATAATATTTCACATTCTTGTAAGATTTAACATTAAACCAGAGGATTTGGAAAATTTGGATATACATTCCAGGGCCGTTTTAACTTGCTTTTTATCTCTCTAAACTAAAGCGGTGTCATCTGCCAATTGAGACATTTTGATTTCTCAATCAAATATTTTCAGTCCCAGAATGTTATGATTATTCAAAACATGAACAGAAAGAAGTTCAGCCACTAATAAAAAACAGAGAGGGAGAGATTGGACAGCCTTGGCGTTGTAAGAAGAATCCACTGAAGGCAAGCCTTGAGAACCCGAGGGCAGCTTTATTGACAAAACAATCCAAAAGCATGAAACAAAAGCATGGCGTGGCATGAAACAAGACAAAAAGCTATGAACAAAAACTCACACAACAGTGGTTACAGGAATTAATACTAGACAAAGACACATGACAAACATGAGGGCTTAAATACAAGACAAGGCACACCTGTGAACAATGATCAGACAATTAACCAATGACAAGACACATGGCAGGATCACATGACAAACAGGGAATCACATGACAGACATGAAGCATGACGAGACACAGAAACATGACAAGAACAAACCCAAAATCGTGACAGGCGTATGCCATGATGGATCCCAAATCTTTTAGAGGTTCCCATATTAAGAATAACAGAGCTATTAATATCTTTATAAAACATTTCTATAATATCAATAAAATTATTGCCAAAACCAAACACGTTCAGTGAGTGGAGTATGAAGCCGTGTTCAGGGGTGTCAAAGGCTATTGTGTCTATTGTTCATGAAACCTGTTTGAGTCTCATTAACGATTTCATTTAATCCGGATTTTAATCTTTTTGCATACACTAGTGCAAACAAGTTATAGTCTATATTTAATAGAGTGATAGGTCTCCAATTATCTATATTTTGGGCATCTTTATGTGGGAATCAGGGAGATTAATACTTATTTCATAGTTGTGACCAAATCCTTTTTTTTTTTTTAAATACATTCATTAAACAATAAGAAAAGGGGATCTTCCAATTCCTTCCAAAAGTGTTGGTAAAATTCAGTTGAAAGCCCATCTGGACTCTTTTTCATATATTGGAGAGCTGACAGTAATTCCTTAAGGTCGGAGTCACAAAGGTTTTTGAAGTCATTACTAATTAACGGAATAAAATCTTGAATGTCATTAGTAAATGATTTACAAAAGTCATAATTAAAAGTTAGACTGATAAAGTTTTTCATAAAAGGAGCTGACAAAATCTGAAATTAGTTTGGGATCCTTGCATAAGGTGTAGTTAATATATAATGCAGACGAAGAATTACTCTTAAAATTCCTTTTTTCAAGGGCAAAAAAAAAAAAAAATGTAGGCTGTATTACTCTCTCCATTTTCTATCAATCTAGCTCTTGAACGCACAAAAGCTCCACTAGCCTTGCTTATATATAAGTCATCAAGTTTTAGTTTTAAGGACTGGAGCTCACTTTCCTGTGTCTGAGAGTGTCTGAACTTTCCAAAGAGTATCAGTTTTGTTTAATAGCTCTGTTTCTATGCAATCTCTGTCTTTTACTTCTTATAGCTAATTCTCTGGATTTTAATTTAAATAACTCCCATTTAGATGCATAATCTGATTTCTCTGAATTAAAGATATTGGCGGCTAACATTTCAATATTTTTGGTAAAAATGGTATCTTCTAAGATAGAGTTGTTAAGTTTCCAATATCCACGGAGGCAGTCTGTAAAGACAACTCAATCAGAAGGTGATCTGAAAAGGGAGCATAATGATGGGAGATATCTTGAACATGTTGTAGAAGACTGAATGAAATAAGAAATAGGTCAATTCTCGATTTTAAAGACTTTGACGCATTGCTTCATGTTCAAATTAATTACTATTAAAGTAGCGCCACAAATCCACTAAAGATAGATCTTTGCATAAGGAATCAATAATATTAGAGCTTTGAGAGTGGGGTCTTACTTTCCTTGGAAAACTATCCATTATATCATCAGGGACTTCATTAAAATCTCCCGCGATTATTAACTTAGCATTTGGGGTTGCTTTCAGCAATTGAGATAAAATAAGAGAAATGTCAGTGAAAAAGGAATTATTCATAGCGTGTGAGTTAAACCCATAAATATTACAGATAACAAAGATGGCATTATGTAATTTAACAGTTATTTAACAGAATAACCCATCTGCCTTCAGGGGAGGACACAGAATTAACAATATCTCCTTTAAACTTATGAATTAAAATAAGAACACCAGCTGAATTATTTGACCCATGACTAAAATAAATGTCATCTCTTTCGCTCCACACAGGTAAAGAAACAATGTTCAACTGGTTGAACTCGAATTTGTCCATTAACAAAAATTAGGGGAAAAAGAAAGAAAAGGAAAATGACAAGCACAAAGTGTATTGAACACCTAACTTAGAAGTTCTGTAACACTAGCTGCGTTTACATGGACACTTATAATCGGATTGACGGCTCAATCGGACTAAAAAAAACCCTTCATGTAAACACCTTAATCGATCCGATTGAGCTCGATCCGAATGAAATTTCGATCGGATTGAAAGGGGTGGTTTATCCCTTTTGTAATCCGATCGAGAGAACATGTAAACACTTGATCGGGTTGAAAACAAAAACCGAAACTGAAAGGACTGCGCATGTGCGATGATGTTAAATAGCGTAATGACGTATGACGCGCGGAACGAGCTGTTCTTCCTGTTGAATAAAGAATCATATTAATAAGTTTCCCGTCATTCTAAAATTCTCATTTCACTCGCGCGTCTGTGAAGTGGAGCAGGACAACGTCCCACCAGTCCTTGTTTTGGATTGTCATCCACAGACGTCTGGTTTTGGCCGCGGGGAGGGGCATTTTTACTGCGTGATCAATAAGCAGCACAGCAAAACGGTTAATATGCTCTAAATTATGACCAGAGACGAATTAATATTACGTCTGCTGTTTAAAACAAATAAAGAACCAATAGAGGAGAAATGTATGCGCGAAAAGCGGGAAACTCTGTATATTCGTGCAGTGTGCGCGCATGTCAAAACATCAGATCCGATTTGAAACTTGTGACATATAAACGCGCACATCAACCCGATTACTTTATTTATCATTCATGTAAACACCTTGTTCGGATTCATCAATCGTATTGATTTCATTCCGATCGTGTCCATGTAAACGTGGCTACTGTTTCCAGTAGAATAGAGAGCCTAAGTCCCGCCCCTCCGCTTCCGGCTCATGGGACCTTATTTCGGAAATAAATATGTATGGTAGTCAATGGCGAGAGACAACTTATCTTTTTAATCCGTCTGAACTGTGCCCTGAATTACACATATGATGTTTGTCAATTTAAAAGATAATTATGAAAGTCAAGAAAGTCGCAGTTTGTCAAAAAACAGAAGAGTAACATTTCGTTTTATGTGAAAATAGCTCAATGAAGTACATCTCTCGTCTCGCACTATAGGCTATGCCTACGTATGTGTGCATTCTGGTACAAAACACTCAGGCATGACGGCGTAACGTTATAACGTAAGACTATAGAAAAAAATAACAGACGTTAGCTTCAGTAAAGTTAGCTTCATTCATTGAGAGGAAAGGTATGACGTCACATGTGCGCCTTTTGGGTTTGTAGTCTTTTGTAATTACTTATTTTCACAGTCTTATACCTCAACAGTTTTACATCAAACTGTGACTTTCTTGACTTTAAAATGTATCTTTTAAATTGACAAACATCATATGTGTAATTCAGGGCACAATTCAAACGAGATCAAAATATTTGTTGTCTCTCGTCATTGACTACCGTACAATATTTTTCCGAAATAAGGTCCCATGGTGTTCCACCGGAAGGGGAGGGACTTAGGCTCTCTATAAGTTTGAAAAGCCCTTAGAAGAAAGTCAACCATTTGAACTAGGCAAACACGTGCAGAAAAAAAGTAAATCGAACCTGACACCGTGTCCTAACTACATGTGACGCGACGCCGCGACACGCAATAAATGGCATATTTTCCATGTTAATCAGAGTTTTTATCCTAACCAGCCGTGGAGGCGACGCAACGATTCTATTTTAGAGACCGTTTCTATTTTTCTGCGATGTCGCGCTGGAACAACAAACACAAAGTGTGGCAATGATAATCTCAGGTACTGTTTATGTGCTTTATTTAATGTTAAAAGCGTGTAATGTGACTTTGAATATGATTTAGTGCTCCAGCTTTGTAGCTGTTAAAGCAACAATGGATAATTCACCTCAGATCTTTGACAAAGATTGTTTTAGTAACTCAGTAGTCTATGTATTTGAATAAAATGGTGTAATATTTGTGAATTTGATTATGTAGCTACTTATCTATTTTCTTGGAGTGCCGTCAAGATTACTCTCTGGTGCCGTGCACTCGCCGCGAGACTCCGCCCACACGCTGTTCTGATTGGCTGTGGGTTTTGATTGATTTTGACGCATCTCGCAGTCAAGTCGCGTCTAGTGTGGACAGACAAATTATTTGTTGCTGGAACCTTATCGCATCGCGTGTGGTTAGGACATGGTGTAACACGCGGTTAGAAACTTGTAGTCACTTTACGGATGCTGTTCTGAATTGGCAGCGATTCTCTTGTTATTGATAACAGCGAAGGGACCGCTGAAACCGGCCTTCTTTCCTTCCTTCCGTGCCGCCAGGACAAGGGGCCAAAGTTTACTCCGACTTTCGATGTCCGCTTTGGAGAGAGATTCCTTGACATAGAGAGCGTTCTCTCTGAGGTAGATAGAATTCTTAGCTTCCATTCATATGATGTTGCGGTACCTCCGTGTGGTGAATCGAATGATGCCGTTGTTTGCCTACATGATGGACCAAATCCACAGCCTCCTCCAGCTTGTCTTTGATTCGCGGGACCACCCTGGCAAGATGATTGATGGTGATCGTTCGGACATTTTCTTCCTCATGTTCTTTCACTCCAAGCAATTTCAAACACCATCTGTGGCTGTACCTTTCTAGCTCTTCCACTCTAGACTTGAGAGAAACATTCTCCTGTTGCATATGTTGTATCGAAGCTTTGGCCTTACCGATCTTTTCGCCGTGAGTGGCAACATCTGAAAGGAGTCGATTGACGGTGTCAGACATAGAGTTCACAGCCGTAGTTGGTTGGCTTTTGAAAAGTTCAGGGACTGAATAGCATTGAATATCTCAGTAAGCGATACAACACTATCAGCTTTTTGCTTTTTTTCCAGGAGGACTTTTGCTGGGTGTAGCACATGCGTCGAAATCCTTTTCAAACTTATCTTGTGATCTAAGGGAGGCTTCTCCATCTTTGTCTGACTCCGGTTTGAACATAAAAGCTAAAAGTTTTTGAAATTTTCAGTGCATGTCTGTGTGAGGTAAAAGGACACAAGCTGTTGAAGCTCCGCCCCCTGTGCCGGGAGCAGCAGTTCATTTGCATTTAAAGGAACAGACACAAAAACGGTGCGTTTTTGCTCACCCTCAAAAAGTGACAATTTTAACATGCTCTATCAAAATATCTGTGGGGTATTTTGAGCTAAAACTTTAAATACACACCGTGGGGACATCAGAGACTTATTTTACATATTGTGAAAAGGGCATTAAACCACCCCTTTAAGTGCATCATCCAGGTATTTAAAGTGTATTTTCTATTTGGAAATTTCTATTTGAACACACTACTCCCACTATTTATACCACAGCACGGTGGATAAGAATGCGAATCGAGACGCACCTACTGACTCTTCAAACATGAAGAAAAGTGAACATTAGTGAAGAGAAAAGATCCTGCAGATACAGACACTTGCTTTGCTGTTTTGTTATCTGGCATTCATATATTTTTTATTGTGGCTGTACAGGGGGAAAAAAAACAGCTTGTGGTTCATAGATGAGCTAGAGAACGTTTATCAAACACATGCACATCACAACACCACCTGCTGCACAAATAGCTATCACAGGCAAGAATTCAGTCCACAAATTCATTTCATCTCACAGCCTGTCCCTCTGTGGTTCAGGTAAATGAGTGTTGTGGGCAGGCTGGTGGTTATCTGCTCTAAGATGATCCTTCTCAGGTTTGCCCTGCGGACTGACAGCATGGCTGGAGTGTGTTTGAGAAAGTCAGAAACTGTCTCACAGTTCACGGGAGACTAACTGACTCTGGCTGTGTGTTTGTTCCTCTATTTTCCATTCACTTCCTGTTTGCTCACTCGTCCCTTCACTCCCTTGCTCGCGCTCTCGCTCTGATGTTATCATGTGGTGACAGTTTAGAGCCTGCGGGCATGACAGGTCAGCCATACACTCAGAGACGACTGTGTGTGTGTGTGTGTGTGTGTGTGTGTGTGCGTGTGTGTGTGTCATGTCGAGGACATCAACAGGACAGAGCAGACAAACACAGTAAAGCTGACAGATAAACTCCCAATGACACAAAGGCACACACATCACATGCTTTGAATGCAGGATTTCCTCGCAGCCACTGAGCAGATAATAGCCTTAATTAGCATATAAAGAGAGAGAGATTAGCTTTTTGCCCAGCAAATATCTTAAAGGGTTAGTTCACACAAAAATGAAGAAAAAGTGGACCCCGCAACTGCGTGACAGTCTGCAAATTATTGCCTGATAATTTTTTTTTATATATATATTTCCAACATAATATTGGAAAACACTTTTATCAGAATAATTTCTGTATATTTTAAGGATGTTAAGTTATTAAGCAATTTCTCATATTTTTTTTCCCTTTCTTTTATATATTGACCACTAGGAGTTTTTGAAACTAGACTTAAAGGAGTGACGTGCATAAAGCGGTGATATCTAAGTGGGTGAGTTGTTTACTAACTATCTAATTAGTCTTCCCATTAACACCATCACTTTCTTCATTCAGACCGATTCAAGAACACGCATGAAAACAAGAGGCAGGATTTATGACAAAAAACAATCATAACCAATCATAACCGATCATATCCAATCACAGCATGATGGAGGCATTGCCTCGTTTTACGTGACTTTCCCCCATTCATTCTCAATTAAAACAAACCCGGCGCACGCTTTAGGGGTTCTGTTCAAACTCTGTGGGCTCAGGGGAGGCACAAGAGACTCAGCGTCCCACAGGTATCGCTGTTGGACAGTGTTTCTTTACAAAAACAAGTGATTTATACACTTTTTAATGTCACATTTTGTAATATTTACGTTGTTTTATTCTTGTAATATTGATTTTTTTTTCTCATCCAATTGTTTTGGAGGAGACACTGCCTCCCTTGCCTCCTTGGAGGAAACACCCCTGATATATAATTATATAGAGGGAGAAGGAGAAGGAGAAGGAGAAGGAGAAGGAGAAGGAGAAGGAGAAGGAGAAGGAGAAGGAGAAGGAGAAGGAGAAGGAGAAGGAGAAGGAGAAGGAGAAGGAGAAGGAGAAGGGAGGACTGTGCATGTAACTAAATGAGAAATTTTGCTAAACTGTTTAACTTACCTCAACCTCCTGAACAAGACAGCAGAAAGAGAGAGAGAAAAATGTATCAGGTTACTAGTGACCAAATTTTCAAGAACCAAATGCAAGATACTTAATATGAATTAGTCTTGTTTATTGTTGTTGTTGCATTAAAGAAAAATAGTAATCACAATCGTGTTGTTGGTCTCATGTTTACAGCAGAATCACAGATGTGACGACATTCAACAAAACGGTATAAACCTTTACCTTTTACTTTACTTTATTGTCCTCGAAAGGCAATTTGTTATGTAGACAGCAGTATGCATACATATACAGCAACACAACACACACACACAATATCACACATTTAATAATAATTAATTAAAAAATGTGATTGCAGAAGGGATATAAGGAATTCTTCTATCTATTTGAGTTACACAAAGGGAGTTTAAATCTCCGGCCTGAGGGAAGCAGTCGGAGATCAATACACAATGGGCGGCTGCCCTTCCTTGCCACTCTTTGCTCATAATAAATCAATTTGTATAATAGTCGTTAAGCCAGTTCAGCCAGATTCAATAAAACAGGTATAACACATTTTCATAAAAGAGACATTCATATTAAAAATGTGAAGTTTCCTCAGAAAATGCATGCGCTGAAGAGCTTTCCCTCTAATGCCTCTAAATTTATCATCAAATACTGTCCCTAAATATTTGTAACGTGCATTAGACAACACACCATTAACACGTACTCTTTCAGATCTATTAGTTAAAAAATTCACCAACCAACACACAATGCTCAAATAAAAATTGTCGATAAGTTTTATTACCAAAATGTGTGGCTAAACACAGTTAAACGCAGAAGGAAAATCAAATGTACATGATTTTTTTGTACTTTCCTAGAAGAGTCTTCTACTCCTCCTGATCTAGATGCAGTTTTCAAGTGCTGATTGTGTCAAGGCTGAAAACTCCTTCCTAACTATTTTTTCAAAAGACTTCATAACTATAAGGAAGTAAGCGCAACAGGCCCATAATCATTGAGAAAAAGGATTTATTTTGTTATTTTTTTCAGCAACTGGCACTACTATGGAGTCTTTCCAAAGACGAGGGACTTTAGAAAGCTGCAGTGATTTATTAAAAAATGAATGAATAAATCCCTGAAAGCTGCTCTACACAATTTCTCAGCAGTCTACCACCAATGTGATCAGGGCCAGGACTCTTTCTAACCGTAACCGGACCAACACACGTATGAACTTCAGCTATACTAACGGTAGTGACTAAAATTACTGAATTCCTGCAATAATCAGACAATTCTGATGCAAAATCATGATTATCAAATCGTGTATAAAATGAATCAAAATCATCTGCTAAGTTATAACTGATTTAACTGAATTAGGCAGACAGAGCTTAGACTAAGCCAGGATTAGACATAAGCTTAATTAGGGCATTTAAGTAGCTTTTATAAGTCTAAGAAAGTATATGTCTTAGAAAAAAAACATTACTGAAGTGCATCTTGAGACAAAACAATGGCACTGATATATTTTAAGATTTGTCAGTGTAAGTTGCTTTCGGTTAAAACAGCTCAAATATGCATTTTAGTCTAGGACTAAAGCTTAAGCCTAGTCTGTGAATCTAGTCTGTTTAGTTTCAATTATAGATTTCACTCCATCCCACACTTCCCATTTGTAAACATAGTTTCTACCCTTTCCTTGTACCGCAACGCAAGTGTGATATTCCTGAAATGTGTATTACAATAAAATATTGTAAACCATGATAAGTACACCAAAATATTAAGCATGAACTGAACACACACGCATAATTCATCAGCTGGTTTTCAACTCAATCAAACTTGATTAATTCAAGCTAATGAAACATCAATCGAAGAGAAACTGCAATGCTGGATCCAGCTGGAACAACAACACACACACACACACACAAACATTCGTCCACACAAACACACACACCCTGTGGGTTACTTCATGTGTGAAGCGATACAGGATATTACGAGAGAAGACGTGTAATTCTGAAGGCATTAGAGCCGCAGCACACAACGGAGGAAGAAAACAATAACAGCGACACACAGACACATCTCAGAGATAAAGATATGATCATTATTAATAAATACTTTAGCTCTGAGGTCTCTCACCAAATAGCTTATGTTCTGGCGGCTGATAAAATGTTTGGAATAAATACAATAAATCATTATAGGATCTTAAACATAGAGGAGGAGCTTACAATGGCAAACGCACACAACAACAACACTATTGAGTTTATCTGCGTGTGCAATGTATGTGTTTGTTGTATAATGTACAGTACAGGCCAAAAGTTTGGAAACATTACTATTTTTAATGTTTTTGAAAGAAGTTTCTTCTGCTCATCAAGCTTGCATTTATTTGATCAAAAATACAGAAAAAAAAATGTAATATTGTGATATATTATTACAATTTAAAATAATTGGTTTTCAATTTATTATACTTTAAATTATCATTTATTTATGTGATGCAAAGCTGAATTTTCAGGATCATTACTCCAGTCTATCACATGATCCTTTAGAAATCATTCTAATATTAGATTTATTATGAGTGTTGGACACAGTTCTGCTGCCTAATATATTTGATGAATAAAAGGTTAAAAAGAACTGCATTTATTCAAAATAAAAAAATATTTTCTAATAATATAAATCTTCTTTACTATCACTTTTTATCAATGTAACACATCCTTGCTGAATAAAAGTATTGATTTATTTCAAAAAAAGAAAGAAAAAAAATGACTGACCAGTAGTGTATATTGTTGTTACAAAAGATTTCTATTTTTAAAACATTTGCTTATTTATTAATTTTTTTCCTTTTTTTCATCAAAGTATCCTAAAAAAGTATCACAGGTTATGAAAAAATATTAAGCAGCAGAACTGTTTCCAACTTTGATAATGAATCATCATATTAGAATGATTTCTAAAGGATCATGTGATAGACTGGAGTAATGATCCTGAAAATTCAGCTTTGCATCCCAGAAATAAATGATCATTTAAAGTATAATAAATTGAAAACCAATTATTTTAAATTGTAATAATATATCACTATATAAACAACATTTTCTGTATTTTTGATCAAATAAATGCAGGCTTGATGAGC
Source organism: Leuciscus leuciscus (assembly GCF_965113295.1). NCBI lineage: Eukaryota > Metazoa > Chordata > Actinopteri > Cypriniformes > Leuciscidae > Leuciscus > Leuciscus leuciscus. Next base: position 6,162,242 of record NC_138732.1, read on the forward strand.
AGAAGAAACTTCTTTCAAAAACATAAAAAATAGTAATGTGTCCAAACTTTTGGCCTGTACTGTATATTATTGAATTTCCTGTTCAAACAGGAAGTTGAGATGGGTTAATCAAATAGTTTAGCTCTTTAGCCAATAGCCTTTAGTTTACGCAGTAGCATTTAAATATTATTTGCTACTTGCAATCACTAGTCATAAGTGGGTTGTTTGATTTCACAACATTTACTTGACATTAGTTTTACACTTTACCATACAAATGAATACTAATGAGATCACGGTTTAGGTGTTTAATGTTATCAATGGTTTATTAATATGCATCAACATGTTATTTAATGGATCTGAGCATGTTTACCAAATGATTTCATTATAAAAAAGTAAAACCTGTCCTTCATTCAGAAAGCATTCGCCTCTTTAAACCAAACCCGACATCGTTCATTTGAGAAAATCACTCAGCTTCTCAAATCCTGCCATAATTACACTAAAGCACTTGTTCACACTTTCATTTGTATTTTGGAGTGTGAGCGCATACAGAATAAAGAAGAGGGAGAAAAAAAAAAACACAAGTAAAGAAATTAAAACGACATGCATTTGCATTCAAACCGAGGCGATTTTTCAATCCGATTAATTCTTAATTTCTCTGTATCAACACTGTTTTGGTCATTTGAATGTTAATTGCTGTGGTTTAAGTAACTCTATTAATTCTTTGAAAATCCATCTAAATACTGTCAAACTCAGAGTCACACTTGACTGAGTTTGATATGCTAATCTATCACAAACATCACAACCCATCAGCCCAGCTCCCCTCATGTGCTCTGCCTTTTCTTTTCTTTTCTCATTGTTTCCTCTCACTTCTCCATCCCAAACGGGTCGAGGATTGGCTGGTTAGCACCTCATTGCAAAAATAAATCAGTGAAAGTTATGGTAAAACTGAAGTTTTACAGATTGAACTGAAATTAAAAATTAAATAAAATTGAGTTTTTTTTCTTTTATAATACAATTTATATGATGATTTGCTATTTTTCATTTCCTAGAATTGTAACAGTATTTTTAGAGTAAAAATACATGAAATGTCCCAATAGATCTATTAAAGTTTTCACCGTATATAGTAGGGGTGTCCAAATTACTCACAGTTCGGTTTTTAATCAAGGTTTTAAGGTCACGGTTGTAGGGTCACGGTTTCGGTATGTGCTATGTTCAGGGAAAAGGGACTACTGTCAGATAAAAATAAAGAAAATAAGAAACAAATAATCAAACTATGAGCAACAGCACAAATAAATACAATAGAGCAAAGATACAAATAAAATAAACAGTGTTTTTTAGGCTATTTAGGTCTAACAGTAGTTTTCAGGTACAGAAATTTAATAAAGTAATCAAATGTAAAACAACACTATAATCTTCACTGAATAAATTAAATAAAGATTAATCATTATTAAAGTTACAAAATCTATTCAGTCAAGAGAAGTGAGTGATTTCCTTGTTTTTTGTTGTTTGATTAACATTAAAAACACATACAGACAGCAGGAATATTAGGCTGCTGTCACTTTAAGTCACTAAAGGTAAAAATTTTAACTAGCAGATATCACCATGAAACTTTCCCAGTTGATTACCTACATTAAGATGAGAAAAAAATGTATTACAAGTTTTCTGTAATTTAATGTTTAAATATGCAAATTAGGCAATATATAATTAAATATGCGCTAATTTGTATATATATATAATAAAAAAACAAAAAACGAAATCTGAGTATTGGATAAAGCCAGGTTAAAAATTATTTTTTCATTGCGTTCACATATTAGATGGGGGAAAAATTACAGAGGGATTTATGGATATCTACTTTTGTTATCCTGTAAATCAGAATATACTGTCAATAGCCTGAAAAAAAATGATTTTCGCCATGTTTTTTGGAATAAAATGTTATATAAATCAGGCTAGGAATAATATATTTACAAATCCCTCTGTAAATGTCTTCATAATATAACTAGGTACAAGACTGGAAAGTTTGGTGTATTTCGGTGCTACTGAAGTGGAGATTTCCGACTTGGAGAATGAGAGAAAGGTCATTTTGAGAAAAAGGGCTTTAAAGATTTATCATCAGCCAATGAGATTGCGCATTCAGCCCTTTTACTTTCACGATTGGTTGCTGATGAAAAGGAAATTACCATATTTGGATCTGACAGCATTGTAAAGGAGAGAGAGAGCTTTCCAGCGGTGTGTGTGATGACAGAGAGCAGACAGAGATCGCGGATCGGCGGGATGATTTACAACGACAACTTTTGTTGAATTTATGCGAAATCTACTGACGCAAACAGACAAAGTGTAGTAAAGTAAAGACCTAAATGTGGATTTCAGACTTTTTTTTACCACAGTCTGAAAGAAGACATGCTATTGAAGACAAATATCCAAAAATCTCAAAATTGACCAGTAAAAAAAAACGATGTTTTTGCCAGCCGTGTCTCGCCTTAAGACATAATGGATGGATCTAGTACACTGATACTGTACACATGCATTCTTTCTCATCTGTTTTCGTTCACTTAACACATATGCTAGGATCCTCACCAAGACGGGCATGTTGACATAATTTTGTGTGAATCTGATCATTCAAGCGCAAGACTTGAAAGAGAAATCAATATTTGCACGCTGTACACACGCTTCAGATGAGTGCACAAATCCTCTCACAGCGCACACAAGTTCTCTTTCACATCTTGAGTTTAGCTTAAATGAGTTTAATTTAAACATATATAGCAACATGTACTGTTCAGGTCTCCCAAGCGCTTGCATGCTATGAACACCCGGGTCATATAGAGCATTCAAGCACTCCCCTATTGAACAGAGTTTAGGGGAAGCCAGAATGCGTATCCATTGACAGAAACATACATAACTCTGTCTGTTTTATTTATGTTTTAATTAATCATATTAGATGCATATACATCATCAGATTTGAGATGAACTGCGGTTTTGATACTTAAAATGAACTGACATAAAATAAAATATTTAATTTAATTTGATGAACTAAAATAACTCAAACTAAAGCTGAAATAAAAATGTATGCAGATTTTAAAAAAATGACAAAAACAACACATTTTCTAAAACTTTAAAATTTAAATGAAGTATGTATTTTTATGTGAACTGTAATAGTATCAATGACAGTAAAATCCATAGCATTTTTACAGTCTTTTACCGTTAAAATTACAATGAGTTTTACTGTGCGGTAATGCCTTAATAGCTGAACATCCGTAGCTGAAAGCCTGAGAGCACAGCTGACAGCGGGAGATGTACGGGAATGCTAACGGATTGCTTTCTCCAGGTATTACATTACTCAAGGTGAAACCCCTCAAACACTCTTACTGGCAGGAGTGAAAGCCAAAGGATTGTGGGGAATGCAGTAATGAGGGGCCTAGAGGTTAACAACTCAGACACATGAGATTTTCTAAAAGCGTACACACAGTCTCTCTCTCTCTCTCTCTCTCTCTCTCTGTTTCTCTTCTGGTGTTGTCTCAGAACAAAGCCCAAGGCTCTCTCCTGCTGAAGCATATCAAAAAACGGAAAGAGAGAGGTTCAAACCGTACAAGCAGCTGCCAGCGGCACCATCTGATGCGTAAACTTTACAGCATCATCAGAGAGAACATAACGGCCTGTGTAAAGTTTACAAGTCCCGCCGGAGCACAAAAACCAGGACGAGAGAGTGATCAAACGTGCTTAATGCCACCAACGGGGGCCTGTGTTTATAAGGGATGTGCAGTTTCGTCATTTTGACTACTCAAGTACATGACAGGTAAATAAAGCGAGTGCTCAGGGGTTTTGGGAGGACGGAGCGAGATCCATCTGTGCGTTTTTTTTTAAATTGTTGGTCTATGCAAACACAAATCAAACAGACATCTTTTGGCTCTTGCAGCGCGTCCTTCTGGTTTTTTAGCGCTTCGCAGCGCAAGTGTTGCATGTCCAGTTAAAAATAGTTTAAAACATGCCTCAAGATGCTGCGCTGCACTGAATTTAACAGCTTGTAAAATTATGGAACAGTTTATTGAACTTTTAGACGACAAAAAAAAAAAAAAAAAAAAAAAAAAAAAAATCTGCATGTGTTTTTTGTTGAGGATCATATTTGACACATTTTAGTCACAAGTTTAGATCATGTTGATCACTTAGAAAGTTGCTTATCAAATATGATACAGTTGGCTTCATAGAGTTATTGCAAAAACACGTCTAAAAATACATAATACAACTGTAATAAATCATATTAATAAAAGTGAGGTCTAACTTTAGTGCATCTGTGTGTTGAATTTGAACACAATCAAGTCATGCAATTTTTCTGTTTTCATGATCAATCACTGCTGTGTGTGTGTGTGTGTGTGTGTGTGTGTGTGTGTGTGTGTGTGTGTGTGTGTGTGTGTGTGTGTGTGTGTGTGTGTGTGTGTGTGTGTGTGTGTGTTTCAGAGAAAGACGTGCGTACTGAGAGAGAATCAAAGTGTTTGTTTGTGTATCAAGCTTGTTTCTTTATTCGTCTGGCCAATGCACTTTCTTCTAGTAAAAATTAAACTTGAGAAAAATAATTCAATACAGCCAAAGACAGTGTGATTAAACGATTTGTTGCTTTGTGTTCACGACAAATGATTTGGAAAAGCTCAAACTGTGAAATCTGAAACTTAGCTTCTGTGAGCAATTGCAACAAATGAAAAGCACTGTGACCGGCAATTTAATTCAATCAATAAACCACTAAATGATCACTAAACCAAAATAACTGTTAAAACAAACACACATGAGAGGGTGAGAGGGATGTGTGTGGTTTCTACAGTCACCGGATATGGCAGATGCACATCTAAAAACTCATTCATTAAGCAGAGGAAATCATCCATGTCTCTACAAACATCATCAACATACTGTAAACTCGCTTAATCTGTTGATAAATACACAAAACAAGTAATCAATTCTCCTCCATAATTACAACGATCAGCTCATCAAATGTAGATTTTTCTTGATTACATCTGTAATGTTTGTCATATTGCTGTCCAGTGTTATTTTAGTATTTAGTATATATATTTTTTTTATTAGACTTATTTATTTTTATTCATTCTATTTAGCTTTAATTTACTTTGAATTTCCATTTTGGTATTTTACTTCTTCAACTTCAAAACATATTTATTTAATTTAGTTGCCAAGGCAACATTTCTCATTTGCAAAAAGTTTTTTTTTTTTTTTTTTTTTTTTTTTTATGCAAGTGTTTCTTTAAAATAAAGGTTCTTTAATTGCATCGATGTTTCCCTTTTGGAATCATTATTTTCAAGAGTGTAAAAATCCAGAAAAAATGACTGACATGAAACCATCACCCTGAATAAAAACGAATCCAGTCCGAATACGGCTTATGATCCCAACTCTTCAGCCCAAAAAAGCACATGAGACAGAAACAGAGAGAGCAGAAGTTTGCAAACAAACAAACACCGTAACACGCCGCTGACACCACACACCGCACCTGCCGCACACTCGATTTCTCATATCCAAACACAGCTTGATGGGGTGTGTGCCGATAACACGAGGTGAGTTCACCTTCTGTACAGGCGACTACCTGATTCCATCACAGATACAGAGCCTGTCCTCAACAACACGAGACGTGTTTCCAGCTCTCTGAACGAGTGTGTGTGTGTGTGTGTGTGTGTGTGTGTGTGTGTGTGTGTGTGTGTTATCTGACACATGTCATTCCCATGAGCCCCAGTCCCACTTCAGAGTGGAAATAAATCAATGTGTTCGTTTAGTTTTAACACGGGCCGACTGTTTCCCTCAGACTCCTGTGGGATTGGAGTAGCCGGAGAGGGTTTATCCCTGACGCACTCCGGAAGAGAGAAACTTGTGCAGTGTTTCCTCACGGATTCCTCAGGATTGTGTTTCATCCCTCCATCAGTAAAAGACACATTCATCCTCGCTCTGAGACGTACTTTGAAACCACATAAACTCCATTAACAGTGGAAAGTATCCGATGAGATTCCTGTTTGTGAGAGGAAGGTTTTTCTGATTGGTGTTAAAGAAATATAAAAGATTTTGTGCATTACATTTCACTGCCAGACTCATTGGGGGGTGTTTTACAAGAAGATACTATTTCAGTCTTTCTACTTCAAAATTTCACTTAAACTCTTTCCCCGCCAGCATTTTTGGAAAAAGTTGCCAGAGAGCGCCAGCATTTTTTAAAGGGGTCATGAACTGGCTTTGACATTATTTTTTTTATATTGTTGTCTGAGGTCAACTTATGACGTTCACTTGGTTTTAAAATTCAAAAACATCAAAATGAATAAGTAATAGGCTATTTTCTACCCTGGTTTTGAGCCTAGCTCCTGAAACGTTGGTTTTTATGGGCGTGCTGCATTGAAGACTTGGAAGTAAACTCCCACTGCTGTGATTGGATAACAGTTTTGCATATTATAATGAGTTTCATGCAATGTGCGAATCGGTGGGCGGGGCTAAACAGACAGTGTTAAAGTAGGCGTTGATCTTCTTCTGCGGAGGCGGTGTTTGATACCCTTTGAGGTCATAGATCCCCACTTTGAAAAACCTGTCGTTCATGCAATATATCAAAAGATGAACAAACCCTCTGCTTTATAAAAAACAAAATTAAAATAAATAAATAAATAAAACCTTCAAGCTTCATTGCATCTTCATCTTTTTTTATCAACCCTTTAATGTGGGTACGTTTCATAAAATATCAATATTTTGAGCAAAAAGCTGAGACAAACGCGTGTTTGTCGAAGACTACATCCAGATGGGATTCAGAGCGATGATCAAAACACAGATGGAGTAGATCGAGTCCATCAACACCCCTAAAGCTTTACAGTCCTGTAGCTCGTCCTGGGTCGACATTTCATTCAGCAACATTAGACAGTTTTGATTTACATGTTGTTTAATGTTGATGATCGCATTATTTTACACATACATCTGCTTACATACGCTATCGCTTGTTTTTTTAATCTTCTTCACATGTTTTTTGATCAGGAGATTCGGTACTCGTTCAGAAGATGTCTAATAGCGCCACCTACCGAATAACAGTGAAAACATGGAAAGCCGGAAAATTCCATCAATGGCGGGGAAGCGTTGTCTCATAAATGACAGAAATGTCCGTCAATGGCGGGGAAAGAGTTAATTCAACTTGTTAAATGCCATTTCTTTGTAATTATTTGTACAAATTGACTAGCAATATCTAAGTAAAAATTGTTTATACACAATTCTTTTAGAATACAGTATCACTTTACAATAAGCTCACTGTTAGCTAACGCATTAACTAAAATGTTACTGTATATATACAACTAAACCGATGAGACAAAATATCCTGGTGCCATCACTTCCCCAGGTAAATGGCGCACACGTACACTAGGGGTGGGAGAAAAAAAAAAATCAATCCATCGATGCATCGTGATTCTCTCTCCAACGATTCTGGATCGATTCTGAGATTAGTTTTTAACCAGATGTGCGATGACGCTGAGTTTGCTTTAGAAACACCCGTAATCTGCTTACTTCCAATCCCTCACACACATACACCACTCGAACTTTCCGTAAAATAATCTTTCATAAAGTTCGGAAAGGTTGAAGCGAATTACAAGGACATTCACAGGCTTCATTGCACAGGATGCGCTGTGAGAGACGCGCGCTTTGTTTGATGTTACACTTGAAGTGTGCTGTCTCGCCTGGCGGTATTTTCCTTACGAATACTCTACGAAGTCATCATTTATGTGCTTTGGAATGCAGTGGACTTATATATTTAAAATATGAACCTCACTAACAGAAGGCTGCTTTCAATTCCAAATGCTGACGCGCGCTTTGTGTACGAGACTGCTCGCGCAAGCGGCTGTGCGACTCCGTGTAAGTGGTTTAATATACTTGTGCAAAATTAACGTTAACACAGCCAGTTATGTCTTAAGGGATTAAACGGACGGGACAAACCACATTACTTCTTATATTTTAAAAGAGATCCGTGCGTGAATGCAGCTTAATAGATCTCCCGCAATCTATGATGTCATAGTAAAAAACAACAGTAAAGATGAAGAAAAATCACTCACAGTTCTTGAATGGAAAACGTTCAGATAATCTTAAGGCGAGACGTATACAGGTGAATAGGGTAAACATTTTAACTAGCAGATATCACCCTGAAACTTTCCCAGTTGATTACCGAATATACTGTCAATAGCCTTAAAAAAAAATTTTTCGCCATGTTTTTTGGAATAAAATGTTATACAAATCAGGCTAGGAATAATATATTCACAAATCCCTCTGTAAATGTCTTCATAATATAACTAGGTACAAGACTGGAAAGTGTGGTGTATAAAGATGCTACTGAAGTGGAGATTTCGGACTTGGAGTATGAGAGAAAAGTCATTTTGAGAAAAAGGGCTTTAAAGATTTATCATCAGCCAATGAGATTGCGCATTCAGCCCTTTTACTTTCACGATTGGTTGCTGATAAAAAGGAAATGACCATATTTGGATCCGACAGCATTGTACAGGAGAGAGAGAGCTTTCCAGCGGTGTGTGTGATGACAGAGAGCAGACAGAGATCGCGGATCGGCGGGATGATTTACAACGACAACTTTTGTTGAATTTAGGAGAAATCTACTGACGCAAACAGACAAAGTGTAGTAAAATAAAGACCTAAATGTGGATTTCTGACTTTTTTTTCACCACAGTCTGAAAGAAGACATGCTATTGAAGCCAAATATCCAAAAATCTCAAAATTGACCAGTAAAAAAACAACAATGTTTTTGCCTGCCGTGTCTCGCCTTAAATACTGAAAGCACTCTTTGTTTGTTGTTTGTTATATGTTTCTATGCTCCTCTTTATTATTGCTACTTGCTTGTATGTTTTGAAGTTATATTAGTTTAAAATTCTTAACATACAACGTTTTAATTATTTTTTTAAATTTGTAATTATTTTTAAAAAGTACTTAATTACTTATGTAAACTAATGAATTAATAATTCATTAATTGGGGGGGGGGGGGGGGGGGGGAGAAGATAAATCGGAATCGGATCGGATCGTGAGGTGACTAAAGATTCCCACCCCTAACATACACGGCCATCCATGTGATGTAAACGAAAATGGGATTCATCAGACCAGATGACCTTCCTCAGCTCCAAGGTCCAGTTTTGACGCTCACGTGCTCATTGTAGGCACTTTCGACGGTGGACAGGGGTCATCAGGCACTCTGATTGGTCTGTGGCTACGGGACAGCTTTTGTTGCTCTCGTGCTTTGATGAGCTTTTGGCGCCCAACACCCTGTCGCCGGTCTGTGGTTTGTCCCTATCCTCAGACCACTGCTGTTAAAACCTCACCACTGCTGATTGGGAGCAACACACAAGCCTTGCCGTTTCAGAGATACTCTGACCTAGTCGGCTGGCCATAACAAATTTGCCCTTGTTTCAGATCTTTATTCCTGCCCATTTCTCCTGCATCCAACACGAGAACTGATTGTTTGCTTACCGTCTAATCTACCCAGACCTTAATATGTGGCCTTGTTAGGAGACGATCAACGACCATATTCACTTCACTCATGACTGGTCATAATGTTTTGGCTCATCAGTGTATAAATAAATGTTGAAATTAAAATTAAAGGAACTGTATGTAAGAAATATATTTCAATTAATCATAAAATGGCCCTGATATGTCACTAGACATTAAGAAATTATGTTCATTTCAAATACTTATATCTGACAACAGAAGTCCGGCCAGGATATTGTCATTTAAAAGTGAAGTTGCAGCCCTCAACTGATGTTGATGTTGTCATGTTGTGTTTTGGCCTGAAGCTCCACCCTCCACCTATCTACCAATCACGAAGTCAGTAGTGTTTCGGCATCCGGGTTGCCAGCTCTGCTCTAGTTACCACAGCTGCAGCTACAAACGTGTCGGATAAAAAATGTCTAACGTTACGAAACCTAAAAGACCTCGTTATGAATCCGAAATACGTCGTGACAAAGTCCGAAATAAAACAAGGATTTGTAGGACTCGTCACTTGCCATTGGAAGCTCCTTGTAACAGCCGACGTTCCTGCTGGATCCTGCAGCCTATCTGGCAACCTGGAGTCAGGGGGGAGGGGGAGGGGATACACCGCTCTACAGTAATTTGAAAGTGATTGCAGTACCAGTTTTGGCCACAATCTTACATACGGTTCCTTTAACTAAGATTAATAAATGCTTTACAGTTGTTTTTCATTGTTAATTCATGATAACTAATGTAGTTAACTAATGTTTACAATTGTAACCTTACTGTTAACTGTTGGACAATACAGATTATTGACAAACTACTGTACAACAACAGTTTAGATAACTGTGTTGCCTTTTTTCAGTTGCTTAACCTGACATTTAATGCAACAATGTGACAGTTACAATTGTGCTTAATAATATCATATTTGCATACTACTAGGGTTGGGTACCGAAACCCGGTTCCAATAGGGAACCAGTTCCGATGTAAACGGTATTAACCAGACCGAATAAGAACGCAACTTTCGGTGCCTGATTTCGGTGCCTGACTTTTTTCACCGCCCCCTATAAAACATCTCGCGGCACGAATGATCCAATAACAAAACATCTCCAGTTAACCAGCAGAGCATTCATTTCGTTCGTTTGTTAAATAAGAGACGATCTAGCGCTGAAAATTCTTTTCTCTTGTGGCTCACGCACACCGCACTCGTCTCGGACGCGCGCTTCAATACGTTGCAGAGATCGATCTATTTATGAGGCGCCGTCTATATGAGTAACGTTATGTGCTTGGAGAGTTTGTGTGTGCGTGCTCGCGTCTCAGATGAGTATGTGCGCGAGTTTGTTTGTGTGTGTGTGTGTGTGTGTATGTGTGTGTGTGTGCTCGCGTCTCAGATGAGCATGTGCGCGAGTGTGTGTGTGTGTGTGTGTGTGTGTGTGTGCTCGCGTCTCAGATGAGTATGTGCGCGAGTTTATGTGTGTGTATGTGTGTGTGTGTGTGTGTGTGTGTGTGTGTGTGTGTGTGTGTGTGTGTGTGTGTGTGTGTGTGTGCTCGCGTCTCAGATGAGTATGTGTGCGGTTTGTGTGTGTGTGTGTGCGTGAGCGACTTTAGATGTGACGTTGTGCATTTCATATAGTTGGAGCATTCAGCAGTATACATGCATGTGTGACTACTTAGTATGTGTATGCAAGCGTTTTATGTGTGCGTGAATGAAGTTCGATTTAAGCCCTAGACGGCGCCTCATATCTATTCGTTCTGGTGAAATCACAACATATAATGCACACAAAGTGTCCCTGCTTGATATACAACCACTGATGAGCATTATCGGTTTAAAAAAACTACGCATGCGGATTAGAACCCAAAACCTCTGACATTCTTGACTAAAGTTCAAGTTCAGCTGCAGTGTTCCTCTTCGGGTAAGTCTAGTATTTTAATACCAACTGCAAATCTTGCATATCAAGTATGAAGTAGCCTATATCAAGTATATTTATATGAGGCTATACTTTGTGTGTTAAATATTTCTGCTCAGTGTCAGATATTTCTCTGTTTTGTAAAAGTCTATAATATATAATATGTAATATAATTGATATATAATATAATATATATAAATAATATTAGAAGACAAAATTTTTATCTTAACTTAAGTGTTTTCGGCTACATCTGCACAATTTTTAATTTAATCAGAAATCAGAAAAAAAAATTCAGAAAACACAGATATTATTTTTTTGATAAAGTGTGTGCAGTTTCGTTTTCTTAAGTACCGGTTTAAGAACCGTTTAAGCACCGGAACCGTTTGAAAAATACCGAGTAGGTACTGGTATCGGATAAAACCCAACCAATACCCAACCCTACATACTACTGTCTCGATTGAAGCTGTCAATGTGTCAAAGAATTGCAAGAAGTTCACAAACTTTGTCAAATCCAGTTCTCAGGAATGTCACTGAAGCCGTCTGTGATATAAACCTGTGAACACTGAAATGATGCAGTCACTTGCTCACTTCTGTGTCATAGGGCTCATTTCATGTGAAACTTGAATTGTTAAAACTAACAAACAAAAACTACATTAACAAGAAACAGAAAGCCTGACAAGAGCACAAGCACGAATGCCATACTAAACCTGCTGTAGGACACATCAATAACAATCAAGAGAAACACAAGGGGTATTTATACTCAAAACTAATGAGTTCAACAAGAGACGACCGGAGACGATCAATGAACACAGACAAGAACATTAGAACGGATCAAAATAAAAGACAAACTAATTTTGCAAAAGAAATGACCATGAACATGAAACAGGACAAGAGCAACAAACCTAAATTTTCAGCCAATTTAAATGTACAATGTCTGTCAGAAAAGCACTGTTTACGTGGATCAGTAATGCATAACTAGAAACTCTTCCTCCAAGAAAACAAAACAGTCCAGCTTCACAAAGACAATATAAACGCTTTCCAAATCAAATAACACATCCGTCCTGAAGATTTCATATGCTTTAGCAAAAACACGCAGCAGATTTCAGCTCTTAAAGCCCTCCGGCCCTCTCGTCCATTACAAGAGTATTTACCGCAAACATGTTTCTCGTTCTCCATCACAAGAGAGACGAGTTCAAATATTGTCTGTGGTAATTGACAACATGAAAGGACGCAGAGAATAAAAAGAAAGTAAAGCAGTGTGGATCAAATGAAGTGTCATGACGAACCCATTACATCATCAGACATTCAGAGATAAACCTGCAGTTTCTTCAAACGAGTGAACATGTCGAACGAGTGTAAATCTTCCTCTGTGAACTCAAGGTCAAACTCAGACTGAGCGAAGGGGGTATTAATCTATATTTATATTTGTTAAATAATTGCTTAATTACTGTGAGATTAAAGTGAGATCAGAAACCAGAGCCGGCCACACTCATCTCTCAGGGCCTTTTTACACATGCGTGTTTACTGATCAGATCGCTGTCCAATTTGTTAAAACTGTCCCATTTACACTTGTCCACGAACTGCGTTTTATTTATTATCAGCTCATTTCAAGATCAAAGACTGCAGTTGAACAGAGAGCGGCAACAGCAATGTTAAGATCATTTACTCTCATTCATTTGAAGACTCTCATTCATTTCACGAGGATGATTGTGTGTTGAGCTTCAGAATGTGACGCCAAACTTTCATTTTCATTTGTGGCAGTTTGCACATCTGTGTGGTTCAAAAGAAATGTTCACCAAGATTCATTCATTGGATTAAAAAATACAGTAAAACAGTGATATTGTAAAATATTATTACAATTAAAAAAAATTATATATTGTAAAATTGTATTTATTTATTATTTTTATTCAGCAAAGATGCATTAAATTGTTCAAAGTAAGAGTAAAGATTTCTATATCAAATAAATGCCTTTTGAACTTTCTATTCATCAAAAAATTCTGAAAAACAGTTTTTACAAAAATATGAAGCAGCCCAACTATTTTCAACATGACAATCAGATATGTTTCTTGAGCAGCAAATCAGCATAATTATGGCTTGTTTCCACTGAGCGATACGGTACAGTGCAGTTCGGTACGGAACGCAATTTGTGCCATTTCCACTGTCAGAAGTTTTGAATGCTACCCTAATTCAGCACCGTAACACTTTTTTGGGACATCTCTGGTCCTAAAGGGCGGAGCTAGGGCTGTGCAATTAATTGAATTTCGATTTCGATTTCGGCTCCCAACGATCACCAAAATAGTACAATCGAGTAAAAACGATTATTTTGCCATGTTCTGTTTTGCAAGAACACTCATATTTTGTCTTGTGTTCTGAATGACACGCACACGCGCACTTCTTTCCTCCCGAAGCCGTAAACTCTCTCAGCTTGAATGTTTAAACTGATAAGACTTAAAGAAGTGAAAATGATAAACTTTAGTTACGATGCAATGCTGGCCCGATTGTGCAAGTGACAATTCCATCATGTCCCGACTCCTAAACGCGAGAGTGTAGTTTCGACGCTTGCCTTGTCCAACCCAGTTTGAGAGACCGAGAGAGAGAAGACGCGGCGCCGCTGAACACTCACGCGGTTTGTGAAATTGCGTCTTTGCGAAAGTTTTAAAATGATAGATTTGATTTTATAATCTGTGTGTGGATTAATTTAGGCTACTCATACAATCTACTTGCTAAAGTGAATCAATGTTTGTGGGGGAATTTCCCGCATTATAAGTGGTAGACCTGCGGGAAAATTAAAATACTTGAAGTATTATCTGTTATATTTATTTTAATAGTTTAAAAAGTTTTTTTTTTTTTTTTTTTACATTTTTAAGAATTGTTGAAAGGTGTCTTTTTAATAAATGCAACACGTTCCCAAAGTCATGTTAAAAAATCGTGTTACATAATCGTGATTTCAATACTGACCAAAATAATCGTGATTCTGATTTTTTTCCATAATCGAGCAGCCCTAGGTGGAGCTAGACTCACTGCAGAGCGTTGATTGGTTGACAGAGAATCGTCACTTGCGCGTGACACACAATGACAACACAAGAGGCGCCAATTTTTAATATGCAGTTGAAACACAATAGCGTTTCTTCTCGTTACAAACAGGCACATGCCGAGAAGCAAGAACAAGATCTGCTATATGTCCTCCATTGTTGTTTACTGCTTCACTTTCTTCTTCGCGTGAAAATGACACCAATTGCTTCTTTCCGTCAGATACCATGCCTATCAAGTAAGGGGGAGGTTGGCGGTGGAAACGCAAGCCGGATCAGGGTTTATCGTCCCAAATCGTACTGTACTGTCTTGTACCGCTCGGTGAACGATCATTAGAATGATTTCTGAAGGATCATGTGACACTTAAGACTGGAGTAAAGATGCTGGAAATGCAGCTTTGATCACAGGAATATGTGGGTGTGCACGAATATTCGATCTGTAATTATTATTCAAAAAATAAAATGCTATTCAAATTTTACTACGTTGCTTTGCTGGCCGTAAATGCAGTGTATCCATGTGGATCCCAAGCACTAACTCACAGTTATAAGTAAATGCACTGGGTGGCGCTGTGGAGCGTGTTAACAAGTTGTTTGTATGTGATCACATAATGTTGTCGTCTGCCTCGCGAAGTTTGGAATTACTTGAAAATGATGAAAATTGTCTTACTAAATGGAATTATTTTTGATTAAATAAATGAATGAATCTGAGTTATAATATCATCACCACAATGAGAAATCACATGAAATCCAAACAGCGGTTGACTGAGGAAAGACTGTATCTTGAGTGACAACTTATCCGATAGCAAAATGATTTTGAGACATATGCTTCCTTTAAGTTTCTTTGAGGGCGACAGGTTTAACAACAGAAAACGCAAAGTTCTGTTAGAAACTTCGCATAGCACACCGTTATGTGTCTCTGCAAAGTCTGTCAGCGCAGCGCATTCTCACTCCAGCATGTGGATTTCTCAACATAAGCGTGAAACAACATAAACACGATAATCATACGCTGACTCGAGTCTACATGTACGATATCTGGCGAAGTCTGCTTTATTAGGCGGCTTTTTTCGTTCGCGCTGCTTGAGCAAATGCTTTTGTTCTTTTTATTTTTTGTTTACACACATTGTTTAATGTTTTCAACTAAAAGAAAACTTGACATTCATTGTAAGCTTGTTGTGTATATTGTCTAATTGTAAGCTTGTTCAGAAATGGTGACAAAAACTTTTTTTTGAAACTGAAGGCGAGACACGGCAGGCAAAAACATTGGGTTTTTTTTTTTCACTGGTCAATTTTGAGATTTTGGGTTATTTGTCTTCAATAACATGTATTCTTTCAGACTTGTGCTGAAAAAAAGTCCAACATACACATTTAGGTCTTTATTTTACTACACTTTCACCTAAATTCATCAAAAGTTGGCGTTCTAAATCATCCCGCTGATCTGCGATCGCTGTGTCTGGTGCACCGTCATCACACACCGTTAGAAAGCTCTCTCTCTCCTTTGCAATGCTGTCGGATCCAAATATGGTCATTTCCTGTCTATCAGCAACCAATCACGAAAGTAAAACAGGTGATTTAACTCGCAATCGTCACGTGACGTGCTCTGACATTTCCGCGGTAGTTCAAAATGTCAAAAGATATGCGTGTAAAATTCTCTCAGAGAAGCCGTAAACAGTTGTCATTAGCTAGAAGACACAAGGGATTACCAACGAAGACAAAAGATGATGAAATGCCATCACTATTTTTTTCATGAGAGCCGCACTGATAGGACAAAGTCAGGTGGAGAGCCATTCGTCGTTCTTTCAGTTTCGGTTCTCAATAGATCAAGTGTTTACATGTTCTCTCGATAAACCACCTCTTTCAATCCGATCGAAATTATTTGTAATAGAGCTGACACTTTGAGTTTGTAATGGGTTATGTTATAGCCCTACTTATTTTTAATGTTTTTAAGAAATATCTGTAGTGACTGGCTGCATGATATCGCCGTATTTTTACAGCCATGTGAGCCACAAATTAAAGCTTGGCGAGCCGCGCAATGAACCCTGACATAGTGCGTCGATGCGTTACGAACAAGCTGTAACATTTTGAACACATCTAAATGTAAGTCAAAAAGACACATTACATTTCAAAGCACTTAAAACCCACGAGCCAAATCCTGAAAACAGTCCCTTCAGTCAGCTGATGGTGAAGCTAACCAACCAGGCTCCCTTCAGCACTGGTTCAAAACAACTCAACAGAACAAAACTATTTATGAATCATTCAAAATATCAATATTTAGAACATTGGAGAAAGCAAACAAAGTAGACTAAATTGTCATTTTGACAGAGTATCTGCACACTGTCAGAGAAGAAGAGACAGATCCTGACTATAAATACAGGCTCAGTGACCACCAACTGGGTCAGACAGAGATGCACTTCCTCCTCCACTGGGAAACAGTATCTTCACTAAGTGATTTACACCTTGGACAAATAGCCTAAAGAATAAAACTTCCCAAAGTTAGCACCAGAAAAGAAGCTGGAAGTTCTCCTAGGAGGAGAGGGTGACAGCTAAATATGTGTCTGCCTGAGGGACTGTGATATATTTAGTTTTTCCATTCCACCTGTTTCCAACACACTTGATGTGTTGTTTTGGATGTTATGATCAGTGATGGATGAAGCAATAATGAGTTTTGGATGTTAAACAGTGTGATACATGGATTTTACTTGGAACTAAAGTCTGTAATTCATGGCTTTCAATAGAAATTAGTGGAATTTTGCCATAAAAATCTTTAAAGGCCGTTTTCTCAAAATGAGTTTTTTCTTACACTCCTAGTGACGATTTTCCGCTTCTGTAGCACCTACATTCACCAAACTTTACAGTCGTATTCCTAACTATATTGTGAAGGTTTGTCCAGAGGGATTTGTTGATATATCATTCTTGGCCTGATTTATATGACATTTTGTGCCTAAAAATAGGGCGGAAATCAATTTAAGGCTCTTGGCAGTATTTTCTGATTTACAGGGTAACAAAAGGGGATATTCATAATCCCCTCTGATAATGTCTTTTCATTGAATATATCAACAAAATGCCAAAAAAAATGTGAACCTTGTTTTTTTTAAATGGTCAGATTCGCCACTTCAAAATATATGCAAATTAATGCATATTTAATTAGATATAGCCTCATTAGCATATTTAAAAATAAAATTACAGAAAACTTGCAATGCTTTTTTTCTCCTATTCATGTGAGTAATCAACTGGTAATGTTTGACGGTGATATCTGTAAGTTAACAATTTGACCCTATTCACCTGTAGTGTCTCGACTTAAACTAAAAAAAAAATCATCTTTTTCGTTAAACATTATTTAAATAAACGAATATTCAATTTTTATGAGCCCGAATATTTGAATGCAATATTTTTGAAAAACGACCATCCCTATTTAAAATATTTTCATATAGATAACAGTTATTTTACATTTTGTGATTTTATTGTATTGTATTCAAGATCAAATAAATGCAGCCATGGTGAGCATAAGAGACTTCTATCATTTCTGTTTTTCTGCTTCTTTTGCAGTGAATTTTGAGTAAATATTGTGTAACTTAAATGCAATCATTTACTCCTCCTCATGTCAATCCAAACACATTGACTTTCTGCAGGAATACAAGATACAAATGCAAGCAAACAGTGACGGTAAGAGAGTAAATATTGACAGAATATTAATTTTAGATGAACTAACCCTTTAAGTTAAAGTATGCAAATGTGTGTACATTTTATTTGTCATTATAAAACTGCATTATTTATATATCTGCAATATAGCGACACATTTTGGCATAATCCACTATAAATCCCACACTGGTGAACCTTTAAAACGATCACTCTTTCTCCGATATCCATCTCTCCCCGTCTACTTTCTCTCTGACGTATTTAATATTCATTCGAAGCGACAGATATCCTCTGGTCCCAGCACTCTTTATCGAATGGTTTCACCTGTGCACGGGAGCAAAGTTAGTCACCTGGGCGTTTCAAGGCCGTGCACATAATTTATGGTGATAAATGTCCGTCCGAAGAGCAACGCTGCAGCGTTCACTCTCTTTTCTCCTGCTTTGATCGACTGAGGTAAATCATTTGTACCCGCAGCTCTGAGGACCGGGCATCCACACGGATAACTGTGCGTGTGAGTAAATGTGTGTCAGAGCCATAAATTGGCAGGACAGAAATAGCCCCTCTATACAAGCCCACTACAAAAGGACACAGGAAAACAGCACAGCAAGCAATTACAAAGACGCGCAACAAACACACACACACACACACACACACACACACACACACACACACACACACACACACACACACACACACATTCATCTATCTCTGGGGAGTTTGATAAGAGAAGTCTGTCTCAGCACATTTTGCTCTCTCTTCTCTCTGTAAGTCCACAGCTCTTGTTTTAAATAATTATAAAAGATAGAGCCGCAGTCTGAATGGGTGCATCATGAATGTATACAGTCTTGGGGAGTAATTAACAGGGAGTAATTAACAAAGGAATGTTACAAAAGCTCTGGGGTTTTGACGAGTAGCTCTGTCGCAAATCATTTGATCGTGATTTTTTGATCTATAATCGAAAGTATTTGAGATAACCGTGATAAGTATACAAAGACAGTCAAAGGTCTTCCTCCATGAAGATTTGTGGGTTTAATCAAAAAATATTATTAAATATTATATTAATATTATAAAGCTACATAATTGTATTGAATTGCATTACATTTGATCAATTCATTCGGCATAAGAACACTAGCATGTACATATTACTGTTCTGCTGTATCTTATTTGATAAATTCTCTGATAAATTCTTAAAGAAAGGATTCTTTAAAAGAACTGATTCACAATTCACAACAATCGATTCATTAAAATAAATGATACATTTTTTGCTGATATGTCCATGTTAAATATAATTCCATTACAAATTAGAGTGATTTTAGTTGTATTACTTTGCTTGATGCTGTCACTCTCAGTGAGATCCTAATCTGATTGTCAAACTTAAGACTGCAATTCAACTATACCTGAGTAAACTAGCAATAGCTTGTAACTTAAAATAGAGTTTGAAATTGGCTTCAACAACAGTGAATATGTTGAGCATACTGACAGCATACTTCTCTATAAATTAAAGACACAGAAAGACCCAACAAGAAATGCATCTGCTCTTGTGATGGTAATGTCACACACACACACACACACACTCACACACACACACACACACACACACACACACACACACACACACACACACACACACACACACACACACACACACACACACACACACACACACACACACACACCCTTACTGCAGACTCCAATTCCATCAGATAAACTAAAACGTGCTCAAAATAATCATCCGGCATCTATTATACCCACCCACCCACACACACACACACACACACACACACACACACACACACACACACACACACACACACACACACACACACACACACACACACACACACAAACACACACACACAGGTTTGCTCTGCTGTATCTCTGATAAAATCTGCTCTAACATGGATATAATAAAGACCTGTGGGACTCCTAAAAACTTCAGATGAGTTTTGTGGAGAAATAATGGGATGTTTTTCTCTTTTCTCTCACTTTTTTCTTTTGTTTTTAAGAACTCTTCCGATAATAAAACAATACCTTTCATTAACTTGCACTTTCTGTTTCACTGTTCTCTTTAATTATTCCAGTTCTCCTCTTGCTCTCTGCAATTCAGTTCAATTTAGTGTCTCTACTGACATGACAAAATCAATAATGCAAAACAATTAAACAAGTATAAAATAAAATAAATACAAATGAAATAAATACATACAAATTAAATTATAAAATAAAATTTATTTTGCCAGGTGGTTTCTATGATTTCTAAACTTTAATACTTTACGGCTCCTTTAATATGATTGCAACTAATTAGCAATCAGCAAATATTTAAAAAATAACAATAGAAAAACAAGACATTATAATCTCTCTCTCTCTCTCTCTCTCTCTCTCATCTTGGTGACATGCAGCTGCCAAAGTCTGACTGAAATGGAAATGCAGCAGCAGTCTGTAAATTATTCAGGAAAAGGAAAGAGAGAGACAGACATAGAAAGACAGACATACAGACAGAAGGAGAGAGAGATAAAGAGAGATACAAAAAATGACCCACGAGTGAGATGATGGACAAATACAGTTTACAGAAAAAAAAAAAAAAAACATGCATGTGTGTGTTATAGCTTAATAATATTACAATATTTTGCAGCTTTTGTGTTAGCTCTGAAATGGCCTTTTACCTCTATGCCAAAATCTAGAAAATCAAGCATTTACACACTAAATAGTTTGGTTTTCCACTACATTATAAAACACAAGGAAGAACAATAATTCATTATGTTAATTTATATGCACCAATACAGGCACACAGCATGTGTAAATGCCACATGGAGATTTGCATGGAGTGATGACGCGAATACACGATTCATTAAAAGAAAGGGGCTGCGTCCAAAATCACATACTCTCTTGGGTACGTACTTGCTTTGAAACCGCTAAAAAAGTATGTTAGTACTTTATAGTATGAATGTGTGTAGTATAGGGCTGCAACAAACGATTATTTTGATAATCGATTAATCTAACGATTATTAGAACGATTAATCGACTAATCAACGATTATTTCGCCGACTAATCAGTAGGTTTGTAACGATTATTCAGCTTTTTCAATTAGTTAAAACATATTCTAACTATAATATTTTTTAAAAAGAAAATCACTTCAGCTTTTGAAATGGTTGTTTTAATTAACTTTGAGCAACTAAACAGGTCATTCTCTTTAAGTTTTCAGATTTCTGTCCAACTCAAATCACACACAAATGCTCTCTAAGCATTATTTAAATGTTCTGTTCTCTTTCAATAGAAAAAAATAAACAAAAATTAATCATTTGCATTACAGACAAACTTAATCTGCAAACAATTATTATAAGTATAAAATAAAATAAAATAAATGACATGATCAATTGAGCTGACAGAGACAGTCTCATTCACCTTTTAATTTACAGTATGAAAAAGTAACTGACATGATATTCTTCATAACATCTCCTTTTGTAAGTCTTCATGAATAAGGAACATAATACAGGCAAAGTGATAAGATTGTAATACCTAATAGTGTTACAATAATAAAAGCAGCCCTGACTCCTAAGCTCAATCAAGCTTTATTCTATGCAAAAATAAATCATCACATTACTGTAATTATATTATTATTGTTAATATTATTACTATTATTAGTAGTATTGCATTCTCTAATAAAGAGATTTACTGCTAGTTATTATAGCTCCAGCTGGAGAACATTCACCTCTCACCGGCTCGTCTTGTGCCGGGGTGTTTCCTCTTTAAGTGCTTTAACATGCATGTTGTGCATGCTCCCGTGAAAAGCAAGGTCCGCCGTGCATGTATTGCACACGACAGCATTCTTGGTTTTAAGTTTTGTGCAACTTTCACACACCTTGCTAGTTCGGATTCGTTTGCACTCATAGACAGTATATAAACTGGACACAGCGACCCCATAGGTTTCAACGGAGAAAAGTGAAGCAAATTAGAAGCACTCATTTCCTGATTGCCGAGCGAACTGCGCAGACTCAAACTGAGCTTGACGACGTGGATGTGACGTGAGCAGCCTGTCTGACAGTTGTAAGTCTTCTAGGAGCTGTGCCAAGAGAAATCTGAATCATTCCCTTCCGAAACTTGCAGAGACGGAGAGCGTGAGTAGGAGCTGTCCATGAGCTAGGAGCAGGAGAAACTTTACGATTCTCTATGGGCTTCTCCCTTGACTTTATCTGACTTTATGCCTCCACGTCCCCCCGATTGACTGCGAGCTTCTCCTCCTGTCTCTACGGTAATTTCCAGAGAGTCGCGTGGTTATGACGCAATCGTTAGCCTGTTTTTACAAAAACTGCTTCTACGGGGCCATAACGTAAGATACAAGGTAATGGAGCATTTTATACATTGTCGTGTTTCTTTAGAAATAAATAATGGACAAATGGAGTCTTTAAACGCTTCAGATGTAAAGTTATTCGCTGTCAAAGTGACGCCAAAATGAATGGGAGTCAATGGGATGCTAACAGCAGGTGAAGGCTTGTTAGCCAATGGCGGCCGCCGGGGGTGGTACGGAAATCGAGAGCTCGATTACCCCCCTGTTTGCACTCCGTCATAATTCGCGCTGTTTTCTTCTACCGCAATAGCATTTGTAACGGCTGCATAACACTCTAGCGCTACAGCGCCGTAGCGGTCAAATCGCGATATTGCAGGCCCTTACATTAGGTCACGTGAGATCAAACGACTACTCGACAACAAAGATATTTTGTCGACAATGTCGACTAATCGTTTCAGCCCTAGTGTAGTATGAATGTAATCCGAGAAGTATTACATTCACCATGTTGTCATTATCATGTGACTTACCAGAGTCAGTTGCGTCGCTTCACCATCATTCACAAATCCTCTCCCGTGGCCTCATGGGATAGTTAAAAAGTGTCCATAGTATGCACACTTCACAATTCACCCGATATTGCAGGACATCCGAGTACTTTGTGCCAACTCTTTTATGAGTACTGTGAATTCGGCCATACTAATCTTGTCACATTCAGTTTTTTGCCTACTTTATAATAGGGAAGTAAGCGATTTTGGATACAGCCACAATTTATGACAAACGATTCTTTAAAAGAAATTATTCACAACAAATGATTCATTAAAAGAATCGATTCACGGCAATTGATTCATTAAAATAATCGATTCACGACAAATGATTCATTAAAAGAACTGGTTAACAATTGATTAACAACAACACCACCAATGATTTATAAAATAAATTATTCACAATCCTCAACAAATGAGTTATTAAAAGAACTGATTAACAAAATTAAACTGAACATCCCAAGTCTATTGCAATTTTAATTTTAATGAGAGGTGTCATTCAAATATCAGTGTTAATAATTTCATACTCGCACGTGGTCTCGAGAATCTTGAAGGCCAAATAAAAAGCGCATTACAACCATTATGATAGTTGCTTTGTTGTTTGGATTTTATATTCCCAATAAAATAATAGTGACTAGGCCTATATAGTAAATAGTCCACATATATCACTAGATGTGATGTGAATCGTCTCTGGTATCGGTGTCTGAGTGTTTGGCTGCCTTTATTAATGTCATCTCGCTGAATGCCAGTGATTTCATCTAAATATGGAATTATTCAGAGCATCACATCCTGCAATCACACACACACACACACACACACACACACACACACACACACACACACACACACGCACACACACACTGCACGCAGCATGGAATCCAGATGGCTAATTATCAGTTCATAATCTCATGCACATAGAGGTGTTATTCTGAGAGAGAGTGAAAGAGAAAGAGAGCAATGATGCAAATGAAAACAACGTCTGCCGAAAAAAAAAGACAGGACGGAAAAGGAGCGAATGTGAAGCCATCTACACACTCTGAATCATTGTAAAGCTCCAACACGGAGAGAGAGAGAAGGAAAGTGTGATTGAAAAAGACAGAAAGAAAATTAAATGTAGCAGAGAGAGAAATGAAGGAGACAGTCGAAGACATTTCAGTCCCATAATACCTCATAATATTACACAGTCGGTTAGAGAGACACATATGTGTGACTTTAACAAACACTCAAGACAGACAGACAGCAGGAGAGAGAGACAGATAAAGAGATAAAAGGATAAGTAGCGAAGTCACGTGAGAAGCAGACAGCTCTGTTACCATTCAAACCATCAGAGACGCGAGTGTGTGGCTCTCAGCTCACTGAAGCTAATGGAGTTTGATACACAGCCATCTATTATTCATAATGCTCGACTCCAGCACTCCTGAATGCACCTGTCTGTCTGTCTGTCTGTCTGTCTGTCTGTCTGTCTGCGCACGTGTGTTTTTCAGAAGTGTCAAAGATCTGTTTCAGCACTTAAAGGGTT
The DNA here is from genome assembly GCF_965113295.1 of Leuciscus leuciscus. Classification (NCBI taxonomy): domain Eukaryota; kingdom Metazoa; phylum Chordata; class Actinopteri; order Cypriniformes; family Leuciscidae; genus Leuciscus; species Leuciscus leuciscus. The sequence goes on from NC_138732.1 coordinate 6,186,592, forward strand.
AGTTCACCCAAAAATTAGTTAGTTCCAACCCCGTAAGACTTTCGTTCATCTTCGGAACACAAATTAACATATTTTTGATTAAATCTGAGAGCTGTCTCACTCCTTCATAGGCTTCTAGGTAATTGATATCTGCCAAAATAGGGCCCAAAAGGTCTTTACTACAATCAACCAAAATAATAGTTTGGATTAACTTGACAAAAATTGTGACAGAAATATATTGTACATGTTGTTGTTTTTTGCTAAAAAAGAAAAGGAATTGTTCCATTTTCATTGGATTGCATGTTAATAGATTCATTAAATTGTTAAAAGTTTTATGTGCACTATTATTGTAAAAAAAAAAAGTATTATTATTATTGTTTTATATTATATTATAAAAGTTTTTTGGGAATTCAATTGATTAGACATGCTTTTTGATTATTACAATTTATTTAAAAAAAAAACAAATCCAGAAAATTATTTGGAACATAAAAAATTAAATGGAATTTTGAAAAAGATAAAACTGCTTTCATAGGGGACTATAGATATGACTCAACAAAACTAGAGCACTTCCATCATAAATCAGCTGAGAGCTGAGAGCCGGTGATGCAACACGACTAAACTAGAGCGCTCACGCTATCATCACTGAAGGTGAGAGTGAGCAACACAATGCCAAAAACTAGAGCGCTACCTTTACAATCAGCTCTTCCTGCAGTACCGGTTCTCACGGGACACTGGGGACATTTACACACACACTATGTGGGGCTACCCAGAAACATTTTGGGTAAAGTTAGCACCTGTAGTTGGTGCCATTCTCAGCACTAACTGGCACCCTTTTAAAGAGAGAAAACCACAGCTGGAGAATTACCATTTAATGTTCATCACGACAGAATTAGCGCACTCACTTTATAAACATCTAAGCAATGCAACACAACCAGAACAGTCCCGTTAAACACTGAAGCAGAGACCGAACGATGCTTTAATCAACTGACTTCACATTGCAGTTGATGTGTCAGTCACTCTCACAGCTGAGGACCGAAGCGTCTTGTGATGATCCTAGGTAATTCTTGCTCCCTTTCTCTGGGGCGGAGAGAGCGATAAGCGGCGGCTCATAATAGCGTTCTCATCTCTGCTCTCTTGGAGATGAGCCCGGGCATAAATACAGGTAAAAATGAAAGCTGGAATAATGGCCGTGTCTTATCTCCAGGGATGTTTTTATTGGCTGCTCTGAGAACGTCTAATCAGCTGGTGATTCGGGACATTGGGACAAAGAGAGACGTCCGATAAAGCACTAATGGAGTCGGTACATTAACATAGACGAGAGGCGCGGAGCATTGTATTTTTACTATTACAAAGAGAGAGAGAGAGACTTTTTCAGTGTTGCATAATTACATAATTACTAATTCATTAAACGAATCACAAATAATTGCATATCAACTACTGTTCAAAAGTTTAGGGTCAGCAGGATTTTCATGCTTTTGAAAGAAGATTATTATGCATTTATTTGATCAAAAATACTGATAAAAAAAAAATATATATATATATTATTAAAATTTTAAATATCTATTTTCTGTGAATATATTTTAAAATGTAATTTATTCCTGTGATCAAAGCTGAATTTTCAGCATCATTACTCCAGTCTTCAGTGTCACATGATCCTTCAGAAATCATTATAATATGATGATTTGCTGCTATGCTGATTATTATCAATGTTGAAAAGGAAATTGTTTGAGGAAATTGTGATATAGTAACACAATATAGTTGTGATATAGTAACATTCAAAAGTTTTGGTTTAGCAATGATGCATTAAATGAATCAAAAGTGACATTAAATACATTTATAATATTACAAAAGATGTCTATGTCAGATTAAAAACATGTATGATTATTATACTGCTTCATATTTTTTGTGGAAACCATGAAAATGTTCCTTCAGGATTCTTTTGTGAATAGAAAACAGCCTTGATGAATTAAACGTATTCATTTATTTATAAAATGACTGACTTCATACTTTTGAACAGTAGAGTATCAATATCAGCTTAGAAAAGCCCTCAAATGAAGAGAATTCATTATCGCAGTGGCTCTCAGGTAAAGGATCAACAGCTAATCACCAAGTCTCTTTAAACTCAAACTTAATGACATACAACAACACAACATACACACAATACAGATTTTAATTAATATGATAATCTCCAGTAGTTTAGACAAATCATGCTGCTATAAACCCCCGACACAGTAACTTCAAAATAACACACTTGCAATATTACATATTTAAAGTCCCCCTGTGGTAAATATCAAGCTTTTAATGTTGTTTATATTTCTATGTGGTGTTTTAAATATGCTTTAAGACAAACCATGTGTAAATTCATAAGTCGACAGCATTGCTGAGTATTTTCTCCTTAAAACTGCAGTGAACCACAGTTTGAAATCGCTGGTGTTTCTGACGTCACAAACTACCTTGTAACCAATCAGGTTAAAGTGTGATCGTCAACGAGTGGATCTCTGAGCTGAGTGAGTGAGTGGAGGCGGGGCTCATTTGCATATTCATAGAACCGCGTATGCTAAATGAGGTAAGGGTGTAGAGTTACACTCAAGCTATTTTAAGGCTTTTTTTATTTTAAGGAAAAAACTTTAAATATGTAATTTTGGTGATCAAAGATGAGTTTTAACGGATAAAATGGTTGACTACAGGGGGACTTTAATGAGTAATTTTCCATTTCAGTTAAGTCTGTACTAAAACTTTAAACTACTCATATCTGATCTGGTGCGCTTGAACTGCTCTTGTCTGCTTTCATTATCGATATGACGCTCAAAACTAAGCACTGAATCAATGTTTCTGAGCCAAAAACAAACGTCTCTAAGTTGGCCTGCAGGAGATCAAGCTCACTGACATGAAGGGCAAACAGAAGCATTTTTTGCCGTTTGGTCTCTTTTTTTTTTTTCTTTTTTTTTTTTACACGGGAATAAATTTGTGGTGAGCACTTGAAAACAAACTTCATCAGCGTGAATGCGCTATATTACCTATTCACATTACATGATGTTATAAACGTAAGTCTTATAGACGTGTACAAATGCATTCAACATTTTAATCAGATATTTGAAATAAATATGAAAAAAAAAAAAACTTTTTGAATGAAATGTACAACTTTCAGGCAAAGAAAAATTCTAACTACTGCACAGGTCAACGTGCAATTTTCACACACCTGAGTAATTTATTAGTTTATTCTGCTCAGAGTCATTGTGACCAATCATCAGATGGATATCTGACACTGATTCATCAGTTTTGTCTCTCTGTGATTCTTTTTCTCATTCTGCTCAGAATCTGTCATTTTCCCGCAGGTCTTTGCTGAGATGGGAAAAACTCAGACGTTGCCATGGACACCAGGCAGAGAGTTCGGCACTCAGAATTCTTCTGGTGTCTGAAGGGCAGCGTTTACCTCAAATCCTCCAGAGAAGAGATGTGTGTGTGTGTGTGTGTGTGTGTGTAAAGGCTGATTTATACTTCTGCCAGAGCCTCTACGCTGTAGACCACCCGTTGGTTTTCATTTATACTTCTGCGTCCGTTGTCCGCGTTGACGCGCAATTACACATGCAGAGGGAGAATGTGTAACCTGAAGGAGGGGTTCTGGCAGATCAATCACAGCGATTGCGTCCGCGTAGAACTGACGCGTTGTTACATTTTTGGAGAGGTGCACGTCAGGGTACGTGCGCTACACACAGCCTGCGACGTAGCTACGCCGTGAGTCTGACGCAGAAGTATAAATTGGGCATGGGTGCAAAATTACAATTCTCCCTCACCTGCCAAGGGTGGGTGAATTGCAAAAAGTTATTTTTATTATTTAATTTTTTTAACATACTTTTCAATAGTTCATTTAAATATACATTTTGTTCTATCTTGCAGTGAAATAATTTAGCATGTTTGAGCGTATTTGCATTAAGTGTCTGTGTCACACGCAGCATCATCTACACAGGGATCCTGCACCTGCAGAAAGCACTCACACAGATCTGCGTGTGTTCGTGCATTACATATTTTACATATTTTTGGCTTTTACCTAATAAGAGTGCCGTACTCAACACTGGACAGAATTCAAATGATTTTCATCTAAAAAAAATCGAATTTCATCTGGGTCTGATTAGTCAGTCTTTTTGTGAAACGCGCCCTTACACAAACATGTTGTGTTTTTGTTACACATATTTTAGCTTCAGTGGATAAAGGATGGGAATGTTAAACTGGTTGTTGCACTTCTTGGCCAGTAGTAGCCAGAGCCACTTTTACTCGCATCTGCCACTGTGCGAATGCTAATTCAGCTGCTCCAGTCTTGATCTGTCCAGATGAGCGGGCAGTGTGACCTGTAACTTGCTCCACTTTCTATTCATTAGAGCTCTTTAATGACCAGATGATACTGAAATTACCCAAATTCATCAGTGCTGGAGCATGTGCCGCCTGTCCTCCAGACTCCTGACCTGATGATTGAACTGATTTAGCTGTTTAAAAGGCTGTGCAACAAACTCCCAGTGAGAGAGTGACTTCAGTTAGTCCTGTCATTATTTACTCACCTTCATGTTGTTCCAAAAGATGTTTCATTCTTCAGTGAAACACAAAAGAAGTTGTTTAGCTGCATATGCACATTGCTTTTTTTTTTCTTTTTTTTTCTAAAGACAGTGAATGGGATGGATGCTGTCAAGCTCCATAAATAAAATAAATAAAAATAAAAATCATAAAAGTAGTTCTCATGACTACAAAGCTATTGTATGACTTCAGAAGACTTGGACTGCTGTCATACGGACTGCTCTTGAGTTTTGTTAATGGTGCTTTTTTTGTCCTTGTTGGAGCTCGACAGTCACTGTATGCTTTTATACAATAGAGTACTTATGGACATTCTGCCTCAGATCTGCTTTTGTTCCCCAGAAGAAAGAAAGTCGTACAGGTTTGGAACGACATGAGGGTGAGAAAACGATGATAAAACATTCATTTTTTTGATGAACTGAACAAAGCTAGAGAATCTGGATCAGAGCTGGACGTCTCAGGCTGAAGTCTTTGGTCTCCATGTCTGCATTGAGCAAATCAGACAGAAGAACTCTTATCTGCTCCTCCAGTGAGCACACACTTCAATATCACATCACACACACACACACACACACACACACACACACACACAAGAAAGATTTTTGTCTATCTGGCTCTATCAATACGTTTTTGTGAGTGCTGGAGAGAAAACGGTGTGGAAGAGGTTCCTATTGTAGCCCTGGCAGAATCTCATTAATTTACTGTCCTCTCTCTCTCTCTCTCTTTCTCTCTGTGTGTGTGTGTGAGTGTGTATGTGTGAGTGTGTGTGAGTGTGAGTGTGAGTGTGAGTGTGTGTGTGTGTGTGTGTGTGTGTGTGTGTGTGTGTGTGTGTGTGTGTGTGTGTGTGTGTGTGTGTGTGTGTGTGTTAGGGCTGCACAACTTAGGAAAAAAATCGAATTTTTCTGATAAAAATTGCAATTCCAATTTAAAATTGATTAAAAATTTGCCTTGAGTCGCTGCTCAAGAAACATTTTTTTATTATTATCAAGGTTGAAAACCATAACACATATTTTTCAGCATTCTTTGATGAAAAGAAAGCTCAAAAGAACAGCATTTATCTGACATAGACATCTTTTGTAATATTATAAATGTATTTAATGTCACTTTTGATCCATTTGATTGATTCATTGCTGAACCAAAACTTTTGAATGTTAGTATATCACAATTTCCTCAAATATAATTATCAGCACAACTGTTTTCAACATTGATAATAATCAGCATAGCAGCAAATCATCATATTAGAATGATTTCTGAAGGATCATGTGACACTGAAGACTGGAGTAATGATGCTGAAAATTCAGCGTTGCATCAAAGGAATAAACCAAGCTGCTTTATTAAATGAAAATGAGAAATGTTGGCAACTAGCTAAAACAAAAAAACAAAACAAAAAATATTTCAGTTATTTTTAATTTATGGCTTTATTTTAAATAATGATAACCCTGTCTTGACTTTTTTTTTTTTTTTTTTTGGACAGCCAAAAGTTCAGACATCTTACACACAAATAGTATATCATTAGCTAAATAGTTGTGAGCATCTCCCTATACAGTATGTGTCAGGATCATTCAAATTATTATTATTATTTTTATTTAATTTTTTTTTAAACCTCACTGAGTTCAGGGAACAAAGTAAGGATGGGTCCCTCATTACTAAAGTATATGTTTGCATTATGGTGTTATAGTATAGTTCATACTACAGTACTGACATTGCCCTGTCAACATGACCTCCATTAAAAGTGACTGCACCACGTGTCAACCAATCAGTGCACAGAAACTGGTTTTCCCCAGAGCACTCATTATATACAATACTGCTGCTGTTTGTTGTTGAGGCAGAGAGACTTTCTTTTTTTTTTTCTGCATTATTAACTTTCTTACCAACTTCTAAGCCTGTTAATCTTCCCGCAGACTAGCATTCATCTGTACCCAAACAAATAAGACTGAGCACCTCATATGGTTTCTTTTAGAACTATTATAGGCTCATATGAAGAGGATACTGGAGAGAGAAGCAACACTACAGCAGGTGCATTTGTGAAGCACCATGACAACAACTCTCATGTAATTCACACAACACTGTTTACTGCCTACTATTTATCAATAGAATGTGATTATTTTGTGTAAATGTTTTAACTATTGGCAGTCCTACAAAGTAATAATAAGTGAAGAATATGAGCTGCAAAAATATAGTATTTTTAAGCATAATCTGCTCTAGAAATTAAACAATATTCAATCAGATTAAAAATATGTACATTGCATTATAGTGTACATTCTATTATTCTAATCTAGTGTGTGTATATACAGTGCATTGCGAAAGCATTCAACCCCCTTAATATATCTTTTTTTCCACATTTTGTTATGTTGAAACTCATGTGAAACTATTTTAAATTACTTTTTTTTTTTCACATCAACTCCATACGCCATAATGACATAGCAGAAAAACTGATTTTTGACAACTCTGCACATTTATTAAAAACCTTAATTTGGTGCTTAGCTAAAGCACCTTCACAGCCTCCATGCTTTTTTGGTATGATGTGACAAACTTTGCACATTTTCACACTGACACTTTTGAGTTTCTCCAGAGATGTTCGATTGGATTCAAGCTTAGGCTCTGGCTGAGTCACTCAAGGACATTTTCTTAGGGTGTCTTATGCTGCGTTCACACCGGACGCGAATAGCACGTCAAATTCGCGCCTGCCGCGTCTAGTTTAACGCTTGACCACTTTGTGTTAATTCACGTGTCAAGAGTGAAATTGACGCGCGTAAAAACAAAAGCTTGAAGCAAAATTTACGAGCGTCAGAGGCGAAATCCGGAGGCGAAAGTTTCGAAACCCGTTGGCGGCCATCTTTTTTAGATGTTTATCGAGCATTAGCATTAGCATTAATCGAGAGAGTCACCGCTCGTATATGCTCTGGAGAGCAGAAACAGCTGCGTAGGGGACATCGTCGCTGTACTCGGGTCCACCAGACCCTCCAGAGGGTTTTCAGGAGTTTCACAATTTGCTCCAGGAGCTAGGTTTGATGGACCTAACGATGAGGACGCTGACGAGGACAGCGTAGGCCGTATAAGGCCTCGGCCTCGAGTGGTCTATGCCTGTCGAGCCCGCGCTCTACAGCCCGGCGCGAGGTTCACCCTCGCCCGCACCCACCTAATCTGTCATTTATTTTTGTTTTGATAATAAATGGAGCCAGCCTCCAAAAGTGAAACCTGTCCTGTGATTTTTTAAAAAGTTGTTATACACTAAATTGTGTTTGTTGTCTTTACATTAGAATAATAATGTTTCATATAATCTAGAATAGATATGGAATAAATAGCATTCAATACAAAATGAGTATCTCTCACATATTGAAATCGAGTTTTTATGTGAAAGATTTGCTTTGCACACCAAGCATTTTAGTCATATTACAAAATAATTTATTGAGGCCAAACATAAAATAACATTATAAACTGTCACTTCACCACGTGACAGCAGCAAGCAGGCTCCTGATTGGTTAACGCGGCGCGAATTGATGCAGAAGTTCAGATTTTTCAACTCGGGCGGCAGACGCGAATTCGCGTCAAACGCGAGAATGCACAAAAAGCACTACATAAAACATTCGCGCTTAACGCGCCATTCGCGCGAATGAGGCGTATTCGCGTCTACCGCGCCCGCGCTCTACGCCTCATTCGCGCCGCAGGAATTTTTTACGCGCGTAACGCGTCTTTGCATTGACTTAACATTGAAATCACTCGCGCCTGACGCGCTATTCGCGTCCGGTGTGAACGCACCATTAGGGTGTCTTAGGGTCATTGTCCTGTTGAAAGGTGAACCTTCTGCCCTGCCCAAGGTTCTGAATGATCTGGACTATGTTTTCTTTTATAATAATTTGTTACATTTATATAGTGCTTTTCTCTGCACTCAAAGTGCTTTACATGGGGATGGGGATGTGGATGTGGATGTGGATGTGGATGGGGATGGGGGAGAGAGATCTCCTCAACCACCACCAATGTGCAGCACCACCTGGATGATGATGCGATAGAAGCCAATGGCCAAATTTGGCCAGGATGCCGGGGTTCAACCCCTACTCTTTTTCGAAGGACATTGTGGGATGTTTAATGACCACTGAGAGTCAGGACCTCGGTTTAACGTCTCATCCGAAGGACGGTGCTTGTTACAGTATAGTGTCATCATCACTATACTGGGGCGTTAGGACCCACTCAGACCACAGGGGCCATAAAGCCCAGATCGGATGAGTGTTGCAGTGACGTTTGTCCTTTTGTAAATTTCTCCCATCTCCATATGATCATGGAGCTCAACCAGAGTGACCAGAGATTGCTCAGTTTGGTCAGGAGGCCAGCTAAGAGTCCAGGTAGTTCCAAACTTCTTCCATTAAGGATAATGCTTCTATGAACCTTCAATACTTCTATGAACCTTCAATTGGTTAACGCGGCGCGAATTGATGCAGAAGTTCAGATTTTTCCGGGGCGGCAGTGGCTCAGTGGTTCATGTAGATTGTCTACAAACCGGAAGGTTGGTGGTTCAATCCCCGGTTCCACCTGACCAAGTGTCGAGGTGTCCTTGAGCAAGACACCTAACCCCAGCTGCTCCCGACGAGCTGGATCGCCTTGCATGGCTGACACCGCCGTCGGTGTATGAATGAGTGAGTGAATGGGTGAATGTGAGGCAATATTGTAAAGCGCTTTGGTGGCCATTGGGTCTGTGAAAGCGCTATATAAATGCAGTCCATTTACCATTTAATACAGCTGATTATTTTTTTAGTATTATTTTTTTGTGTGTGTGTGTGTCTTCCTCAGATCTGTTTCTTGACACAATCCTGTCTCTGAGCTCTACAGCCAGTTCTCTTTTGACCTCATGGCTTGGTTTTTGCTCTGATATGCATTTTCAGCTGTTAGACCTTTAATTGGGAGGAAAATCATACCTATTCAATCGAATCTGCTGTTAACTCCACTTGATGTGTAGTAACATCTACAAGCAGAATTGGAATGTTCCTGAGCTACATTTCAAGTGTCCCAGAAAAGGGTATGAATACATATGCAATGTAATTATTTCATTTTTTTAAGAGACTTCTTTCAAAAATCTTACCAACCCAAAACTTTTGAACGGAAGTGTATATATATACACACACACACACACACACACACGCACACACATTAACAGTGTGTTATGTTTTTACAATTACACACAATTCTTTTTTTTTAATTATTATTATTTTTATATACAATTAAAACTAGGCTTAAATTGAACTGCAGGCTTGTGTCATTTCTTGAATCAGTTGCGTGGTGTTGCAACACTACATGTTTTAGTTTTAATTGGGTCCAGTGCCATCCTGAGTGATGTCATCCCTGTTAGTGTTTAATTAACTAGTTTCACAGCCTAATGGCGTCCGGTCATCTAAGGTTATAACAGAGCAGGTGTGTGTTGATGATGCGAGGGGACTGCTTTATTAAATGCAGAATTTGTGAGGAGGCTGTGCAGCAGAGACGCAGTGTGACTGGACATTTTTAATAAGTCAGGTCAAGAGTTGTGCTGGAGTGTGTGTGCGCATGTGTGCGCATGTGTGTGCGTGCGTGTGTGTGTGTGCGTGTGTGTGTGTGTGTGTGTGTGTGTGTGTGTGTGTGTACGCACAGATATTTGTAAATGTGTGACCTTTGCCCCTCTGCTGTAGTAATAAGATGCAGTTGTCATCTTGATGATAGAGCTCAAGTGAAGATGTTTTATCTGTGTTATACAGCAATAAGCCGCTCTGGGCCATGCGTTACAGTGTTTACAACAAAGTCAAAGCAATAGTTCAACTAAAAATGAAAAGTCTTTCATCATCTACTCATGATTCAAATTCATTTAATAGAATAGATGCAATAAAAGCGAATTTTGTCTTTTGTGTTCTGCTAAAGAAATAAAGTCATGTAAATGATGTTTGAATGATTCTCAATGTTTATCTAAACTTTAAATAAAAATACTATGGTATTAGTACCTGCTTTATATGATTGAAAAATTTAAATTAGGCTATATTATCGCCCAGCGATATATTACATTACTATATATAATACAACCTATTTTACCAGCGTACTACAGTATACTCTCGTAAAGCAGACTATTTTTGGGTGACTATACCTTAAAGGTATAGCGGAGGATCTTTCCAAATTTTAGATAAGACCCGCCCTCTCCACTTTTTGAAAAGTTTGATTGATTCACCAGAATGATTGACAATTAGGAGGACCAATAGTTTAGACTACCCACCAGGAAGTAAAACATCCTCCGCTATACCTTTAAGCTATGTTATTAGTCATGACGTGAAGCAAAGTTTACCACCAAAGATTTCAAATCTCTCATGCATTCTCACATCACATATTTGCATATGCCACGTGGAGACAGCACACCAGGTTGACTCTAAATGATGCCAAATGGCATTGGTTTGTGTCTTTCGTCATGTTTAAATAGGCATTTGCATGCATATTTGCATATGAATATGAATATGCATGTATAAAAAAGTGTGAATGAGATATAAGAGTTACAGCAGAGACAATCCCTGCTCATATCGCAGAAAAAGAAAGAATCACATATACACACACTTTACTCTGAAGAACTGTTAAGAGTGCAAAACATTATTTTAGGATTAAACGATTTATACTTGGATGTACTCAAAAATCAAACCTATTTTACTAACAATAAAGTGAAAAAAAAGTGAAAAAAAATCTCTCCACTTTTTCATGTCACATTCCCGATGCTTTTGACCCATTCAATATGTAAATAATAAAATAATATATTGTGATTATTATTAAATAAAAAACATTAAACAAAATAAGACATATTGCAATAATATGTTTGTACTGGAGAATAAAATACTCAATAGAAAACTATAAAAACTATTTAATTTTTTAGTGCACTGTAAAATTACAGTACTACTATTTAATTCTTAAATTCTTAATTTCTAAATTTTCAAATGTTAAATCATCGAGCTTTTATGTTGGCAGGTTTCCGGATAAATAAAAAAACAGAACGTGTATTTATTTTATTAATTAAATTGCAGCTTTCACAGTTTGTTATACATTGTAGTTGTGAAAGAATCACATATACAGGCCTGACAGGATTTGTTGTGCATCAGAGTGAGAACTCTATTACCACACAGACACACACTCTTCACACTCACTCTGTGCCACTTGAGAGATGGAAGTAATTCGGAGTGCCGGAGAGCCGCGGACGCAGAGATGAGCTCTTCCTCGTCCAATATAAACTGAGAGTGATGACCTGTCTCTGCCTTCCACTTCAGAACTAACTCACAAGTTCCGACACAGCTGAGACCCACAGTGTGTGTGTGTGTGTGCGTGTGTGTGTGTGTGTGTATGTGTATGTGTATGTGTGTGTGTGTGTGTGTGTGTGTGTGTGTGTGTGTGTGTGTGTGTGTGTGTGTGTGTGTGTGTGTGTGTGTCCAGTAGGACTCTCGACTTAGAAGCTTGGACACTAAAAAACAAACTAGTTGTCTATATCATTCTGAAACACACAACTTCAGCACTCCAGTTAATGCATTTGACATTTTTAACTGTTTCCTCGCAGCATCAAAAAGTTTATTTGACTGTACAAAGTGCACTGAAAGCACTTTTAGTTTATGCACTGTAGAATTTTTTATTTTTTATTTTTTAAGTTGTAAATAAAACAGAGATTATTGGAATATGTTTTACAGGAAAATACTATTTCCAGTATGAGGTTCATTCTTGTGTGTCACACCAGCATGTCTGAAACCAGGGATGTCGTTAGGCCTATTTTAGGGGGGGGGCTGAAGCTACCCCAAAATGTTCCTAAGCCCCCCTAAATGATAATAAGAACAACAATAACAATTCGATTTATCAGTAACCGTATCCTCATTCATATTTAGACGCAACAAATGATATATATCCAGCTACAAAAAATAGCCGAAAAGTCGGAAGTTGGACAGAAGTATCAGAGCTGCCAACACTCACGCATTCACCGTGAGACACACGCAATTGACACTTTTCACACGCTCTCACGCCACACATCCATTTTCAAAGCAAAGAGCAAAGAGGACACAGACACCGACAGAGACAGAGCAGTTACTTTATGATATAAAAGAATCTCAACTCTCAGATTCTGTCAATTTTATTACGAAATTCAAACAATAAATGAATGAGGCATTTATATAGCGCTTTCATATGTACTACTGTACACCCAAAGCGCTTTACAATCATATCAGGGGATCTCTCCTCAACCACCACCAGTGTGAGCATCCACTTGGATGATGCGATGGCAGCCACAGTACAACGGCGCCAGTGCGCTCACCACACACCAGCTATAGGTGGAGAGAGGAGAGAGAGTGATAGAGCCAATTCAATGGAAGGGGATTATTAGGAGGCCATGATTGTTAAGGGCCAATGGGTGGAATGTGGCCAGGACACCGGGGTTACACCCCTACTCTTTACGAGAAGTGCCATGGGATTTTTAATGACCACAGAGAGTCAGGACCTCGGTTTTACGTCTCATCCGAAGGACGGTGCTCTTTGACAGTATAGTGTCCCCATCACTACACTGGGGTGTTAGGACCCACACAGACCACAGGGTGAGCACCCCCTACTGGCCTCAATACCGTGTTGGCGCTTGTAAATGTGACGTGACAGATCCCTAGCGCACGGGAACCGATCATCTCTAGCTAATAGTAAAAAAAAAACACGAACACTGTTGAAAGATACAGTAGTAGGCTACAACTTACCGAAATGTATATTCCTCATACATAATATCGATCAATCAGTGTTTTTTTATCAGCGTGAAGAGGTCAATAACACAGCTGGAGAACAATGATGTCACATTTACCTGTTGGCTAGAAAAAAAAGAGCTATAGAGAGTATTTTGCTAAATATGTGTTCTATATTATTTATTATATTTTTACTTATATCATTAAATAAAGTTGTTATTATATATAAAAAAAAAAAACGCATTATATTTAATTTGAGTTATTTTTAACCTTAAATAATACTACCAGCTGATAGGGCTGTCTGTATGTTTACAGCATTAGGGGAGATTAACGCCCATCTTGAGTACCTAATATTTATCCAAATGAGTGAATATTAAATCAAATCACAAGAATTGAATTGAATTGAAATAATAAAAAAGCGTAGCTTATCAGAAATTGTACCATGCACCATAAAATGTATATAATTTTACACTTATGCTATACTAAAGCCTGAAATGGGCACTTTTTGTGACAGCAACCCTATAATTTTTGATCAAAGATGTGGCTTAACTTCAGAATTTGAACTAAAATAAGTATTCTTATGATTGCTCTGAACATTTCTGGCTAAGTTCAACAAACATTAAATTACTTATTCATAAACGTAAAAAAATAATTAATAAAAATGTAGGTGTGACGGGGTTGAGACTAGGGTTGAAGATGGTAATGGGGTTGAAGAGACAAATAAAGCTAAATGTATACATAGTTGTTTTTTCCTCAAATTCACTGTAAGATTTTCTATAAAAGAAAGTTACAAATACCCTGGGGGTAAGCCTAAGCCCCCCCCGTCTTCCAATCCTAGTGACGTCCCTGTCTGAAACCAATTAGGTCTGTTCTCATGCGACAAGCAAGTATGGTTGAGCTTTTGATTATGTTTCGCTGCTGATCATTGTTTATATGTGGAAAAAAGCCTAAATTAAATCTGTTCATCATATAAAGTGATCGAGAAGATCTCTTCAGAAGATTTATGACTAAACCGCTCTTCATTTGGATTTATTTTACAATCTCTTTATGAATGTTGTGAAGCATCTGAGTTTTGGGTAAACAGACTTTCAATGTCGGTACAGAAATCTCTCAGATTTCATTAAAAATGTCTTTTGTGTTTTGAAGATGAACGGGTTAAGAATGACATAAGAGTGAGTATATGATGCCAGAATTAAAATTTTTGGGTGAACTATGCCTTTAAACAACTACTACTATTCAAAATAGCAAAACACTCAAGCGACTAGGAATGGAAGCACACAAGTACCCAGAAGTGATGACAACGGTACATTTTGAAAACACAATTGTATTTCAGCCCCAACTATATGCACATATGGCAACATATGCAAATTGAAACTACATAAACCTATATGAAGTTTCACATTAAGCATTTTCTTTATAATGGTTTTCTATGGGAAAACACTTCACATGAAACTTCATATTCTGGGTTCATCTACTTGTCTGGTCATAATATGTTTTATTAATATAGTGTATACTGAATTTGGTCCTCCAATATCACTATCTACATGTATTAAGTCACATTAAGCATTTTATTATTTATGGGATAACGCTTAACGAACCATTAAGAATGTTGCGCTCATATTCTGGGCGCATTTGTCCTCCTGTATATAGTATGCATAATCAATAAGGCGTATTTTGGTCTTTTAATATCACTGTCTTTTTATATAATCGCAAAAATGTACACTATGCGCTATTAAGATATTATATACATTAACTTTATGATTTCTATAAAGCTACTGTGAAACTATGTATATTTTGAAAAGCGCTACACAAATGACAAAAAAGGCCTCAAAATGCTCGCACACACACACACACACACACACACACACACACACACACACACACACACACACACACACACACACACACACACACACTTCAGATGTAAGACGTCAGACAAATAAGTGCTCAGCTTTACTGAAGCACCTGGAAAAGCGTAGAGTCGAGATCTGGGCTCTCAGACGGCTCTCAGGTTTTGATTGGCTATGAGAGGTTGTGTGACTTTAGAGAGCGCCGGACATAATTACCCTAAATGAACCAAACCCTCTTAATCAACATGAGAGCCAACAATCACTGAGCTGTAATTGGAAAACCCGAAGTGTGTGTGAGCGACTGTATCTTTGGAAAACACATGGCTCACAGTGTCTAATTAATAATAAACACCTTCACGTCTTCGTTCTTCGTTCTTTAGTCCTTCGTAACACAATGACGGCCACACACTGCAAAATATCACAGAGGTTCACAGGGACACTGACATCCTCATGTAAACCTTAAAAACCTTACATGCACAGATGATCCCAGGAACTACGAGTAAGAGAAATGCATCCTTTAATCTGGGAAAGACTCAGGATGAGAGGAATTTCTCCTGCCGGCGTTGTTGTGACAGCTGCCACATCCACGCAGACGCATCCACAACAAAAAACCATTAACAATGAGGTGGCTGACAACAATGGAAGCGCCACGGGAGAGAAATTGAAACTGTCCTTCAGGAGAAACAAATGTACATGATCTCAACTAAAAACACGTGCACGTGAAAGTTCAAAATCCTTTAGAGATGGTCGTCAGTCCTACAGAAAATAATTGCAATAAAAATTAATAACAGAAGATCATTTTGGTAAAAATCAAGTAAAAATCCTGCTCATCAGGATTGTCAATGCAATCAACAGCAGAGTGACCTACAGTGATTTAATCACTATCAATGTTAATTTTCTCCCACACTGTAAAAATTCACGTAATATTTATGGTAAACGACTACAAATGATATGGTAAAAAAAAAAAAAAAAAACTGTTGAATTGGTTAAGGTAAGCAGTAAGTTCACCAACTATATATATGATGAAAAACTGTAATAAATCTACAGGGACATTTCAAATAATTATGCAGTAAAATATTGTTAAATGTGCTGTTTATGTTAATGTAACGTAAATACTGTAAAACAGTTTCTGGAAGTGAATTTGAGTAAAAAACAACTATGTATATGTTTAGCTGTATTTGTCTCTTCAACCCCGTTACCATCTTCAACCCTGTTACCCTAGTCTCAACCCCGTCACACCTACATTTTTATTAATTATTTTTTTACGTTTATGAATAAGTAATTTAATGTTTGTTGAACTTAGCCAGAAATGTTCAGAGCAATCATAAGAATACTGATTTTAGTTCAAATTCTGAAGTTAAGCCACATCTTTGATCAAAAATGATAGGGTTTGCTGTCACAAAAAGTGCCCATTTCAGGCTTTAGGATAGCATAAGTGTAAAATGATATGTACATTTTATGGTGCATGGTACAATTTCTGATAAGCTACGCTTTTTTATTATTTCAATTCAATTCTTGTGATTTGATTTAATATTCACTCATTTGGATAAATATTAGGTACTCAAGATGGGCGTTAATCTCACCTAATGCTGTAAACATACAGAGAGCCCTATCAGCTGGTAGTATTATTTAAGGTTAAAAATAACTCAAATTAAATATAATGCGTTTTTTTTATTATATAATAACAACTTTATTTAATGATATAAGTAAAAATATAATAAATAATATAGAACACATATTTAGCAAAATACTCTCTATAGCTCTTTTTTTCTAGCCAACTATATACGTGCTATAGCCTATATTATGTTCATTAAATGGCTTTCCTGAGGTAAATGTGACATCATTGTTTTTCAGCTGTGTTATTGACCTCTTCACGCTGATAAAAACACTGATTGGGCGATATTATGTATGAGGAATATACATTTCGGTAAGTTGTAGCCTACTACTGTATCTTTCAACAGTGTTCGTGATTTTTTACTGTTAGCTAGAGATGATCGGTTCCCGTGCGCTAGGGATCTGTCACGTCACATTTACAAACGCCAAAACGGTATTTATTGTTTGAATTGTTTTGAATTGAATTGTATTGTTTGAGCTGAATATATATCATTTGTTGCGTCTAAATATGAATGAGGATACGGTTATTGATCAATCGAATTGTTATTGTTGTTCTTGTTATCATTTAGGGGGGCATAGGAAAATTTTGGGGTAGCTTCAGCCCTCCCTAAAATAGGCCTAACGAAGTCCCTGCTTCTTATAATTTATAGTGAAAAACTATTCCCGGAATCGTCTTTTTAGTTCAACCTGTAGAACTTCAAATCTTGCTACTGTATTTTTTATGGAAAAGTTCTGGCAACCACAGCTACCTATTTATTTATTTTATTATATAAAGCATTTTTTTTTTAAGACTTTGATTGGCTGGATTTCAATTTGTATTGCCTTTTTATACCAACACAGTTGGATTCTTCTCGGTCATTTGGCATTTACACAGTTCTGTCATATGTTGTCAAGCGCTTGTAAACAAAGCTCATTAAATGTGTTGCAATTGTGAGGCAAATGTCAAATGCTGTTCGTGTTGTTGAGGTGGAGCAGATATTATAACATGATACTAATAAAACGAAAACAGGAGAGAATTCATCTATTTACACAAATATCCACCTTTACCTGTCTTCCTGCTTTCTATCCCATCATCTCTCTCTGGCTGTAGTTATTCAGCATATGGAATTAAAGTGCTCAAGTGAATTCTTAAGTGTGAAGATGCCATGCTTTGAATGTTAATCTTACAAACTCATTTAGATCACACACTCCCATCAGCTTTAGAGTTTTTTCTTATTTTATTTTTTTTCTTATGAGCAACTACACAGAGTTTTGACTTAAGCTGGTAAACAATTACGATTAAATGCCCTGGTGACTAAAGGATGGGGGAATTTACATATATATAAAAAAAATAAAAAAAAACCACTGATCAAATTTGAGCAACAAGTATGCAAATATGGCAACATATGCAAACTACATGTACACACTTGATTATGTTTTAGCTTTCGGCTGTAACTTTTGGTCAGCAGTTTGCATATAAACAATGCAGCTGAATGCAGGGTCTTTTAAAAACTCAGAAAAATGCTAAATTAATGGCAAAAGACTAAAATCACAATTCAAAGCAATACAAGACACTAGGGGTGTCAAAATTTATCGTTTCTACGATGCATCGCGATGCAGACGAGGACGATTCGGTATCGGTTCAGTAATAGACCATAACCGATTATAATGTACTGATGCTTTTCTGACGTCATTTGTCGCGTACGTGCTTTGTCGCGGTTGCATACAATGGCAGAGGGAGGTGAGACGCGAGTGCGAGAAAATTAAAAATGCTCCAACTACTTTAAAATCTGGGCACATTTTCGGCTTTTATGAACAACCTGGTAAGCACGACCAGCAGAAGACACGCGCTGTGTGCGCTCATGTCACGCACAAATAGAATATGCAGGAGGTAATACCTCTAACTTGATAAACCACATTAGCCGGTTTGAGCTCCAACGCCGAATCCGCAGCCAAAAATAAATCATCCACCCGCCCCAATAATTTTCTCTGATTTAAGTATCTGCACCCAATGGTCAAATTACAATTATTCTGTGTTGTTATGCGTGATTATAAATGGATGATCGTAACCTTCAAAAGCCGATTCGGCGATGGTTGATGCACGCATCTTTAATGGTAACATAATACACTGATTAATGAGCGCTGCTTTTAAATGAACATTTCTTTAAAACAAAATTTATTTGACAGATTTTCCTTTTCTTAATGGCATAAACAAGCTTTACTCCCTTGAAACTTAAACTGGAATGTCACTGTTTCTGTCACTGCGACTTCCCGAACAGGCGAGTACACACACGCACACACATGCGCGCACACATCACTTTTGAAGTAAAATTTTAAATTGAGGATGCGGTGCATCGCGATGCATTGTGATATCGAATTGAACTGAATCGATGACATGATAATCGTAATCGAACCGAACCGCGAGACCAGTGTCGGTTCACACCCCTACATGACACCTGTCTGACACATGAGAATCGGCTTTTTTTTTTTTTACTTGGGCCAATAAACATCTACTACCCTTCAAAACAATCGGGGTAAGTATTGGTCCTTTATTTCAAATAAATAGGCCGATTATTATCCACAAATAAATGTAAAGAGATTCACAAAAAACAAAACAAAAAAAACATTCACAAATAAATAGAACAAGATTTGCTGATAAAAAACATGTTCACAAATCGCTTCCTGTACATTTGTGGATGACTTTCTCTGCATTTGTGGAATGCCGAATGCATTTGTGGATTCTGAAACATTTCTAGCATCAGGACGTGCGGACAAATCCACAAATATGTGGACCCCATCCACCGTCTACTCAAGCCAATCAGATGCCGGCCACATTGGGCTGACTAATCGTAGCATGCTCTCACTACAACCTTCAGTACATGGCAGATCTCCTCAAAGAAAAAAAATGCTGTAAACTTAGCCTCTCCAAGTTAATTTTTCTAGCTGACTAATGAGTTTTTGGACATTGAATGGCTTTTCTGAGGTAAATGTGACAGTCAATGTGACATTGTTTACAAGCAGTTATACTGATGCCTTTCCAAGGATAAAACACTGATTGAGGGATAACGTGTCATGATTCAGATGCAACTAGTAAAGCAGAAGAGATGATGGGTTCACTTGCGCTCCACTTGAACTGATGCGCTACAGAGATCTCTCACGCCACAGAGCCCCAAAACAGATCGACAACAGCTCAAGAGACGTCTATGGTCTCCAGTCTATGAGAAAGTAGCCCATTTTCTAATCTTTTGAGGTTTATTGTGTCTGCAATTTTACCCCTCTTCGGATATACACGACTCAAAACGGTGAATTTCGCCAAAAAACGACTAGTCTGCAGTATGTGTCTGACACATGATGTTATGAACTAATTTTTTAAAAGGTATTTGGCTGATTTATCTGATTTATATGAGTATACACCCATCTAGTATCTGTGAATGTGGATCATTCATTTTCTGAGTCAGTTCCTTTCTGCAGGTGTAATGGCACACATCACCGTGATGATAAATGAACGTGTCACTGTGTGTGTGTGTGTGTGTGTGTGTGTGTGTGTGTGTGTGTGTGTGTGTGTGTGTGTGTGTGTGTGTGTGTGTGTGTGTGTGTGTGTGTGTGTGTGTGTGTGTAATAAGCTGTTCAAATCATTGTGTGTGTTTGTATCACACTACTCTAATCCTTTAAAAATCATTTCACGGCAAACTAACAGGTGCATTTCAGTCACACCTTCAAATCTTCAGAGCCTTTGCTTCAGAAATCAGAATAAGTCTTTTCAGGTTTAATTTGGCAAAAATGTCTCCACGAACTCAGGACAGGTTTAACTCCGTTTTTATTTCCGCTAATCACTCAATTAGGCAAACACCATCAAAATGCCCATAATGCATTTCAGCTAATGCGATTCTTGACTCATTTGGCTGTATTAATTACTGAGTGCAAATGATTGCAGATAGAAAAATGATGAACGTAATAATTGTTAAGGAGAATTAGACCTTTATTTTCCTGTCTGCGAGAAGATTGAATTCAGGATGAATGACTATGTGTTTGTGCGGTTACTGTAATGGTTTTTTATAAGATGAGAAAGGCAAGTGATGGAGGTGCCTGAAAAAAGCAAATAAAAAATGGAAAGGGAAAGCAGTAGTCTGCGCTCGCCTGTCTAAGTGCGAACAGAAGAGAGCAGAGAACGAAACCTGAGACGAAAGCGAAGATCAATCAGTGACAAACCCTGAAAAACAACAGAGAAAACCCCCGAAATCTACAGACACACAGCCTAAGGCCTTCCAATTCTGCACACACACACACACACACACACACACACACACACACACACACACACACACACACACACACACACACACACACACACACACACACACACACACACAGTGATATTCACACATGAACAGGCCAAGATAGAATCCAAAAACTCATTCTGCAATTTTTGTGCCCATTTTGGAAAGAAATTGAGGAATTCTGCGGAAAAAAAAGTACAATCAAGTAATACAATCATATTTGGTAGCGAAATATAAAAGATGTCAAACACACATGGGGTCATTTTTCAGCTTATTTGGGTTGATTCACAATTTGAATTCTCCTAATCTCCTAATTTTAGGAAAATTACTGTATAGTAATACAGTTCTAGCAAACACAGCTGTGTTTTTTATTTTATTTTTTATTTTATTTTTTACATTGAGGTAATCAGCCAAAAATAAATTAGGAAACTTAAAAATGGTAAAGCACCCAACTTTAAAATTTTTGGACAACTTGATATGGACTGATATCAGTTACAATAACTGCTCTTTTTGGCCTGCGGAGGAAGTTCTGAGAGTTAAAGTACGCTGACATGACAACAAGCTCTTTTATCTCAAGATATCAAGAAAATTGAATTCCTCATGATATCAGCACTTCAAAATGAAGCATAATTGAAATGCCATTAACTCCATTAAGTCTTCTGAGCTATGAAAGACCAACCTGAAGCAGTACAGTCTCCTTCTGCATCTGCATTACAGCAGCTAATGTAAACATGTAAACACCCACACCTGCCTCTCCTCCCACAGAACATCAAACACACAACAACCTTACAATGATCATGCATATGGAGCTAAATATCATACTTGGAAAATGCACACACAAACAAACACAGTATAAACATGGTGCCACCGACTGTGTGTGTGTGTGTGTGTGTGTGTGTGTGTGTGTGTGTGTGTGTGTGTGTGTGTGTGTGTGTGTGTGTGTGTGTGTGTGTGTGTGTGTGTGTGTGTGTGTGTGTGTGTGTGTGTGTGTGTGTGTGTGTGTGTGTGTTAGGGCTGCACAACTTAGGTTGTGTGTGTGTGTAAGCTGTTTAGATCTTGTGTTCAATGGAACAGGAGCAGTCATCTGATAACGAAGGGCTTTCCGCATGTTAATGCAATCAAGAGGGATTACACACACACACACACACACACACACACACACACACACACACACACACACACACACACACACACACACACACACACACACACACACACACACACACCTCAAGGGCAGGTGGAGAATGAATTCATGCCAAAACTCTGGATTAGTCCTGAGACATTCAATGTTCTTAGATGAAACAGCACACCTTCTCAGCTTGGGGTAAATACTAATATTAAGTATTTAATATTTAGTATTGACACAAAGCTATGGTAAAAAAAAAAAAAAAATAAAATAGGCTACTGTAAAAAATATCATAATTTTATTGATAAAAGACTATCAAAATATATATAATAAAACCTTGTTAATTGGTTAACGGTAAGCTCCCTTACAAGGTGATTTTTTTTATAAATCTAATAGGACATTTAATGTAATTTTACAGTAAAAAAGGTTTTAGAAGTGAAAAACATGTCAAACCAGGACATGTGTGTGTTTGAGCTACACTGTTTGACTGACAGTTAATATATCTAGTTTATATAAGACGAAAGAATCAGAATCAGAATCCACTTTATTCGGCGAGTGTGCACAAGCATGGTTTCCAGGAGCTCTAGGTACTTGCATAAGGGATAATCCACGGCTAGCCGTCCATTAAACGATTTTAATTCACCACATGGAGGCAAAGAACCGCCCGACAGACACATATATAACTCAATAGAATAGAGAGAAAAAAATAATTATGTGGAATTAAAGAAAAAAACTACATAATATACATCTAAAAAAAATAAAAATAGTGAAAAAGGGAATATACATATAGATGGTAATAGAAGTCCGGTGTACAGATGTATATATTAAGTACTGTATTTAAAACTGTATACATATAAATATGTATTTACATGAGAGCTATTATTGCCCAATACCAGGGTGACACTTCAACTAGATTAATCCAACTAGATTAATTCAACAACTAGATTAATCCAACTAGATTAATTCAACAACTAGATTAATCCAACTAGATTAATTCAACAACTAGATTTAATCCAACTAGATTAATTCAACAACTAGATTTAATCCAACTAGATTAATTCAACAACTAGATTTAATCCAACTATTACTTCAACAACTAGATTTAATCCAACTAGATTCATTCAACAACTAGATTTAATCCAACTAGATTCATTCAACAACTAGATTTAATCCAACTAGATTCATTCAACAACTAGATTAATCCAACTAGATTAATTCAACAACTAGATTAATCCAACTAGATTAATTCAACAACTAGATTTAATCCAACTAGATTACTTCAACAACTAGATTTAATCCAACTAGATTCATTCAACAACTAGATTTAATCCAACTAGATTACTTCAACAACTAGATTTAATCCAACTAGATTCATTCAACAACTAGATTTAATCCAACTAGATTCATTCAACAACTAGATTTAATCCAACTAGATTAATTCAACAACTAGATGTAATCCAACTAGATTAATTCAACAACTAGATGCAATCCAACTAGATTCATTCAACAACTAGATGCAATCCAACTAGATTCATTCAACAACTAGATTTAATCCAACTAGATTCATTCAACAACTAGATTTAATCCAACTAGATTCATTCAACAACTAGATTTAATCCAACTAGATTCATTCAACAACTAGATTTAATCCAACTAGATTCATTCAACAACTAGATTTAATCCAACTAGATTCATTCAACAACTAGATGCAATCCAACTAGATTAATTCAACAACTATATTTAATCCAACTAGATTCATTCAACAACTAGATGCAATCCAACTAGATTAATTCAACAACTATATTTAATCCAACTAGATTCATTCAACAACTAGATTTAATCCAACTAGATTCATTCAACAACTAGATTTAATCCAACTAGATTCATTCAACAACTAGATGCAATCCAACTAGATTAATTCAACAACTATATTTAATCCAACTAGATTCATTCAACAACTATATTTAATCCAACTAGATTCATTCAACAACTAGATGCAATCCAACTAGATTAATTCAACAACTATATTTAATCCAACTAGATTCATTCAACAACTAGATTTAATCCAACTAGATTCATTCAACAACTAGATTAATCCAACTAGATTCATTCAACAACTATATTTAATCCAACTAGATTCATTCAACAACTAGATGTAATCCAACTAGATTAATTCAACAACTATATTTAATCCAACTAGATTCATTCAACAACTAGATTTAATCCAACTAGATTCATTCAACAACTAGATTAATCCAACTAGATTCATTCAACAACTATATTTAATCCAACTAGATTCATTCAACAACTAGATGTAATCCAACTAGATTAATTCAACAACTAGATTTAATCCAACTAGATTCATTCAACAACTAGATGCAATCCAACTAGATTAATTCAACAACTAGATTTAATCCAACTAGATTCATTCAACAACTATATTTAATCCAACTAGATTAATTCAACAACTAGATGCAATCCAACTAGATTAATTCAACAACTAGATTTAATCCAACTAGATTCATTCAACAACTAGATTTAATCCAACTAGATTCATTCAACAACTAGATGCAATCCAACTAGATTAATTCAACAACTATATTTAATCCAACTAGATTCATTCAACAACTAGATGCAATCCAACTAGATTAATTCAACAACTAGATTTAATCCAACTAGATTAATTCAACAACTATATTTAATCCAACTAGATTAATTCAACAACTAGATGTAATCCAACTAGATTAATTCAACAACTAGATTTAATTCAACAACTAGATTAATTCAACAACTAGATTTAATTCAACAACTAGATTAATTCAACAACTAGATTTAATTCAACAACTAGATTTAATTCAACAGATTTAATTCAACAACTAGATTTAATCCAACTAGATTAATTCAACAACTAGATTTAATTCAACAACTAGATTTAATCCAACTAGATTAATTCAACAACTAGATTTAATTCAACAACTAGATTTAATCCAACTAGATTAATTCAACAACTAGATTAATTCAACAACTAGATTTAATTCAACAACTAGATTAATTCAACAACTAGATTTAATTCAACAACTAGATTTAATTCAACAACTAGATTTAATTCAACTAGATTAATTCAACAACTAGATTTAATTCAACAACTAGATTTAATTCAACAACTAGATTTAATCCAACTAGATTAATTCAACAACTAGATTTAATCCAACTAGATTGAATCCAACTAGATTAATTCAACAACTAGATTTAATCCAACTAGATTAATTCAACAACTAGATTTAATTTAACAACTAGATTTAATTCAACAACTAGATTAATTCAACAACTAGATTTAATCCAACTAGATTAATTCAACAACTAGATTTAATCCAACTAGATTGAATCCAACTAGATTAATTCAACAACTAGATTTAATCCAACTAGATTAATTCAACAACTAGATTTAATCCAACTAGATTAATTCAACAACTAGATTTAATCCAACTAGATTGAATCCAACTAGATTAATTCAACAACTAGATTTAATCCAACTAGATTAATTCAACAACTAGATTTAATCCAACTAGATTAATTCAACAACTAGATTTAATTCAACAACTAGATTTAATTCAACAACTAGATTAATTCAACAACTAGATTTAATTCAACAGTTAGATTTGTACATTCTCTTGAAGAAAGCAGGAGTGTGTCTGCCAGTGTTAAACGCACGGCTCTGATGCTGGAGTGCTGTGGGCGGCTGCCAGGACATTGCTGTGCGTTTGATAAGCCGTTTGGAGTGGTTTTAAGTCAGTGTGTGGGTTGTTAGGGTGTTCTGGGTCATTCTGCACCGTCTCAAGTCTCAGTGATCTTTTGGTCTGTAGATGTGGCTCGGGTCTCTCTACTCCTTCAATGTGCATCTGTGGGATTTTTTCATCCGTTTTATAGTCCGGCGATTTCACATACCACATAAATCGCGACTGTCATATTAGGTTAGTTTAATTGCGCAAGGGCTTTTTTTTTTTTTTTTTTTTTTCATATCTTGAATTTGAGGGTATTTTGTTCATATTTGTTGCATATTTGCCCAAAGCCCCTGTTGATTTCCAACCCTGATCTGATCACTTAAAGTAGCAACACAATTATCTCCTCAACAAGACACATGATTTAGGGAATCATTCATAAACGGCAGTTCAGCTAATGGCACTAATTAGTTCAACCGTTAGAGTAACAGACCAACCGAGAGTAAAGAGAGAGACGAGCGTCTTTGAGAAATTAAGAATATTTCATATTACATGCACACACACAGTATAGACACATTTTCTTTTTTACCGTAACGCTTACACTTTGCGTGTGTGTGCATTTATACATACTGTAAATATATATACTGTATATGTGCGTGTGCGTGTGTGTGTGTGTGTGTGTAAGCTGTTTAGATCTTATGTTCAATGGAACAGGAGCAGTCATCTGATAACGAAGGGCTTTCCGCATGTTAATGTGTGTGTGTATCTTAGATTATAAAACAGATTGTTCCGGCCTCAGATTGGTCAATATACAGCTCTATTTGTGCTAAAATTAATGGCCATTCTCTTTCAAACGCACTCGTTCAGCTCCTCTCATCTCATTTGAATTCTCGGCCACAGTCTCAATGTGTTCAAACACAAATTTTAAACTCCACGCTGTTCTTACATGCTCTGCTTTCTGTATTTGATGTTTGTTAAAGTTGAACTTCAGCCGGGAGAAACTCGCTGAGATCAGAGAAAATGCATTACACCATCCAACTTAAAATAAACCTGTTTTTCACACAATAAACAACAACCTTCTCACACGCCTTTGAACTTCTAAAACACGTTTTACCACACAAACACAGAACAGCCACTCTATTATTTCAATATAAAATAATGGTTGCACTTTATTTGACATTATGTGTACTTACAGTGTACTTACCTAAGAAAGTACTGGGTAATATAAGGTACCTAACATGGGTTAATGTTAGGTTTAGATGGAGGTTCAGGGTTAGTACCTAGTTATTACCAAGTTATTGCAATTACTATAATAAGTACATACTATGTACATGGGGAACAGGACTGTAAAATAAAGTGCTACCAATATAATTCTCACTTAATTCTGATACTAATATCAAACTTTCCGGTCCCACCACACTATAGTAATGGTTTTAAAATGGTTTTGATAAATTGTGCAGCCTTAGAAAACGGTCTAATGATGCCGTTCATGGATTCTTGTCCGTGGAATGCACCACTTCCGGTATTTTGCCGATTACTTGACACGGGTAAATTGCAATCAAGGATTTTTTTTTTAAATCGAGTACTCGAATTTAATCGAGGAATTATGACAGCCCTAATACAGTACATAACGCATTCTACTTTGGTCATACCTAATGAAACATTTCAGGCCACAAAACCTGCAAACCAGTAAAAGCAGACAGAGTTTCGCAGAGCACAAATCATGATGAAATGTGTGGTAATAGAATAATATGAAATTTGAAATGTCTGTCTCCAATTTTATATCATTTTATACATGATAGAACAAAAACTCTTGACCATGAAGGCCTCAGCAAACTTTCAAGGAAGTGAGCACTGTTTCATATGAATCCTTCATTTTAAAAATATAAAAAATAAAAATATTCTCTGTGTATTCTCTGAAAACTTGGCAAACACAATGAGCAAACGAGTGGGACTCATTAGTTGAATGGACTAATTTACTAGTCTGTTGATTAGTCTCTTTAAAAGGTAAAATAATTCTGTGTCTAAAAGCACATCTTAATCATCAGAGACAGTGAAAGTATTTCTGAAAAAACAAAGCTGTACAATCTACAAATACACAAATGCTGCATTACTGCATCTCTCTCTCTCACACACACACACACACACACACACACACACACACACACACACACACACACATTGCTTTAAAGAGTAAAAACACTTACCTGATGATGAGGACAGAGTGAAGCCATTAGAGCATGAATGAGAGAAAAACAGAAACAGAAACAGTTCAATGTAAGTTTTGTGGTTACTGCCATGTCTAAGATATTTTTACATTTGCCTGATGATTTCAATGAAAATGTGGTTTACATAGTAGATATTTCTGCAAAGAATAAGACATGGTTTGATTTCATGTGCAGAAAAGTAACAATGAACTAACAATTCAAAGAGATAAGAGAGAGACAGACATTGAGATCTAGGTAAAATTGGAGTCCACTTTCATTTCAAATGTTTCTTTTTGTCCGAAAGAGTTTGTTGTATTTGTGCAAGTAGCAGAATGTGAGCAGTCTGAATAGAAATCTGTTACACGCTTCAAAAACCCCAGAGAGAATGAAAGAAAAGGACTATCGGAGAGAGAAAAATCACACACAACATGAAGCAAACAACGTTTCATTCTACATACACATTTAAAGCTGCAAAATGTAATTTCTGCCCCGTACGACGTACCAAAGACAATTTCACTAGTAATTGTTTTCCCCAAACACTCTGCTTTTGCCAATGGTCAGATAAAGAGGTACTTCCACCCAAAACATGTGCTATTGGGTAAGTCATATGACACTGAAGACTGGAGTAATGATGCTGAAAATTCAGCTTTGATCACAAGAATAAATGATCTTTTACAACATATTCACATAGAAACACTTAGGCTATTTTAAATTGTAATCAGCCTATATTTCACAATATAACTGTTTTTACTGAGACTTCCTTTAAAAATCATAATGGTTCCAAGGTTTTTGTTAAGAACTGCAATGAATTTCTTGATTCCGCACATTAAACGTTTTGTATCATCCAAACACTCCTTTTTGTTATCTATGTAATACTATAAATGGATACTAGTCTAGTTATCCATCCATCTATCTATCTATCTTCTTCCGCTTATCCAGGGCCGGACAGCAGTCTAAGCAGAGACAGCCAGACTTCCCCCTCCCTAGACACTTCCTCTAGCTCTTCCGGGGGGGCACCGAGGTGTTCCCAGGCCAGCCGGGACACATAATCCCTCCAGCGTGTCTTAGGTCTGAGCCACCTCAGCTGACCCCTCTCGATGTGGAGGAGCAGCGGCTCTTCTCTGAGCTCCTCCCGAGTGACCGAGCTCCTCACTCTATCTCTAAGGGATCGCACAGCCACCCTGCGGAGAAAGCTCATTTCGGCCGCCTGTATCCGGGATCTTGTCCTTTCGGTCATAACCCACAGCTCATGACCAAAGGTGAGAGTAGGAACATAGATCGACCGGTAAATCGAGAGCTCCGCCTTACGGCTCAGCTCCTTCTTCACCACGACGGACCGGTACATCGACCGCATTACTGCAGAAGCTGCACCGATCCGTCTGTCAATCTCCCGTTCCATCCTTCCCTCACTCGTGAACAAGACCTCGAGATACTTGAACTCCTCCACTTGAGGCAGGAACTCTCCACCAACCTGAAGTAGGCAAGCCACCCTTTTCCGACTGAGAAAAGTCTAGTTAATTTCAGTAAAATGTTTTGAAATTTTGTGTAATTTTATAAGTTCATATCATTTTTATTATATTTATTTCAGTTTAAGTTTGAGTTATTTTAGAACATCAAATCAAACTAAATTAGAAATGTTGCTTTGGAAACTAGCTACTTTGAATTAGTTTTCCATTTTCGATCAAATTTTACTTAAAGTCTTAATATTTTTTGTCTTTTTTTTTTGTGATTTAAAAGTCTACATTCTTTTTTGTTCATTTCTATTACAGTTTTAGTTATTATTCTTATATATCAGATTAAACTAAACCAAAATGAGAAATGTTGCTTCGGCAACTATATGAAATAAAATAAGTTATATTATTTTATTTTATTTAATGTTCATTTTATTTAAAGTAACATTTTTATAGTTTTAGTTAACTATAGTAAACCCTGCTTCAAACAACACCATGTAAGCATGTCAACAAACAACTGCTATGAACAGAAGATCACAGTTAACAGCGGCTGACAAACAGGGCTACGTTTCCCAAAAGCATCGTAAGCCTAAGAAGATCGTAAAAACGATAGTACGACTGATCTTAATATTACGGTCTGTTTCCCAAAAGCATCGTAATTTAAGTAGCACTTGAATATCATCGTAGATCTACGAGTAATCTGATATAATCTAATGAGTGATCTGGAGTAATCGTAAATCCCCAAGTGCGTCGTAAGAAGACAGAGTTATGAGGTCACCTGCAGGACAACCGGCAGATTACACCTTTATTCAAGTGCAATGTGATTATAAGGTTTCGATTGTACTTTAAGTTTATTGTACACTTTATTACTCGTTTTTTGTTTAAATGAATTTCTAAATTAAATAATTAAAAAGGGCAGAAAAAATTATAATTTAATCTAATAATTTTAATCTAAATTAAATGAATGAACAAATTTATGCTTCAAAGACTGGAAAAAAAAGGGATAAACAAAAAAAAAAAATCTGTCAATGACTTGTGTCATGTATTGGGCATTTCTTGGTCGGCCATCATGTGGTCCCATCATGCCATCTTTGTCCTCCTCCTCCTCCTCCTCCTCCTCCCCTGTTAAGTAAGGACACTCTCATATGTCCTGACTACAAAGATTCTCAAACTGCTGCGGTGTGTGGCTGCAGTCTGGACAACAGAAGATGGAGGCTGAGGCCTGGGAGGGTTGTTTGGAGGACTAGGAGATGTGCTGGGAGATGGCAGATGAAACTGATAGTTCCTCTGAGCGTGAAGGACCTGACTCAGGCTCAGGTTGTGTTACCTCTACTCCTCCATGGATGTCAATACCACCACAAATGCCATCTGAAGCACTTGTGCTAAGCATTGACAAGGCCTTTTTTTCCTCTGCTGTGAGAAGGGGGGACTCATTGGGCCCATCACCTGCTTTATTAAATGTTGTCCTCTGCAGTGCCCTTTTCCTTTTAGAAAGGCTTGCCACTTCTTCCTGACCTCCTTCCCTGATCTTTTAATGCCCCTAGTTGCAATCAGTTTTCCAGCAATATCCTCCTAGATTTTTTTGTTTTTGTTTATTTGTTTGACTGCCCTTAAACCTGCTGAAAATAATGTTTGTATGGCTCAACCTCCTCTAAAATGACATTAATCTCCTCTTTTAGAAAAATGTATTTTCTTTGTTTTATTTGGTTCAGCCATTTTGCTGTTGTCTCCACCCGTAGGTTTGTGCTTTTTATAGATTTCAAAATACAAGCGTGTGCTACAATTACGAGCCATTCTACAAGGTGACATTTCAGCACTCGACAAATGGATAGCGACTCTTAAGTAGCACTTAAAGCACAGCTGCGTGCGATCGGGCTAAGTCCGTTTTTGTGAAACGCACGTGAAATGAACACGAACGTTCGTAAAGTCGATCGTAGAAAATCCTTGTAAGTGCTAAGATCCATCGTTATCTGGAAACGCAGCCCAGGTCAGCAACTCTGAGAGAGAAGAACAGCCTGTTGAAAGGACAGTCAAGCTTTTAGCCTCTAATGCTGAGAGTGTGTGTTTAATATAATGATGACATTAAGACATTAGTGCTCTCCTCTGAAGCACAACACTCTCACAGGTTTCTTTCTCTTTAAGCATTAGAAGCGTGAATGAAAAGCACAGAGATCAATAGTTTGAGTCGTGTTGTGTTGGCGTTAGGCGCAGGATGACAGTCGCCATGGGAACCGGGTCAAAGGGCCAAGGGGAGCATCACTGGGTGAAAACAAGAGCAAGTCAAGTAGCTAACAGGCTAACTGGGGAATAACGCAGACACACAGCAATAATAATAATAACAGCTACGCCATTCTAATGAGACGCCACTAGGATTAGCATATTATCTGTACCCACAACACCTAGCGCTACAGAAGATGAGGAGTTTGTGAATAGTAGAAAAGGGAGTGAATTGTGAGGCTAAAGATGCAATGTATTAGCCTAAAAGTGAATAATGTAGCGAGATGTAAACATAACATGTTTGTAGAATCAATCATAATATAATGTGGTAGTGTGTCTCAATACTGTCTACACACTACTAGTGTGTGTGTGTGTGTGTGTGTGTGTGTGTGTGTGTGTGTGTGTGTGTGTGTGTGTGTGTGTGTGTATACATTAATACAGTAACAAATGTATTGCTCATTGTTAATGTTAGTTAATACATTTTATTATAATGTAAGTTAATACAATCTACAAATTTATTGTATAGTGTTGCCACTAAAATCTGAATAATTCAACCTTTTCACTTTTTCCAAAGAATTCAATCATATTTACTATTGATTTGGCATTTATGGGCACAATTATTTTTTTTATAACAAATAATTGCTGTCCAATACCACTGTCATTATCATCATACCAAGCATTTCATAAAACTATTATCCTTGTTTTTACCACTTCCATCAAAAGTTTCAAGTTTCTAGTTGGACACAAGTTCAAATTTAAAGTAGTAGCTTACCAAACCAATTAGTAATTGAGAATTTTAATTTGTTTCCATGCATTTTAATTAATCTGAAATGAACTGACTGCTAACTAAAGTGTTATGTCATTTGGATGAAACTTTTTTCAAGATTCTCAATTGAAGAATCACTCAAATATAAACACACACATCTGCACTAAACATGGTCTCACCTCATATTTAATTAACACTTATCACCTGACAAACACACTAAAATACTTTCAGCTTCTAATAATAAATAGCTCTGTGATTATCACCTACTTGAGAAGCGTCTCAAGTCATCCATGAAACCGACTGCACACACACTCTCACTGAATCATGAATCATGTGCACATTAAACATCCATCACATTGATACTGATTTCTGATTGGCTACTGCCATCCATCAATCACTCGGCTGACAGGTGTTGTTTGTGAAGGCAGGCCGCCCCGCCCTGCTCGTTGTCATAGTGACCCCAGGTTGACAGACAGGTTGATGGATGGCCTCAGAGTCCACAAGGCCACCCGTGAAGCAGCGGAGGATTAAGGGTACTGCTAAATGCCACACATCAACGCCACTCACACATACGAAACAAAACTTGTTCTGAATCACACATACAGATTGGCCTTTTTAACCAGGATCACCGAAGGGGAAAACACACACACACACACACACACACACACACACAGCTCTATCTGTGTCTCTGTGTTATTGGCCTCAAGCTCCATTTAAATGTCAGGCACTTTCAGCTGAAACGGTTTCTTTTATATAACGGGAGCAAAGCTGTGCAAATGTTAATAGGTGTGTGTGTGTGTGTGTGTGTGTGTGTGTGTGTGTGTGTGTGTGTGTGTGTGTGTGTGTGTGTGTGTTTTACCCAGTAACAGAGCGAGGCTCACAGAAAGGCAATACACTGTGACACTTGAAAACATTGTCAACATCACTGCGACCATTTCACAACTTAACACCCATTTCTTGCTAACAGAGAACAATTTTATTGCTCAGAAACTTGAAGGGATAGTTTAAACATAAATGAAGATTGTGTCATCGTCATCATCTACAATGGAAAAAAAATTGATGTAGAAAGAAATCATTTTCACTCAAAACGGCTAGTAAATTTCACAAACAATTACAAAGAAATGGCAAGTAACACTGAATTAAACATTACATTTTGAATTAGAAAAACTGATTGAGTATTTTCTGGTAAAACATACTCCAATAATCTTAAAATTAAGTTTTATTTACAACTCCAAAAAAAAATGCTTCACAGTGCGCTCACCATTATATGGTTAACTAACATCAACTAACAATGAGCATAATATTTGTGGAAGTATATATTAATGTTTGTTAATGTAAATACAGCTGTTCATTGTTAGTTCATCTTAGCTCCATTAAAATATCAACAGATTTGAATAATGTATAGGTATATGTTTAAATTAACACAAACTACGAATAATAAATGCTTTAGAAGTATTTTTCAAAGTAAGTTTGTTGACTAAAGTAGTTAACTAACATGAACTAATGGGACCTTATTGTAAAGTGTTACCCCTTAAATTAAGATATATCTACGGTGACTGGGAGGGGACATGTTCGGCTCACTTAGTTTTGTCGTGGCCACAACATATAAACTCGTGGGAACGTGATATTAAGTCGTGGGCACGAGATCGTATGTTGAGCGAACGACATCCATTTCTTGTGGCTACCAGTTTTATAACATGTGGGAACCGAATCTTCACACGCGCCTCCTTTTACCCCGGTCATACTTTACTTTGTTATTTGTTCATTTAAGTTTCTCATAATTTGTTTTTGTTTATTGCCTTAAACGGGACTTTATTCGTGACCCGAGTATTTCATTCAAGCCAGCAAATTTCCGACAAAAAAAGCCCATTCAACTCAAGAAAGTGTCTTTCACTTACGCACCCATGTCTAAATGCCAGAGACCGCACTATATCTTTATATGACATTCCTAATTGAATGTAAAATGTTATCATCATCAGTCATCTCCATCTCCGACTGCTGTATATGGTTACAGTATTGACCGGTGTGGTTCCCTCAACATAACTCGTGGCCACGAGAAATAGATGTCGTTCTCTCAAAATTAGGGCTGGGGGAATTAACGCGTTAATCTTTGCGATTAATTTGAGATGTTTAAAGCGTTAAAAAAAAATAACGCAATTAACGCATTTACCGCAAATTAATTAACGCAAATTTTTTTTGCCTCGTTTTAATGATTTCCTGTTGCGGCTGCTATTGAAAAGGCCGAAAATATGCCGTCCCGCCCCTCCGTGTTCGGCGATCAGGTTTCATTCTCTCGCAGCTTTCATGAGCGGGTCTTTTCCACTCCATGTGTGCGCTACAATCTCTGTTCCGTGTGTGTGTGTGTGTGTGTGTGTGTGTGTGTGTGTGTGTGTGTGTCGGCGCGCTCTCTGCTCAATGCTCCGCTCCGTGTTTGCGCTGCGTGTTCTGCTCTGTCATTAACGGCCCAAACTCTCCAATCATGTACCGATCACGCACTGGAAAAGCAAAGTCCGCTCAAATAACGTGAAATTTCTCTGCAGACTTCTGTTTGCAATAGCCCTACTGAGCTGGTATAGTCATGCTGGGCAACAATGGTAAAATGACCTGCTCTGATCACATGCTCTGGTAATAATAGCTTTGTAGGACTATAATTTATTTTGATAATTAGTCAAAAATAAATAAAATAAAAATCTGTTAAATTGATTATGTTGATTGATTATTGAAAAAGAATAATATATTGATGTTTAATATTATTTTAACATAGGGCTATTTTCTGTTCCTTTTTTTTCCTATGTTGTTTAATTTAATTAGGTGATTCTAAGTTTAAATATTGATGATTACAAGATTGGGGGAAATGCAATAAATTGCAATTAATTACAGCAAATTGTGCAATTAATTAGTTTTTTTTTTTTTTTATCGATTCCCAGCCCTACTCAAAATATGAAGAAAAAATATATCGTTCCCTCAACATGTCCCCTCCCGGTCACCGTACATATCCTATGCAACAGAATTGTACTTGTTGTGATGTTTCAGTGAACTGATATGCTGCTCTGAGGAAATATGAGTTACTGCAGTAACCTTTACCAGCCTGAAGTCCTCGAATCAGTCCTGCTATTTCCTGCTGCTTTTGTAATTTGTTCCCTGTCATTCAAAATGACACATACACACAGCAGACAATCTACAGCGGTGCAGGTCTCTGTACACTGTACCTTATTAGAGTCACACACACACACACACACACACACACACACACACACACACACACACACACACACACACACACACACACACACACAGGCTCAGCAGAACTGAAGTCCTTCACCTCATTGGTTGTCCTCTGGAGCTTCGCTCAACATACTCAATGAATCCTGCACTTCACATCCAAACAGCTTCCCTCTGTCCACACACTTGTTTTCATTTACTTGAACCCACAAAACACACATAACTCTTCAATGACAATGCAAATCATAAATCTGAGCTTTTCTGTTCATGTCCAAGTCAATCCGTCAGTGTTTGACATCTCTCCTGCATACAGCTGATGTTCATGTGGTGTTACAGGGCATTTCTGAAGTTTCTTTCTGTCAGACTTTATAAAACTTCCACTGACACCCCGCGGTGAATCGATTAAAGAGTTGTGGGATTTCATAGGCAATTTAGTATAGCATGTTTTTGGATATTACCCAACTCTGCGTCCTGTTACTGGTGCCCTATAGTGTCAAACAAATGTATAAACCAGTGTTATAACTTGCAACCAATTAGGGCTGGGCGGTATGACGGTGTATATCGTTACCGCGGTAGAAAATGTCAACCGTAACAGATTTTTTCATTCCGTGATACCGCGACATGTAAATAAGTGGGCGTGGTTAACTCACATGCAGCGTGCGAGAGACTGAGACACTGAGATTTGTCAAAGAAACATGTAGAAAGCAGATCAAGAGGATCCACAAAGGAATTACGTTTTCTAAAGGGTTGTTGTTAACGTGATATTTTTTGGGGTGAAAGGCGCAGCAGTCAACTAGAGCAGTGCGGCACCCGTAGGCTACAGTTAGAGGAGTGCACGATCGCAACGGGGAAAGCATGAAAGCTCGACAACAACAGTTCATATATCAATATCGTAACGAATAGAAATAACCTTAAATAATGTATAGTTATCATCTTTCTGTCTCTTATGTATAGTTACTTTTTAAACATGAAACTTGCATTCAGTATGACACGAGAGCGGTTGCCGTGGTAATGAACAACCTGCTTGTTAAAGCAAATGTATAACATGTTAATCCTGTATCTGAGGCAAAATTACTAAATATGCAGCGCGAGTTATATATTTCTAACTCCAAACAATTGGCCACTGAAACAGCTGATAAAATCTTGCTTCGATTCAATGCGTGATTACAACTTGTCACTCAAATTAACCGATCGCATTTTACTGATGCAAAAGACGCGCGCGTGCACACGCACAGAGAGGGAGCGCGGTGTGTCGGTGTTCACCGAGCTATGTAAAATAATGACGCAGTTACAAGGTGTGTAATTTACACTAACTTACTTAGTCAACACTAACAGTAGCTGCTGTTCGGTTTTTCATACTGCTGTTCTCCTAGTCACTTATGAACTTGACGCTTCTGAACAAGCTTTAGGTGACGGGTTGCCAGATATCACAAAAAGAACAAAACAAGCCCTTTAAAAGCAGACATGGCAAAAATGTACCGAGAAAACATTTAAACATAACTAGTATTTACTAATATCCTACCAAATTAAAAGGAAGTAACTCATTTATTATGAATAGAATAGTTCAATATAAAATATTCAGATATTTTAAACTGATTGAAGTAAAGTAATAACGTGAGATTGAAAAATTATTCAGCAACACTTTATTTAAAGTTGAATTGCACCTATGAGTTGTATTTAATATCAATAAGTTGGGGGAAGTTCATCTAAAAGTTGATGAGAGTGTTTTGTTTACTATATTAAGCTATTAAAAATAGTTTACCAAAGAAATAATTTACCAAATTAAAGAAAAAGAAAATTCAAACAAAGTGAAGTACTTTTCATTTCTAAAGTATTTGGGTTTATTTATTATACAAAGCTCTTTTTGTCGATTTTTCGAGAACAACTACAACTATAAATAACTATATTGTGAAATATATCGTTACCGTGAAATAAAATTAGTCATTCCGTGAAACCGAATTTTGGTCATACCGCCCACCCCTACAACCAATATAACTTACCGAGGCAAGTGGGAAGAAAAGCAAAAAAAAAAAAATTACACTTAAAAGTCACTTAAAATATGTTCCTTTTTTAATTTTTTTTTATAAATAACCCCTAAAACCATGACTTCTGGCAAGTTTTGTGGATAGAAATGGACATTTTGAGACATACAAATATGACATACCATCAACAGATTCAAGGCATGATTATTGCAGCACGTACCTTGAATGGGTCACAGACAGAAACCTTCATTTTATAATTTTAGACAGGATTATTCATGTTTTTCTTTAGTGTTAATTTTCAGCTATACAGTAGAAATTGATAGGGAAAAATGGGGGGCATTAATGCTGACAAGCATGCACGTGGCCAGATGCTGTCCTTGTAGCCTATTCCTCAGGTCTGTCTTCACCTAGAAATAAAGGTGAATTTTTTTCACTGCAAAATGTTTACTTTAATGAACTTTAATGAATAATCCACATGGAGTAACTCAGGCAGGCAACGTAACAACTGCAATACATAAAAAAAACTACCACATTTTGAACAGTAGTGTGCTTATAAAAAGGTCTGAAAATAGTTGAAATGATAATGGACATCATGTCACAAAGGCATGTGTTTTACAACTTCCAGAACATTCCTTTTAAGTAGTTTAAGTAAAATCAAGTGGAAAATAAAAGACAATTAAAAAAATGTCAGACAGTCTTTATGTGACTGAGCAGTTTAAAGCACTTGAAGCTCTTCAGATTCAGCAGAATCAGACTGAACCAAACATTATACACTGAAACCAAGGCCGTTTTTACTATTTCGGTGCACTAGGTGAGATCCCTACAGGTACTAATCTCAGAATGTATTTAAAGAAACATACATTTACAATACACATCAGAACAATTATATACTGAATTATTTAGTTTACTTGCAACATTCCTTGAATTGAATAAATTAAATTACCAAACAAAATGTTATATATAATTGCATTTTCGTTTCATAAATTTTAATATAATTGCCATATAATTAGCCTATATAAACGCTTTATATTTCTAGTAAATTAAAACTTTTTATTCCCAGTATGTTTTAAACAAAATGTAGTGTCAATAAGTTAAAGTGTTAACACATCATGTTCATGAGGTTCCATAATTTTTCATAATTGTTCCATAATTGTTTTAATTAGCTTTCACTTTGTGTCAGAAATAATATGTGGTAGGTTTAACAAATGTGCAAAATAGTTCAAATCATATCTTTGTGAGACTGAATGTTTTTAGTTATGACAGAGATTCCGAGGCATTAGGGCTGGGCGATATATATATATAAAAAAAAAAATTTACATCTCGATATTGTCAACATTTTTATGATATTCTATATACATCTTGATATGTTTGCATTTTCTTAAAAAAAAAAAACAAAAAAAACAAAAAAAAAACATGATTTTCTTTTGCCCGCATTAAAAAAACAGCAAAAACAATTTAGAAAGACCAGCTATTGTTACAAAGTAAATAGAAATGTTTATTGCAAATTTGAGCAGTTAAAAAAAAAACTGTGATAATTTCCTGCTTTTTATTAAATGAACACAATTAATTTCTTCCCATTTTTTAGTATTTCTCTGAAGAGAATGAATCGACCAGCTTAATTGGTTTAGGGACGACAGGCCTAACAGATTTTTCGGCAGATGAAGAGGTGATGATGATGCCTCACAGAGTTTCATGCATTGCTTGTACTGCACAGGATTGAGGTGATGAAAGAGATTAGTGGTGCTATCACACTTTGTGCCTATTATCTTCTAGCAGACCCTCCCCCACCTCACGTCTCTCGCACGGTAATACGTGACAAGATGAAAAGGGGACGTAATATTGGAAGTTTGGCGCGTTCTTTGAATAAGTATGCTTGAATTTGAGATATTCGATATTCACGATATTTAAAAATTCGTCGTCGTCAAAATTATCGCGATATTATTGCTAATATTCAATATATCGCCCACCCCTACAAGGCATGAAACAGTAAAGTTGAAAAAACACATTCAGGGCTTTGCTAAAATCATTCAGCCACAGAAGTCCATGATAATTAAGCTGATGCAGACTTTAATAAAATCAGGTTGACTACTGTAATCTCATCCACAGCTGTCAATTAAATTTCATCATCTAAGATTTATTAAATAATTAAAGGAGATTTAGGCTTGCAGTTTCAACCACAGCATAAAACACTCGCTAACCAATTACAGGACAAGCAGACCTGAATGCCACCATTTCTGCTACACATGCCGAACTGAAATAAGACTGTCACTGAATTACTCTGAAACGTCTGATCAGTTATACAGTAAAATGTCATATTACATGCACAAAATTCAGCATGATTGGAAGGGAAGTGCTGTTAAAGGATGTTTTATTCTGTCAGATCAACACGTGTGCGCCACGGACGCAGCAGCGGAGCACTTTATATAGTGATTGTGAAGCAAACTTCATCAAAGAGAAGAGAAAAATCTAAAGGAGTCCAGTGTGAGAATATTTTAATAAAGGAGACACTGTGATTCGCTGCTGCGCTCTGAATTAGCAGCACAGTTTGAACCATGAGAACTAAAAAAGAAAAATCACACAAGAAACTGAAACTCTGGTACAGCTCGCAGTGAACTAAGAAAACGCAAACAAACTAAAAGACCCACTTCTAGCTAGAAGAAGTTAAACTATACAGGTTGGTATGAGTGTATTTCAACATGACGGAAATAGAAACCATGCAATGTCTTGAAAAGAACTGCAGAGTAGTAAAAAACTAAAAACAAACAGTGACCAATTACAGGACATAGATTATAAACTTTCTAATAAACAAACATTTCAACCTAAAATCTTAACGTTCACAATAGGGGTGTGACGGTTAGTATATAACCGTGAGACCGACGGTTATAGTTGAACAACGTCATTAGAACTCTATAACCGCCAAACCATGTTATTAAAATATTTTTAATACCTACCCCCTGACCGACCACCAATCGTTTGAGATATAAATAAAAGCTATGACTATGATATAGTGCCATCATTATGAGATTTATTAAACAAATGAAAAACATTTGCAATAATAAACATTAGCAATAAACATTTGCAATAATAAACAACGTTACCGATAACTGATCGTGCAGTTTAATTACCCCTTGACTGGCCCCTAAACATGTTTGATAAAAGAAACACAGTGTGTATATAGCCTATAATGTTTATTACATTTTAGCTCAAAAACAATTTTAATAAAAGATAGGATCATAAGATGCGCAATCTATCGGGAGACATGGTTTTTACCACTTCATTAAGTTTTGCTTTGTAGAAAGCCTTTCTTTAAATCGAATTTTCGTTTTGTACAAATTGTATATTCATTTCATTTTAATAAATGTTTCATCAACCAGTTGCATGTATTTAATAAATAAAAAGCAAATATAGGAGACAATATAATAACCGTGACATGGAGGCGCCGGTGCGCCGCGTTCACTTGCATTGCATTGTGAACTAGAGCGCATCTCATCGTAAATGAATGAAACTCAGCGTAGGCCTATGCCTCATACATTAGCATTAAATATCTTTGCTGCATCCTTTCTAGAACAGACAAGGGCTTTCTTGCGGCTCGCATCAGCAGAGCATTGCATCGCCCATAGACCGCAAAGCAATCAGCGGATGGCGGGCGGGTGCGGCTTTGACATTTGGTCAAAAAACGTTGGTGCGGATGATGAGTTTTGTGATGCGGTTGCGGATGAAATAATACCCCATCCGCGTATCTCTATCGATAACAACATTGAACACTACACAAATATTAATTTTATTTTTTTAATTTAGGCGATCAAGTAGCTAATCAGTGTCTGCTAGTTTATTCTTCAAACTAAGTTGTCCTATAACAGACGAACGTCGCAAGTAGCTTACAGAAAGCACAAGCTTGATTTCAAACTTTAAATTGAATTTACAAAAACGCACAGAAATTAAATAATCAAATATAAATTAACACTACATAGTCTTAACTGTATCAATTAAATATAGATTAAACCTTATTAAAGCTACAAAAGTTATCCAGTCAGGAGTAGATCAGTGAAGAGCAGTGATTTTCTCTTTTTGTTTTGTTTTGTTCGAGTAACATTAATGACACAACAGCAGGGATATTAGTTTGCCATCACTTTAAAAGCGAATGCATGGATCCAAGACATTACCGACTGTGTTTACGTGAATACTCACCAAGACGGCCATTTTGACATAATTTTGTGTGAATTTGACCGCTTAAGTGCAATAAGCAGTGAACAAATGACTCTATTTGACACCCGCGGGCTGTTTGAGAGGCTTTATTATGTGTGCTGTGCAAGCTTTGGCTGAGGGCAGTGTGCAGCTCTCTTGTAGTGCAGACGTGATGTGCTGATGTGAAGCCATTTGTGCGTTTTGAGAGTGAGAGAGAATGCATGCTGCTGCTGAATCACTCACACATCAATATAATATAATATAATATAATATAATATAATATAATATAATATAATATAATATAATATAATATAATATAATATATAAATCCTATTTTAATTGTTCAGTTGTTCTAAACTGCTTTCTATGTTGTTTTAATGCTTTGGAAGGATAAAATATACTTCTGTCAAACCAATAAAGCTATTTGAACTGAACTGAACTGAATTGAATTGAACTGAACTGAACTGAACTGAATTTAATTGTATTGTATTGTATTGTATTGTATTGTATTGTATTGTATTGTATTGTATTGTATTGAATTGAAAGAGAGGTTATACGCTACTAATGCAAACAGGTATCTAAGGCCTCGTTTACACTGCAGGTCTTGATGCCCAATTCTGATTTGTTACCTTTATCCGATTTTTTTCACCGTCCGTTTACACGTTCTTTCAACTGTGACCCATGTCCGAATAATGTGTTTACACTTGCCATACTATCTGAAACATCGTGCATGCTTAAAGGGTTAACTTCTCTTGCACAGCTGGACGAACGCGAAATATGCTTGATGCTAGCTCTGCGATATAAGCGAGGTTCGCCAAACATCACCATGATTTTGAGGCGGAGGAGGACGAAAAGGGCCATCATTTCAGCCTGCGCATATGCTTCAGTTATTGTGTGCGAGAGAGATCTCAGGACTGGTTGGAGCATACTGTGTTTAAATATTGGCTTTAACGAGGAGCAGTGGGTCCGAAATGTTAGGATGAGCAAGCCAACCTTTGATATGTTGTGTCAACGTTTGTCCACATTCCTCTCCTACGACGAGACGACGTTTCGTCTGGCCATCCGTCCCTTTGCAGAAGCACGTCGGGGTTTCTCTCGTTTTTAAAAAGCGGAGAAAATCCGATCTGCCTGTTTACATGACAGTCGCATTGGCACATATCTGATTTATTTTCACATATGAATGAGGCCTGAAACCGATCTCGAAATATCCGAAATGCATGCGTTTTTTTCCTGTTTACACGTTCATAGAGCACATCCGATCTGTGTCACATATAAGCAAAAAAATCGGAATTGAGTTACATTTCACTGACAGTGTAAACGAGGCCTAACATCACCACGGCAATCAGTCTCAAT
Source organism: Leuciscus leuciscus (assembly GCF_965113295.1). Taxonomy (NCBI): domain Eukaryota; kingdom Metazoa; phylum Chordata; class Actinopteri; order Cypriniformes; family Leuciscidae; genus Leuciscus; species Leuciscus leuciscus. The sequence goes on from NC_138732.1 coordinate 6,229,775, forward strand.
TTCCATGGCAACGGAACGCTTGGTGTGATGGGAATTTACTTTGATCTGAAGAATAAAAAAAGACTTGTGTGCGTGTGTGTGTGTGTGGTGGTGGGGGGAGACCGTGCTGAGTAAGTGTGATATATTACAGCACTAAAATGCTGTATTAAAGTCTCAAAAATGATGATGACGATACTCTGAGAGCTGAATAAAGGTGATGGATGGAAATATGGATGAAGTGAAGACTTTCTGTAATGGTGCAATACATCATAAGTGTGGTAAGGTAATAATATGAATATTTATGGGTTGTGGATGAGGATGATGTGAATATTTATGAGTTTGGGTGATTGTGGTCTCTAATGAAGTTAACGCTTATTTTGTTCTACAAGCTTTTTACAACCAGGAAAAGCATCAGAGAGAATTCGCACACACACACACACACACACACACGGTCACCTGAGTCCTGCTCCACATAGCTGGTTTGTGTGTGTGTGTTGGATACATAATGGGAATTTACAAAGCATCCTTTATCACAGCAACAGTGCCGCAATTTGAGAAAAGTTCACAGAAATCAAAAGAGACTGTGGATTCGATCAATAGCCGCGTTTTCACCGCAGGAATTTCCTCCAGGAACTAGGGACTTTGTGCTGGGACTCGGTGTGTTTCCACCGTAGGAACCACGATCTAAATGAAACTCCGGGTAAAAATGCCCCCCTCAGAAAGTCCCTGTGGCGAGGTAGTACTTTTTAAAAGTTCAGGAACTTTCGGGGGTGAGACTTCGGCACTGAACATGCTGATTGGTTGAGTTTACGCAGCATTTTGATTGGTTGACTCCACGCAGCATTTTATTTCAACCACCATTTTTTAAAAGTCTGTTGTGGTGCGTGCAGTAAGAGGTGTTCGCTATTCGAATTAACAATGGCGTTTAAACAAAATACAACCAATAGACCGACGACAAGGTTCAGGCTTTATTAGGCTTATATGCAGAGTCACAGGACTAACCTAATATAATATGCCAATGTTTCATGAGCGGCAAATCAGCAAATCAGAATGATTTCTGAAGGATCATATGACACAGAAGACTGGCGTAATGATGCTGAAAGTTTTAAAATAAAAAGGCTGAATTAAAAAGACTGTCTTAGGCTATGTTCACACTTAGCGTCTTTTTTGACATGAAAAAGTTGACAACGGCGTTTTTTTTAGCAAAAAAAAAACGCTGGCAGCGTTCGGTTACAAATAGAAGCCGAGCGCGTCTTTTGTTGCTATAACAAGAGCTGGAACAGTAGCCTAGTGCTGTGTGATGCAGAAAATGTCGAGAAAGAGAAAGTTGGCTCTTGCTTTGGCTTTTGAAGTTACCGGGGAGGAGAATGTCGGTTCACAAAGACGTTTGTGGGTGCACGACAGACAGTTGTTCTTGTTGTTATGGAAACGACAGGTCTCGCTACTCGCTTGTCATTGGTCAGCTGTCAAAAAGGCGCTTGACGTAGGGCGTTCTTTTCAGAAAAGTTGAACTTTTTTCAACTTAAAAAGACGCTCTGAGCTGCAGAAAAAGACGCCGGCGGTGGCGTCTAAAAAAGCGCTCAGGACTTTTTTGAAAAAACGGTTTACTCCATAGAGTTATAATGTAGAACAGACGCTGGCAGTTTGAAAAAAGACGCTAAGTGTGAACATAGCCTTAAGCTGCACTGCATTATATAAAAATCAATATGAAAAGAGAAGTTGCCCTGGCGTGACACAGAACACTTGACTTACTGTAGACCTTTAAAGACTTGAGACCTTATGGACTGAGATGTCAAACTAAACAAGCTTCAAACAAACAAACAAACAAATCCAGTGGCTAGTTCTTCCTCAGGAAAAAAAATGTTTTCCTGTGGAACGATAAAAACGGGTTAACCTTGACTCCTGGAAAATGGGTAAAAAGCCAATCAGATTGGAGTTTGCCACTTTAAAAAGCATTTGCCATTTTTGGTCCATGGACAGAATTGTATTACCCTACATGCCTTTTAAACCTCCAGCTTTGTTTTCCCTGTGTAAACAAACCTGAACGGAATAACAAAGAGCAGAACTTACACATACAGAAATAATGAACTGTAGTCCAACCAATGGGTCACTGAAACCATAGAGTGTGTGCTTGTTATTGAGGACAGAAAAGCACTATTGGCCCTTTAAATATTTAATCTCACCCGAGAACGCTCAAAACACAAGGAGGCCACTGGTGTTTTGTCCCATCACAGACACACACACACAGCGATGTCTCTAAAATATCTGCCTCTCTGTGCGTTTTCACTCCACTCCTCCAAAAAACAAAGTCCACAATATGTGGGGTGTGAGAGAGAAATAAAGAGAAAATGCATATCTTCTTTGTTTAATGCAGTTTACACCGTCCAAACTGCAGAAATACTCCCACACAATGAAAGTCTCTCACACTTTCTTATGTAAGATCTAAGTAGTCTTAAACAAATTAACTCTATATGAGTTTGTCTGTGTGCGTGGGGGAGGGGGGTATGCGGTTCACCAACGCACCTTTGCATATTCTCAGGTAAACGGACTGAACACACACACACACATATCTTGGGTTGAAAGCACAGAGAGGAAACAAAAAACAGGATTGCAATTAAATGTCTTCACATAAATCATCCACGCAACTACAACACACAAATTGGCTCTCTTCCAAAACCAAAATCCACTGGGCCAAAAAACTGAAATTGCTAATTTTACAATTATTAACTATGACTTTAATTAATGTTATAATATTTTTAAGTGATTATATTAAATTCCTTTATTTGGTGTGTCTTAAACTAACTAGATCAACAAACACTATTCATAGTTTTCACGTGACGTCACACCCTGGGAAAGGCTTTCCTCCAGTGCCCGCCAGTTATTTACACCAGGTTTGTACTAAGCACTAATATAGTAAGACAGTGATATTAAAAGACCAATTTCAACATCTTATTGATGATGCATACTATGTATAGGCAAACAGATGACCCAGAATATAAATGCAACACGCAGTTTCTCGTGAAGCATTTTTCCATAGAAAACCATTATAAAGAAAAAGCTTGACCATTTAGCTCATCTGCTCCCCTGTATATACAGTAGTATGCCTCCTAAATAAGATGTCCCGCTTTGTTTAGTGATTGAAATACAATACTGCAGCAGGTGATGTATATGGACAAAGTCCCTTTAAAGAGGAACTGAAACGAAATAGGAAGTAAAGGTGATATAGCAGATGTGTTATCATTGTTATTTGTGGTAGGACACTTAAAACTGCTGAAGTAGTTACAAGGGGGGAAAAGAGTGGTGTTAGTTTGTTGTTTTGTTACTAGGGCGCAGTCATCTTGAGCTTCAACGGTCCCTGACCTCACTGGCATTATAGGCTACCTCGACAACTCCAGCAAAATGGTAAAACAAGTCCTGTAAACAAGTTCCACTCACCCCTTAGTTGTTATCGTGATGTTCACCTTCACCGTAGATCACCTTGCTAAATTAATCCGACATCAAGGATGCTATACAATATAAGCAATATCCATCAACGACACCCGCAAGATACTTGATTTCAGCCCCTTTCAAACTGTGTATGAGAGACGCGGCGGCGCGCCTTGCCAGTTTAAATTTGACGAGCGCACACGCCTAAACGCAATGCACAGACAGCCAGCTGTCACAGCACGTGCACTAAACTAAATTCTCTTTATCGTCTTATTGCATTTAAGGCGAGACAACTACAGGTGAATAGGGGAACATTTTTAACTAGCAGATATCACCATGAAACTTTCCCAGTTGATTACCGATGAGAGAAAAATGTATTACAAGTTTTCTGTAATTTAATGTTTAAATATGCAAATTATGTGCTAATTTGCATATATTAAAATTGGATAAAGCCAGGTTAAAAATTATTTTTTCATTGTGTTCACATATTAGATTGGAAAAAAAATACCGAGGGATTTATGGATATCTACTTTTGTTATCCTGTAAATCAGAATATACTGTCAATAGCCTTAAAAAAATGATTTTCGCCATGTTTTTTTGGAATAAAATGTTATATAAATCAGGCTAGGAATAATATATTTACAAATCCCTCTGTAAATGTCTTCATAATATAACTAGGTACAAGACTGGAAAGTTTGGTGTATTTCGGTGCTACTGAAGTGGAGATTTCGGACTTGGAGTATGAGAGAAAGGTCATTTTGAGAAAATGGGCTTTAAAGATTTATCATCAGCCAATGAGATTGCGCATTCAGCCCTTTTACTTTCACGATTGGTTGCTGATAAAAAGGAAATGACCATATTTGGATCCGACAGCATAGTACAGTGAAGAGAGAGCTTTCCAGCGGTGCCTGTGATGACAGAGAGCAGACAGAGATCGCGGATCGGCGGGATGATTTACTCAGTATAGCAAAATAGTTTGCTAAAAGCAGATCATTCATTCACACACAGAAACGCAATTCAAATTTAAACCGTCTTTTTGCGAGTTGTGGTAAACAGCGCATCTCTGCCGTTCATTCATTCACACACAGACAGAAACGTGATTTACTTGAGAATGAAAAAAAACTTACTACAGTATTCCATCCGTTGCTCCTCGAAATACCAGCACTTCTGAGGTACATTTTCCATTATTATTATTCCTCACAGCGCTGCGAGACAGTGTAAACAAGTAAAATGATCTGAATAAACTTGATGTGTTTTCTCGAGCTGATATGTGGGCGTTCACAGTTTGTATGGGATCGTCTCAGTCATTTGCGTTTGAATAGCGCACGCTCTCCGTGGGCGGGGCCGATTAAAACGTAATGAGCTGAGATGAGAACGACTGACATCTCTCTCTTTTCATAAAGATTACATAAACAGAGAATATTTTTTTTTTCTATAAAAATTACTTAATTTAAAAGAAGAGAATTCAAGCTTCATGCCTGTGTGTCTGTATGCCTGTTTGACTGAGTATTCGCTGAGTTATGGTTCATTTTCGGACGCGTTTCAGAATGGACTTCACTGACAGAGAGGAGGCAGAACTCGCATCATGTTTATTTTTCTTTATTTGGCGAAAAGCACAACACTTTGTTTTTATTGTGAGTATACACAAAAATAATACACACTAAACAGGATCGATTGATGTATAACACAAGCATATAAGATAAAAAGTAATATATATATATTTTATTTTTTTTGCACTGATAAGGAAAAAAACGAGCCTATCGCACCGGCGCGATAGCCGACCTCAGGGGGTTAAGGCAAGTCATTTCACTTGGCGGCCATCTTTGAAATGCCTCACGCTTGGCTCTATCAGTCATGCAACTACAGCTCCTATCTCTTTGAATAAAGAAACATCAAATTCTCCAAAGCTGTTCACCAAGCTTAAGATTAAATTTCATATTTGAAATCACCAATGAAATCTGAGAATAACCGTCTTATAAATTTAGTTTCTAAACGCTCAAATCATGACAAAAAAATGCTTTTTTCAGGTTAGACCAGCCAATTCGCATGTGCAGTCCTAAGGGCACGTCTCAGAACACTGACTGTATCTATAGCAAGTGGAGCTTTTAACGGCAGCTGCAGTGATGCGATGACTTTACCAATTGACCTATCGGTAAGCCCCTCCCCTCAAACGCAGATGAGCCAATGGCAGTCGAGTATCAGTTGCACGGGGACCGAAACTCGGACATCTTTAGGTTTCAGCACCATAGAGAAACATTAAACGTTTAATGGTGTTTATGCTACAACGATGTACCTGGGGTACTTGTAAAACTGAATCCAGGTATCCTGAGAGGATGGGCATGTGTATTCGTGTATTGAATCATCGTACTTTGCGTGCGTTTACCAGCGCGTTTCAAAAGTGTGATAAGATTTGCGCAAATTGACCAATTATCTGTGCAATATGACTGAAGCACGGTTTATTTATAATATCAATGATGTGGGCGCAGTAACCTTGTTTCCTAAGGATTCAACCCCAGTCTCAATGAAGATGAAAACGTTCATTTTCTGCTTGTCATACTCTCATTAAGTTACAATTAAAGTTAGTGAGTTCATGCTAACGCACAAACCTAAATAGCTAACTGTTCTCACGTCATGTACAGTGTAGGTCAAATACACATAAACGAAGGTCTTTCCATATTAAACTGGAGGCTTCTGAGGCTTCTCCCGCTTGCATTGAGATCTGTAAACCTTCGCTTCCAAATTAATCTTGTTACCCACCATATTTATTTTAAAATCTTTTATATATTCCTCCATGGCATATTTAAATCCCACTTGAATGCTCCTCGACGAGAGGTGGTCCTTCTGTGTCCAAAATTTATCAAAAACATCTTGGGACAAGGTTTTCACATTGACAGCTGTCATTGTAAGACAGTTAGCAACTCTGTTTGTTTGTCTGAGTTAGCAACAGTAACTAAGGGGGGCAGGGCTTACCGATAGGGAATGGCGATTGGCTCTTTATTTAAAAGGCGGGACTTGTGCCGCCATATTGTGCGTTGCACTTTCTCCCATTCATAGTAATATGAGTGCACCGTCTTTGTATATCTAAAGTCTTTTATATGGATCACAAGTGCCCAAAACTTGCATTTTTGATCACATATTTTTGTTTTTCTTCTTTTGAGATGGCAAACTGACCGGCCTGTTCTGCAGTTCTATGGATGTTTTGCCCACCAGGTCTCTGCGCCAGTCACGTGACTGAAAACTATGAATACATTTGATGTCGTGTTAGCCTCTCGCTGACTATGTATGTGTGTGTTGAAGTCTTGTGTTTGAGTATGAATGGCAGCTGATTTTACAACCATGATCCAACACATTCAGAACCACAAAACCACAGAGTGTGAAATTACCCATTCAACAAAATCTGGTGACGTTTGAGAAAAACACTTTTTCTCAAGCATTACAATTGAGCTGCACAACCTCACCACAGCAGCTCTGGAACATGAAAAACATTTGCACTCGGTGGCCAGTCTACATCAGTGTTATTTTAGCATCATTGAGATACTATTACAATTTTTTTATTCGGAATTAGGTTTTATTTTTGTATTTTCCAATTTTCTTTTTTAGATAAAGTTTATTTTATTTTTTTATATATGTTTCTATAGTTTTTATTCATTTTTATTTCTGTTTTAGTTTAAGTTATTTAAAGTAACTGTATGCAAGTAATGTTTCCTTGGAAAATAGCTGAAATTGAAGGTAATTATTTGTAATGGTTTTAGTTCTAGTTAACAATAATAACCCTGGTTTACATGCACACCAATAGTCTCATAATTGCCAGTCAGACATCTTCAATCCTGTTTAAAAGTCACTTGCCATATTATATCAATTATTCGCATGTGGTTCTTTAACTGCTATTTTGTTGCTACACAACAACCCACAGCACAATATGATCAATACAAATGCATTAGACTTGTTTGTTGCAGCTGGTACTAACAGCCTGCAAATGCAAAATGTTTGCCAGCTCAAAGGAAGGTAAAGTGGTTAAACACAACAAACAATGTCCTTATTCCATCAATAAAATTCATTAATGTCATGCAAAGCTGCAAACAAAAACTCTCAACACATCCTGAGCTGAATACATGCCTGTTTAAACTGCAGTCCTCCACACATTTTGCTGTGGTTATGGTTACGCTAATTATGAGACATAATCCATAAACATAATCCCAGTATTCGGCTTACATGAGCTCCAACTCATGCCTTAATTTATACTACATGTAGGGCCCTATGATTTCTGCGATGCTTAAAACACACGACGGAATCACAGTATCCAATCACAATGGAATTTACTGTATAACACGGAAAAAGCACAAAAGATTGCAATTGAAATATGAAGTCATGTTGTGCATTTCACTGTGTGAATGAGCGGTGCATTTTCGTCTCCTACACATACTCAAGCACTTTAAGGTATATTATCTTTTTTTTCCTTTCAGGTATTAATTTTAACAATTCACTTCTGTTGTATAGCAATTTGAAAAACTGAAAGCAGACCAAAACATAATAAAAAAAACAAAAAACTAAAAAAAATCTCATAGTGGCATATTTAAAAAAAGAAGCGAAAAACACGTAATTTGAGGGAAAAGTATTTTTTTAAATAAATTGTTGTTAAATACATTTTCATGATTTCAATTAATGAGACATGCTTTTTGAAAACTAAAATTGAAATGAAACCATTAACACAGAAAAACAGAATTTAGGAAAAAATAAAACGGATTTCATTGGGTCGCAAACAAGGTTCCATGTAAATGTACTAGTCAGAGTGTTACACACTGGACACTCCAATCAGTGAGATTCTTTTCATCCCACCAGCTCATCATCTGCGCTGGATCAGACCTACAGTAATCAATAACAGGCGCCAGTGAATGCTGTCATTAGACCAGCGGATTCGGCCCAGCATTATGACACCCGCTGCGTGTGACAATAAAGGTCTATCAGTGGAGACGGACGCTCTGCTTTCAACTGATAGAGGACGGCTCCAGTCGACCTATCCTCTAAAAACCTTTCATATCGATTTGATTACGGGTCCCCCGCAAGTCTCCTTTCATGTCGAATTATTTGAAACGCAGTACATATGAATCATAGTTATGATATCTACACATGCCTGTTAAAAGCACAGTCCTCAAAATAGGGCTACATGATTGGGGGGGTGGGGGGCTGTGCTTGTTTATAGGGCTTGCACAACTTGGCCAAAATGTTGTGATTATATATCAATAGGGCTATAAAACAATAATAATAAACATAATAATAATAATAGTCATTACATACAGTAATTATATTAATACTGTTAAGGGGGAGACACCCCAGGTGAATAGGAAACAAAAATGTAACTAATAGATATCAGCATGAAACTTCCCCAGTTGATTACTGACATTCAGACAAATATCTTTTTGTATTACAAGTTTTTAGAATATTTATGTTTAAATATGCAAATTAGGTATTATCTCATAAAAAATGTGCTAATTTACATATATTTCCAGAAGAGAAATCTGAACATTGGATAAAGCCAGATTCAAAATTCTTGTTTCATTTTGTTGACATATTAGAGTCAAAGGTTTTTACAGAGGGGATTTTTGAAATCTCTTTTTATCACTCATTTAATCAGAAAAGACTGTCAACAGCCAAAAAAAAAATCCAGTTTCGCCCCGTTTTTAGGTATAAAATGTTGTATAAATCAGAATCTGAACGATATATGAACCCCTCTGTAAAAACCTTAAGAATATAGATAGGAATACAACTGGAAAGTTTGGTTAATGTTAGTGCTGCTGAAGGGGAGATTTCTGGCTCAGAGTATGAGAAAAAAACCATTTTGAGAAAACGGCCTTTAAAGATTTGTATTGTATAAAATTCATACTTTTTTAGTGGAAACCACTATTTACAGACTAAATATCTTATCAAATCATTAGCAATCAACAATACAAACCACCTAAAACACATCAAAACGTATATAACATAGCATTTATGGCCTTCAACTGAACAGAACCCTAGTGAAAAACAGTCAAAAACACACTCTGGAAATGTCAGAGCATGTCATGTGATGCATCTGAACGAATCACGTTGTCAGAAATTTACATCAGCCAATTAGATTTCGCTTTTAGAGTTAAATGCCCCATTGTACTTTCACGATTGGTTGCTGATAAAAAAGGAACACATACAAATGCACACATTCATAGGCACGCACTCGCACACATACACATGCACTCACTACATGCTTAGATACGTGAAAGAGTAACGGCCATCCGCCTCCCAAGTTTAATTAAAAATCACCCCAATCCCCTCTTCTGCTGTCTAACACTTCTTTCGCCATGTATTTGTTCGTTTCTTTTATTATTTTATGCAATCCAAAATAAAGCCCTGCATTTCAGCCCGAGCCCGACGGGCCCCGACTTTTTTACGCCCCTAGGGCCGGGCTTCGGGCCAATTTTCACGTCATAGTTCACATGCGGGCCGGGCCTCGGGCCTTTTTTGGGTTATCCTTCTTTTTATATTTTTAGACATTAATTAAAAAAATATGAGAAGTTGACGTCGACGATAGAAAAACAAACATAGAAAGACATTTAATAACCTCATAACTTTCATAATCGTAAAATTACACTGACATATGATTGACATGACAGTCTCACGCACGCTCACACACACACACACACACACACACACACTCAGAAGGTTTCCCGTCAGCGCAACCAACGATTCACCTCATGTGCAAATAATGGAGAATATTAAGAGAAAAATCGCAGAGTGATAGAAGAGAGGACTGGGTTAAAATCTTCCACTGTGGATGCTATTCTTTTTCTCCACGACGCTCTGTAGAGACTGTTCTAACTTTTCATTTGATTGGACTTTATTTCCGTTTAACTGTTGGAAACTACTGGAAAAAAGAATGGCCATGTTCTGTGGTGCATTTTTTAGGTAAGATAACCTGCAAGTTTGTTTTTGATTTATTTAATTTAATTTGTTTAGATTGACTATTGCTCATTTCGTTTGCGAGCGCTGTTGCGAGCAGCCTGAGCCTGCCTCAGTATTTCAAAAAAAAATTACTCACTGTGGTTTAATAAATAAACATTAAACTAACTGTCTGTGTGATATGCTTGAAGTGTTTTATATCTATGGATTTTATTGTAGCCAAGTAAAGTATTAGCGTTGATTTGAGAGGCTAAATTGATCAAACATGTTTTACTCGCTGTTGGCTCGGCTTGCTTGGTCGTCCTTTTTTCTTTTTTTTTAATGCTCCAAACATTTGTCTAAATTAACTTAATAAAGAAATGAAAAGAAAAGAAACATAACGGACATATTTTAATGGCTGCAAATAGGGCAGGCTGCCGCTGTAAAAAAAAAAAAAAAAAAAAAGCGGGCTCGGGTCGGACTCAGGCTGATAATTCTGATGAGCTGTCGGACACGGGTCGGGCTAGGGCCTGAGCGTCTCGGGCCAGGGCCGGGCTCGGGCCTAGATTTGAGGCCCGTGCAGGGCTCTAATCCAAAACACTCTAACCTGCCGTGCGTCGTATCTCTCTGTTCAAATCCTTCCATCCCGCGCTGCTGTCATTTGCAGACGGAAAGCATGAAATTACCGTAATAAACCGTATATTGGCGAAAAGCGCATGATGTCTACTTTCAGGAACTATTTGAATTATTTTGATAGTGCAAACAGTTGAAGAGTTACAGTGACATGAATACAGCTTGGTTGGCTGTGTCGTCGACGACACATCCGGTTTTAAAGGGTTAATAATAATAATAATAATAATAAGTTTTTATATATTAATAATCATCATATAATAATAATTATTAATATTATTACCACAGGGTCTCCTTTCACATCATATTCACTTTTTTTTTTACTCATGTTTTTGTCCCTTTTGGTTTTACTACCAAAACTTAAATGGCTCTCCTGAGCTAAGTCTGCAAAGATGGAAGCAATGCATACAAACTGTAAACTGATCAACACACAAAGTAACCGAAAATCCCAAACCTCCTTTAGTACAAGTTCAGTTTATCTGTGTTCAGAAAACAGCCTTCACACCAAAACAACCTGAACTCAAACAGAACAACAGCTCTAGTGTACAAAAACACCCAGAAGAAAACATCCCATCATCATTTAACACGGAAGCTCATGGATATCCTCGGCACTGGACAGTTTGAACTCGGCCTGCGTGAAGAACAGGGGAAATGTCGGGCCTTTTATCGCACACAGGGACTTAAAGAGTGATGCTCTTGTAGTTCTTGTTGGTTCAGATCCACCGAGAGCATCCCAGGGTTCAGAAGCTACGCTTTGACAACATGAAATCCAAGAGCAACTGCACCAAACACGCTCAGGATATTCCTCAAGGATTAGATATCTAAAACAGGCCTTACTGCTCCCAGAGGAGCTGTTTCCATCAACAGCGGATGCTCCCATGAGGCCGTTCACCTGCCACAAGCAAAACTACATACGAGAATTTACGCACATCACACACATTAACTAAGACTGAGTGATATGTAACTAAAAAACAAAATATTCTCTTAATATTTTCATCCTTCTGACAATATGGTATTACTGTATATGAAATGGCTTAAAAGGGAGGTATTGCTGTTTCTTCCCAATCAGAGTATCCATAAGTTTGACCAAACAGCCATTAATGCCAAACAGATTCAACTGATTAAGAATACAGTAAAATTCTAGCAAAAAAAAATGAATCAGAGAATATTTTCCAACATTTTTCAACTAAATGAACAGTAAGAATAATATTTAATAATTTTCCCTGACATGCACTAACAGAACAATACATAGTAGGAAATGCAGCTCAGATCCAGGGACTTTTCTGCATGCTATTTGGGAATGTGGGACAGTTTACCCCTTTTGGCAAAGGGTACTGGACAGGATAGGAAGGTGGATTGGCTTGACAATACCCATGTCACCAAGATTGTGCTTATTAGGGGATCAGTCTGTGTTACCGGGAGTTTTGAAATATGATTTTGTGGTTATAAAGGTGGGGGTGATTACAGCTGCCCGAGTGATTCTCGGTGTGTGGAAGGATCCATCTCCTCCAGAGTTTAACAGGTGGAAAGAAAATATGCTGAAAATTGTGTCTCATGAAAAATTCTTGGCCAGGATTAAAGATGATATGGAGGGTTTTGACAAATCTTGGGGACGGGTTTTTTGACTGAGATTGATGGATTTTTATTTTATTTTTTAGTGCGCTTCTCTTTTGTTCAGTCTTTATTTTTGTGGTGTTACATGTATAGGCACTTTATAATTTGATTTTATTGTATCTTTTTTTGTCTGTCTGTAATGGTTATTGATAATGGGTAATGATAATATAAAACAATTCAGGAAAAGATTTAAAGAAATGATTTTTGAACGTTATAAAAATGAAGGAAAATGAGTTGGTTAAGGCAGAAAATTTGTTGCTAACATATTGTATAAATGTATGAAGATTTATGTGCTTGTGTTTTGTAAAAAAGTGGATAATACCAAAGGAAGTAAACTAATACATTAAGAGTTTGAAAGAGGGGGTGGGAATTAATAAGTGTTAAACTTCATCCCACTCCTTTTCAAGCAGCGGTGAATTTTATTTGTTTGATCATCAGTGTTCTTTCAATTATTGTCTTATGTTGTACATACTGTACACTTTTGCATTGTATGCTTGAAATAAAATGACGAATAAAAAAAAGAATAATGTTTGAAAGCTGTCTTTTTTTCTTTTTTTTTTTGGGTGTTTGGTTTGGTTTGGTTTGGTTGTGGGTGTTAAAATTTAACAATAAATAAAGACTTCAATTATAAAAAAGAACAATACATAGTAATAAAGTGCTATATTTACCTTAATACATAAAACATTTTAAAGCATGTCAAATGCCACAGTTCAGTGAACATCTCTGCCAAATTAAAACATTACAAGAAAAAGTTCCAGAAATTAGCCTAATAAATGTAGAAAACTTAATTGAATTTGTGATAGACTTACAACGTTGCCTTACTAATCTATTTTTGGGAAACCACACAAACAATTAAAACCACATTGAAGTTATTGCGATTCACACTGTTTCTTAATGCTAAATCATCAGCAAATTCATTGTGAATAATACATTGTAAATATTCAATATATTCACCCAACCAATGACAAGCTATATTAATTACCAAAACATTTGAAATTAATCACTGCCCCCTTTATAATTTTCTCAAGAGGGTTGTGTAGGAGAGCAGGAGTGCCCACTTTGTGAATTATTAAAGATTCTGCAAAACAGCGTGCACATGTGGTCTGCGACTATGGCCTCGGGGAGCAGCAGAGATAATGACCAATTCAGCCGAACAGGGTTACAGACACTATAGAAAGAGAGAGAGAGAAAGAGGCCATAAAAGCAGAATGAAAAGAAAATGAATCAGCAGTAAAAACTCCAAAGGCATTCTTAGAAAGTGTCTGAAACGGGTCATACCAGCAGCGCAAGCAGCAAAGGTGAAAACGCGTGCAGGAAGAAGGTTGTGAACACGTTGATTATAATTCAGTGTGAGCATGGACAGTTTTGTGGATAATAATGGGAGTGTTTTAGCGTTGATGTGCTGCGGTGCGTCATTGGCTCGCTGAGCAGGCAGGGTGTAAAACACATTTAAATTACATTTAATTGGTATAGTAATCAGATTAATTCACAAAAGGTTTCACAATCCATTGAGCCATATTTCTTTTCTAATAATCCTGCAGCAAAACATCAGGAATATGCAAATACTCACTGATTGGTGCACAGAGCAAACAGAGATATGGGCGATAAGATAACAGCAAACTTCAAAGGCATGAAAAGATAAATTAACACAAAATGGGCTGATAAATCTGCTTTTCTATTTCATTATGATCCTAGATCACTATGATAGGGCACAAGCCCTCATTTTACAGATGAATTATAGTGAGTTGTGTTTTGTATAAATGGTTAAATATATCAGAGCTCCAAGAGTGCGACCAAATGGTCGCATTTTGCAACCTGCCAGTGCAACTAAATTTTGTTAGAGGTCGCACTGGTGCCTTTTATGTTGCATATGAGGAACATCATACGGAAAACAAAATAAAAGTGAAACAAAACCATGCAACTCATTTGAGCTTCGCTGAGCTCAGAACAGGTTTACTCGCGGGACAATCTCGAGCATGTGACATGGTTACTACACAGCGCTGGGAGATCCAGTGAGATAGCGTTTGAATTTGCCACAGAATTAACAACATCGCAGCAGGATCTAGTGGGAAGCATTCAAATCCAGTGCAGAATTCTGTTATAAACCATGTATATCAGATCAAACAGCCCTGATGTGGAAATCGAGAGATAAATTGTGCCATGAATGAACAAGTTATCGAAGGGTTTTCAATCCACAAATCACCAACATTCACCATGGATTTAATGTAGCAACGCTAACTGTAACCATGGTTTTGTGGAAGAAATAGTCATATGTTTTTACATAATTCCTTTCAGAGTTCATGCAAACTTTTGAGTGTTAAATTCAAGCACTTTTCAATTTTTTTTTTTTTTTTTTTTAAAGAAAAAACTAAATCCTAAAATGTAAAAAACTATTTCAGTTAAAGGGAGATTTTCAAACTTAAAATAGAATGTTCAACATTTTGTCATCAATTTAAGTAAAATAAGGGTAAAAAAAAGAAAAGAAAAAAAAAGAATAGCAACCCTAACTGTAACCATGGTATTGTGGAAGAAATAGTCATATGTTTTTGCATTATTCCTTTCAGGGTTCATGCAAACTTTTGAGAGTGAAATTCAAGCACTTTTCCAGGGCTTTCAAGTGCCTTTAAAAAAGGCACTATTTTTTTAAAGAAAAAAAAAAAAAAACTAAATCCTAAAATGTAAAAAACGATTTCAGTTAAAGGGAGATTTTCAAATAGAATGTTCAACATTTTGTCATCAATTTAAATCAAATATTTTTTTATTTTTTTTTTAATAACACTAGCACACCTAGGGCTGATATTATATCCCAAAACAACTGATCGAATTCTGCATGTCAAGCACTTGATCTTAAATGATTTGCAAATGAAAAGATTTGATAACTCAAAGAAATCAAAAGGCACTGCAAGAGACGAGAGTGTGAAACAGAATAGAAGAAACACTTCACTTTCGCATAGTACAACACATCATAATTCAGCAGGTGTGTAGAAGCAACTCCTAGACAAATCTAGAAAACCTTAGTTTTAGAGATTACACTTATTTAGACTTGCTTCTTAATTAATTGAACTATAGGAGACAAAATAAATAAACCCACAGAATTGATGCAATACTTAAAAAAATAGTGTGACTATAGTGTAAACAGCCCTAGCCTATGTTATGTAACTTCTGTCCTCTTTCTTTCTTTTTTCATGTTGTATCCCAAGTGGTAAAAAACAACAACGACAACGTCCCATTTTTAACAGTGCCTAAACCACAAAGAGTCTTATTAGGATCACAAACGCTTCTCTCTCCCAGCTGTAATGTGGACATCCCACAAGTGTGATCCGGGCAAGCTTTCGGCACAGAAAGACTCATTTCCATAAACTCAGCGGACGCTGCAAATGAACTCTGAAATGTCAGTCTGTAATCAGTCTATATCCAGTTGACCCAATATTCCTCTGTGTCACCCCAGAACCGCACCAGTCCCAATGCACATCCCGTCCAGAAATCCCAGGGATTTACGAGCGAGCAGAAATCTTGTCGAATCCCCCAGTACAGACAGACCCTGAACAGAGAGAGTCTGCAGAGCGTCTGATCTGTGGCAGTCCCTGCCGGGCGGTTAAGCCTCCCGCTTATATCAGACGATGGGCTCTTGTGTGATCAGACCTAATGCTCTCACTGCAGCTTCTAGAATCCTGAAGAACTTATGATGCGTTCCAATACACACACTTTCCTTTCTAAATAGCATTTGAAATTCCGAAATTAGAAGTGCAGATCTGTGCACACTCTAATACTCTAATTAACTAACTAATATCTAATTAATTAACACTCTAATACTGCCCACAATGCATTGTGCTTGTAAGAGGATTCAATTTAGAACTACAAAGAAGGAAAAAAGTGTTAAAAAACTCCAAACATGGCAGATATGCAAGGCTGATGTTGCTAGGAGACATATGATAAATGAAAGCAATGTGTTCTAAAAAAGGTTCAAAATATCATACATGTTTGACATCAACTGACAGGATGGAATCAAAGTCTAAAGCTAAAAAGTAAATCTTAGTCTGTGCCAATAATACACTAAGCAATTTTCTGTGAAACCCGTCAACTCTAACTGGCCTAAAAGCATTGACTCCTCCACCAGACTGCAAATCGGGCCAAAATATTTGCAAAAGGATCGCCCACTCAGACAGGAAGAAGTTGCATGACCGACATCTATAACGAATGTTTATGAGTTCACATTTGAAAGTGCTAAAACACAAATGCACTGAAACGTGCACATACTCTCAGAAAAGAAAATTACTAAATCTATCACTGGGGCGGGTGCCCTTTCAAAAGGTACATTTCAGAAGGTACATTGGTACATTATTTACCCATGAAAGGTGCATATATCTTAAAGCTGCATATTAGGGATGCACAAAAAAAGAAAATTCAAGGCCAAAACCGAAAACTCCGGATGCAATTGGCCGAAAATGCTTTTTTTTTAAATAATGTATTATATTAAATAAAATTAAAAAATTTGTATAATTGTATTACTATTAGACTTTTTAATGAAATTCAATCATTTTAATGATACTGAATTAAAAAAATTCAAGCCAATAAAATAAAGTAACCACACTTTTATTGAATATTAAATATGAATATATTATTCTTTATTCGGTTCTATGCAACCGAATCATATGTAACAGTATAGTCTACAAAGCTACTATTATCAGTGCATGCGAGTGCATTATTTGAGCGGACTTTGTTTTTCCGATGAGCATGAGTGGTTCATGAGTGGAGCGTTCGCATGGGCCATGAGAAATTGAGCGCCATACTTGCATTTTGCCCATTTTTCTCTTTCAGACAAAAAATGAATATGGCAATTTCAGACAATAATTTTCAGTGGCCAAAATGTCGGTGCATCCTACTGCATATTAGTTCATGACCTTTTCAAAGGGTAATGCCCCAGTGAAAGCTTTTGTTTTAATTTTATTTTTTTCTGAGTGTGCAGTTGTACTCATTTTCTTTTGGTGGTAAAAAACCTAATTATTATTCCCTTAAATTCTGTTAATGTGGAGTCTGGCAATGGCGGTACTCGCATCGTATAATAAATCTCACCAGAGGAGCTGTCAGTCATTCAGCATGAAACCCCTCCCACTGAGAATCAACACTACAATCAGCATGTATGATCATTTGCGTGCCTGTGTGTGAATGTGAGATAACAGTCTGACAGTGAAGGTCAAAGAATGATCTGTCTGGGAGTAAATGTGACTCACTATTATTCAATCAGAAAGCAGAGGACTCATACAGAACACCACAAAAGATGCCAGCACCCGAAGGCCAATGCGCATACTTTACTACACAATACAAAGAAAGTGCACGCTGTAACTTTACTAAGCGATCAGACTTACAGTTTTCACTGCTGGATGAAAGAAAAATTCCATAGACTTGCATTACAGGATCCAAAATGAAAATTCTGTCATCATTTCATTGTTTTAAACCTGTATGAATTTCTTTCTTCTGCTGAACACAAAAGAAGATATTTTGAAGAATGTCGGTAACCAAACGGTTGATGGGCCCCATTGACATACAATTTGGATTGGCGGTATGGTTCTGTTCTGGGCAAGAACTCCCGGCGCATCCATGCAGCCTAGCATGGATAAGAGCAGCAATAACCCCCCTTAGGGTAAACAGAACAGAACCAACATGAATGTATTGCAGATATCATTAATTCAAGATTTTTAAAGTACAACATGATTCGAGAATTTATTCTGATTCAAGGGGAATCAGAATGCCAAATCCTGACTGACGAGAGGAGGAGCTGGGGATGGAGGAGGGTAATTAGCTTCTAAAAAACACGATAGCTGCTGATATACTGAAGGAGCTTATATATATTAGTGGTGGCACGGTTCGGTTCGTATCACGGTTTTCGGTTCTGTACGGTTCTTGTTGTTATTTTTTCTTTTAATCTTTAACACTCCAAAAATGTACTTCAGCATATGATATATAGCTTAATTATCTATTTATTTATTTATTTATTTCATAAATGGGGCGTGTTTGCAAAACGCAGCTTCTCATTTCCCATTTCGAAGTAATATAATGAGTGAGCGGTCACTGTGAGGAAACTTTCAGTGGCCCTGGAGGTCCATCCATCTGTAGTGAGAGCTACGTGGGCTGTGTCAGACAGTTCTTTGTCAATTTCTCCTCGTGTCTCGTCATCATAGGCGTAATTTGCGGGTGGGACATGTACCCACCACTTTTTGCCAGGGTCGATATCGCGCGGCACGGATGTACCAATACAAAATAAATAAAACATCTCCAGTTAACTAGCAAATTATTAGTTTCGTTTGTTTGTTAAATAAAAAGCAATCTAGCGCTGAAAGTTTTTTTTTTTTTATCAAGTGATCAAAGTGCTCGTTGCCGATGCGATCAGTGGCGCTGATACAGTGTTCTCTTGTGGCTCGCGCACACGCCGCACAGTCTTCACTCGGACGCGCGCTTCGATCCGTTGAGGAGACTCTCTATTCGTTCCAGTGAAAACACAAAACAAAATTCACACAAATCTGTCCCTGCTTGATATACAACCACTGATAAACATAATCGGTTTTGATGAAAAAGAAAAAAAATATATACGAGTGCAGATTTGAACTCAGAACCTGCCACTGGACCATTAAAGTACATACGTGAAACAGTCAATCTATGTATTTATTCACGTGAAAAAACAACATATAGTGGAGTAGATCTCATTAAATGTCTTAATTAAACCCAGTGTACTATTTAAATCGATTGCTGGACATCATAATGTTATTCTACATACATCTGATTTATGATTTAGCATTGTATTAGCATGAGCACGAGGCTACATTGCGCATGCGTCGAACCGTGCGACGCACACACACACCGAACTGAGACAAGCGAACCGAACGGTTCGGATGTTTTTTTCAGGTACCCCTAATATGTATACACTGATAGGCGTCGTATTCCTATAGGTAGACTTGGATCAGCTGATGCGAGCTTGCCAGAACTGACGCCACTCTTGATTTTGTTTCCTACTATGTCCATCAACTGTCTGGTTACCGACATTCTTCAAAATATCTTCCTTTGTGTTCAGCAGAAGAAAGAAATTCATACAGGTTTGAAACAACTTGAGGGAGAGTAAATGATGACAAAATGTTCATTTTGAAGTGAACTATTCCTTTAAAGGAGGGACCCGAGTCACATCTACATGCCAGAAGATCACACAGACGTAAAAGTGCAGGACTACTGAACTCATGGCAGATGTGCAGAGGCAGGCAAGCACTCACATGTTCTTCAGAAAATATAAAAATCTAGTTTAGGATATGAATTGAGATTCAGCCTGTGATATTCGAAACAACCTTGTGCCGCATTTTCAGCTTTACAATAGTTCCTGTAAAAGAACAAGAGAAATGGACAAAGAAAAAAAGGCGGCGGATAAGATGAGACAGATAAAAGAGAAAGTGTCAGAAATACTTTGAAATAGACGCTTCACTCTCACTCGTCTGAAGCATCTGAAAGATTCCACATAAAGAGAGAGAGAGAGATGATGGACCTTCATTGAATTGCAATCTATATTTATGAGTGCACACAAATTATGACAAATGAATGAATAATTTCAGGATCTGAATGTGATCATACACACACACATAAACCCCATGCAAGCACATCTATAAATTCACCAGTGCGTATATTTGTGTGTATGCATCTCTATTGGTTATCATAATCCTGACATCTGTTCTGTATTACACATGATATTAACAAATGAGCTGGAAATCTGTTTCCAGAAGCAAAAGGCGCTCCAACCGTTTCCGCCTCTGCTGCCGAAAACAATGCAGATTTCAGACATACGACCACACAGCATTTCAACATGGACATATGCATACATACATATTTTTTGAATAAGCAAAAACTGAAATGACATTTATTACAATTATTATAAAATTATAAAATATTATATTAATTTAAAATTTAATTTAAATTTAAATTAAATTTAAATAAAAATAAATGTGAATGTGTATCTGGATCTGTAACACCGAGTCAAAACAATTCAAAACTCAAGTCTGATTTGTGAATATCCTCAAACAAATCGTTTAAAAGCACAGTCATTCATTTATAAATCAGACATCACTCTCCATAAACGTTTGCTTTATATATTACATAAACATGGATTAATAGCTTTATTGGATAATCCAGGGAATTAAATACTTAAAAGGCACATTTCTGTTTAATTGGAGCAAATTATTTCTCGTCTCAAACTGTATTACAATGTTTCTTCATCGCTTTCACATGTAAATAAGTCCTGCCCACTGATAGCTGAGTTACAGGGATAGGGCATAAAAATAAAAAAAAGTTTGGTTCCGGTTGGTTGTCAGTGGAGGTCATGGGTTGGTGGGGAATTTTTCTTTTTTTTCAGTGGCAGCGATTTTTTTAATTTTACTTTACAGTAGCGATGGATACTTAATTTTTTCATAACATAGCCTATTTATGTTAGCCCATTTCCATTACGTGGACGACGTAAAGTACATGCATCTGATGAGTTTTATCGAGTTGATGTCAATAGCGCGCGCTTTCTGTAGGCATATTCATATTTTGCCGCTATGTGGAAAAAATCCAGCAAAATGCGCTGGCGCGTTTGTCGACCCCAGAGGATTAACTTTAGCCTAACCATAAATTGTGATTATATATATATATATGATCACTCACATCAAGACGCCACTGCGGTGGTGTAGTCCATGCAGGAGGAGCAGCGTTTGGCACTGCGTCGCTATTCAGCGCGAGCTGTGTGGAGAAGCCCATTTCCACCTCTATTGCGTTGGAGAAGCAATCCCGCGTATAATGCAGGTTGCACACTTGAGCTCCACTGGCGCCTAATTTCCAAGTCTGAAAGCTATGCCGTCCAGCAGTGCTGTTGCAACCAGCAACACTACACCTACATACCCTCCTGACCACTGTACTAAATACAGATAAATCTACGCTAACTTCAAGCTATCCTAACTGATGCAATACTATGCGTGGTAGCTCGTACCAAGGGAGGGCGTGGTGAGCTGGAACCTGCTAACGTCACGTAGTACCGCTTACAGCACCGTGTACAAAAACGTAAATTATAGTTCGCCTCAAAGTTTTTTATTTGTGTATTTTTTTTATTTGTATTATTTCTTCCCCAAGCTCATAAAATAAATTTGGGTCGCGCATAAATTGACAGGGTCGGTCGATACATTTTTATTTATGCCTAGTTCACCCAAAATTTACATTTTCCTACTATGGAAGTCAATGAGTGCCATCAACTGTCTGGTTACCAACATTCTTCCAAAATACATTCTTTTGTCTTCAACAGAAGAAAGAAACTCATACAGGTTTGGAACAACTTGAGGGTGAGTAAATGACGACAATTTTCATTTTTGGGTGAACTAGGCCTAACCGTTTAATAAATCTATTGTGCTATACATTTTATGACAAAGACAGTAGAAATGTGTTCAACCAATAGAGACTGTCACACATATAGGCTACCGTCATTCTGGTCAATGCTTGCGCATATGAAAGTGCATTATCTCAGCTAAGTGGGTATCTGCCATCTTTGCACCCGTTATTTCCTCCTACTAATGAAAAAGCACTGCCATATTTCCACGCAGCAGGAGATAAATTGTCTCTTGAGCACATATTCAAAGTAGCACACGCGCACGCAAAGAAGTACTAAAGCAGCATAATAAACTCCCCACTGGATGAGGTGCTTGACTGATCATCTATCACTACTTCTTATTTTTCTGCACCTTCATCCTCCATTTCTCTCCATCTTACTACTTTAATTCCCTCTTTCTCGTCCTCTTTTTCTCAGGGATCGTTTGATGGTGCCTGGCTGACAACTCGTTTCACGCATCACTAATTACTGATGACATGCGGTCCGACCGTACAGTATGAAAAGCGTCTGAGTCAGAGACCAGAATCAGCAGTTTCCCTGCGCTGAAGAGAAAGACTGAGGGGTGATAGCTCAACAGCAGACAGGCGAGAAATCTGTTCCCGTCTCTGTGGAGGAGAGCTGAACGCTGGACTTCGCTGTCTCGCCTCCTTATTAAACGCTCATCATTTATTCATCTCACACTGAGCCTGAGACCGAGACCTCCAAGACCAGAACATTAAACTCTGGGAAAGTCTCTGTTCGACCAGATGAACGTCACAGGTTGGCTTTCTAATGAAGATGTTACCAACAATTGGAGATTGATTAACAAGTAGTCCTTCATGAGTCTATACCAACTGAATTTAGGCTTATTAGATAACGCTGCTAGCATAGCCTATACTTAAGTGCTAAAACCAAGATCCAGTGTTATTTTAGCATCATTGACATTTTACTATAGTTTTTGTTTATAATTTGAATTAGGTTTAACTTTATTTTTTATTTTTTAGTTAAAGTTTTGGTAATTTTGTTGTGTTTTTTCAATATATATATATATTTTTATAGTTTTAGTTTTTATTAGGTTTTAGTATTTTTTGTTATTTTAGTACTTCAGCTTGTACTAAACAAAAATGAGAGGTTTTGTCTTGGTAACTAGCTGAAATAAAACAAGATCTTTTTATATCTTTTTAGGCACGACGCTTCCTACGCTACATCCTACGTCATACGCCGGCATCCATCTCCCGTGAACGCACGTCGACCGTTGCCGGAAGCCAGTTATTTTCATTTATAAAGTTTTAAATATGTATATTTTTACGACAAAACCGCACGGAGGCCTTCGTTTATCCCCCTGGAGCCGGATGGATTACTTTTGTGAAGGATGCATGCACATTTTTGGGACTTGAAGGAGGTGGACCCCATAACTTGACATTATAACCACTGAAAGATCTAAGACATTTTCTAAAATAACTGAAAATGTGTTCGTCTGAAAAATGATTGACATGTGCATCTCGAACGGCTTGAGGGTGAGTAAATCATGGGTTTAATATCATTTTTGGCCGAACTATCCCTTTAAGTAATTCGAACTAAAACTTGGTAACCATGTATGAATGAAAAAGTATGAATGCACATTTGTCATTTTAACTGAACTTTGGACTGGTGGTGCTCAAGACATTGTTGGTCATTCAGTGTCTCTGTAATAAAAAATATTAAAAAAGAACAATGATACTGATAAGATAATAATACTAATAACAACCTAAACTGCACTAAGGATTGATGAGCTGCTGGGTTCATGAATATTAATCAAGTTGTCTGCATTTTCTGTACCAAACAGAATCATTATTATCATTATTATCGAGGGAAGATTAATAATTCTTATCGTGAGGAGATTTTTTTCACCGGTATATCGCAAACGATAATATATCGCCCATCCCTAGAGGATGGTTGGTGCATGTTCAGTTTCCAAATGCATGATAGAATTGACCCAAACTGCAGCTACTGTACATGTACACACACACACACACACACACACAGCAACATGCTTTGCTTCAAGGAATATGAGAAATAAGAGAAAGATGAATAAAAGATAGAGAAGACAGGGGTGGAGGTTAAAAAAAGAGACAGAAAAACAACCGTATCATGAAGACAAACCAACAATAAACCAGATGGACGGAAAACAACTTCTGCTTCTCTCTCCCATCAAAGAGACGCTGACAAGACTGTCACCCACATAGACAGAGAGAAATCCTCCATTCAGTGAGCTGGAAAAACCTTGAGAAAGAGCTTCACCATCCAGTAAAACACACGCCTCCTTTAATGATACGGATGGGAAAATGTGTAGTTTACTTTAATATGTCTGAGATGAAAGAAAACACTATATTTCACTTGCTAAAGCCACTGACGGGGTGAAAGCCAAAGGTTCAAACACACACATGAATGCAGGTCCTGCTTTCTGCTGAAATATCATCACATCAAATGCACAAATGTTTTTTCAAACTAAATTAGCTGATATTTGGACTATGGGTTCATTCCTGAAGTTGTTTTTGAAGTAATGGCTGTGCACAGTGGAGAGGTAAGAGAGGCAACACACAAACACACATGGATGATGTTTCATCCACTGCTTTACCTCAGGTGTTTAAATGCCTCAAACCTGAAATCACAGCTAGCGTGTGTGGCGAGCAGGACGAGGCCGAGGGCCGTGAGAGAACGGCGCGAGGCCGGTGGCGTGATTACTGATGAGTTACTCCTGCTAGACGCACCGGTCTCGTATCTCTCACAGAGGAGCGGAAGCATAAAGGAGGAGCGACGACAGTGAAGATCGAGAGAGGCCAGGCCTGGATTTTATTTGCTGTTTATGTTTTGTGACAGCAGTCGTCCGTGACGGGCTGCTGTCTTTTATTTTCATTTTGTATTTGTTTTATTTTTGATATTAAAATCTGTTGAATGTTCAGCAGTTCCCGTCTCCTTCTTCCCACAATAACAAACTTTACTACAACATGCTATTAAAGTGCATTGCATCCTGGGAAGAGGCTAACCTCCAAACTCCCACACACTCCCACATCATGCGATACAGGTCTCTCAGTAGGACTTTGCTCACTTTTCAAGCGCCTGATTGATCGATTGATTGGTGGTGTGTCTGCAGCCCTGTCAATAGGCCAAACATTCCCTCACACATTAACACAGATCACGGTCTGCCATGATGGACCACAGAGAGAAAGACAAAAGGATTTTATATTTATAATTGTACATTTAGTTCAAAAGCTTTGGGTTGAATACTTTGATTCAGCAAGGATGCATTAAATTGATCAAAAGAGACAGCAAGACATTTGTAAGGTTACAAAATAAATGCTGTTCTTTTGAACTTCCTATTCATTAAAGAATCCACAAAAATATGATCAACATTGATGATAAGAAATGTTTCTTGAGCAGCAAATCAGCATATTAGAATGATTTCTGAAATCTCATGTGACACTGAAGACTGGAGTAATGATGCTGAAAATATTATGTGTGTAAACAGTGCGTGTATGTGACTAATGCAATTAGGGATGGCGAAAACTAAACATTTTCTTGACCGACCACCGAGCCTCATTAGCCGGTTGAAACCGGTTATCCGAATAGTTTAAAATATGCTACGCTATTTGAAATAACAGCCATTTCGAGCCGCGCCTGCAATTTCGCAACTGTCGCATCTCTCTGCCGCTCTTCCTCCCGCTCACACACACACACACACACACTGCGCCGCCCTTCCACTCACGCCACTTTTTAAGCCCATCTTATGCGGAATGTTGCCTAATAGACTGCAACACGATAAAACCAATGGATAAAACAGGCATCTTCAGAATGCGTAAAAGACGCACCGACCAAGGCAGGTCCAACGCGAACCCAAACGGTGTGACCTCGTGCCAAATGTTTTTATTGGTTTATTTAGTACAAACAGGCGAGTTATGAAAAATTGAGTCTGAGGGATTTGTTCACTTCACACTAAAAAGATCTTGGAATGAGATGGCTAATGCTCAACATTTAAAACTGCTCAATTTATGTTTAAAGTCAAAGAAAATAATTTACCAGGTAACATAAGTGCAATGTTTAATGAAAGAGATGGGGGATATCATCTAAGAGGATACTGTATGTTTAAACAACCTCTTGTGCGAACTGCTATTAAAAACATGTGTATATCAGTTTGTGGGGTAACCTTATGGAATGGACTGGATAATGACATCAAACAGAGCCATAATATTATTCGGTTCAAAAATAGATTAAAGAAATCATTATTGGATCAATATAGATAAGCACAGACTGAAACACAGGACTAAATCTGTAATGTGAAAGTACTGTGGTTAAGGTATTGTTGTGAGTTATGTAAGATCTGAGAAAAATGTATGCTGTAACTGCGTATTTATTTGCTTTGTAATATTATTTTGTTAAATAGGGGCAGGTTTAAATAAGCTAATTTCTTCTGCCTGCTCCTTCTCGAACAAATCTTTTATTTTGGTATTATTATTATTGTTATTATTATTATTATTATTTTCTTTTATTTTTTTATTTTTTTCTTTATTTTTTTTTACTTGATAGTTGTCTTATTTTGTGGTTTTAATTATTGTTTTGTTTGTGTGTAACTATGTTGATTGTTTAAGATAAAAAAATAAAATAAATTAAAAAAAATAAAAAAAATAAAAAAATAAAAAAAATGCCGAGTTCAGACTGCACGATTTTAGCCCCGATTTTGACTCGCCGACAGGTTTTGAGAAATCGCAGACTAATGCCCGAAATCACAGGCAAATCGGTGCTCGTTCACGCGAGTGACAATCACGCAGTGTGAATGAGCAAAGACGCGATCTGAGAGAATCGCAGACGAGTCGCCGACGCCCGTGAGATATTTGGCATGCAAAATATCTGGACCTGTCGGCGATTCAAAATCCTGCTGTGTGAATGTATTCTGACTGAAAACTACATCAGCGATGACCGACAGCCAATAAGAGAGCGAGATACAGAGCAACGGGGAGTTCAGGGAGGAGTTATAGGCCACAATATCAGTATTTTAATAGATATATTTACAATTATATCAAACAGAAACAAAGCACAAACATTTGCTTGACCAGCAGCAACAGCAGCACATTGCAAAATTATTTATTTACCCCCAACTCTCTTTGCAGAACACACAGTCTTTGCTCCGCTTGTCTTCCCAGCCATTTCCTCATGCATAATATGTTTTTCTTTTTCTCCTTTTCGCTGCAAATCAATGCACAGACAATTTGGATCGCAAGCTTCTTGCAGGCTATAATTTTTTATAACAATTTCAGTCTCGTGCGAGAACTGAGGTCTACGCACGCGGGATTTTCCTTATCACTTCTCGCGTGTGTTTGGTTGTGAAACGTAGTTTGCGGACCAGACAGAAGTTGTCGGCGATTCTTCCTCCTGAAAGTCATGCAGTGTGAAACCTCCTGTCGCCGATGCATCGTGCAGTGTGAACACACCAGCAACTGAATGTTACCCCAGATAGTCACGCAGTGTGAAAAGAACAGTGACCCGACTACTTTGAAAATCGTGCAGTCTGAACTTGGCTTAACTGTAGTAGCATTTAGTCCACTGTCTTTAATAACCTAATTTAGAGATCACTTTTTTTTTTCTTTTTTTTGCCGACTACCGACAACTTTGATCGGTTAACGTTGATACGGTCAACCATCGGTCAAACGGTCATCGGTTAACATCCCTAAATGAAATAACATTTAGCAATGTAGTGCTTTTTACCATATCAGTAAAATTACTGAATCTGGTTGTCATAGACAGGATTCAGTCTCAAAACGTACTCGGTTACTAACGTAACCTCGGTTCTCTCTAGAAGAGGGAACGAGTACTGCGTAAGATATCTTACGCTAGGGGAAAATCCTTTTTCCGCGATATATTGAAGCCAAAAATTATCCTTAATTTTGTAATAATGCAAAACGCGTTGCGGCAGCATGCAGACATAGGCGAGGCAGCTCGCGCGCCTATTGGCTGCTCTGCGGCAACTGCAGCAGCCTATCGAGCGAGGCCTGGCGTGACGCCAGACCCAATCAGGGCACTTCGCGCCCGCTGCGTCACGTCCCGCCGAAATGGGCGTGGTCTAGGCCTATAAATACCGCTCGCACGCAGCTATTATCTGGTTTTTCATCATCGAAGCAACCAGAGCGTGTGCATGCACGGCAAGATACGCAGTACTCGTTCCCTCTTCTAGAGAGAACCGAGGTTACGTTAGTAACCGAGTACGTTCTCTTACGAGAGGTCTCTCGTACTGCGTAAGATATCTTACGCTAGGGGACCCAATGCAAAACGCCGTGCATGCTGAGATCTGACACCAAAGACCCAAGGGCGAAAGCCCGGGGTACATATAGTGCACAATCACTCAGGGAACTCACAGGGAGTCCGGGAAGAGGGAGGGGCGAAGCCGCACTCTTCCACATATGGCAGCGTCGCTGAGACGCGAATTTCATACAGACAGGGCGGGGTACGGCCTGAACTGATGGGGGAATGTGGGTCTTACACAGTCTGCCCAGGCACATCTCGTGCTGCTACTTTTTACTGTCGAACATTGAGCTGTGCTCAGTAGACGCAGCATTCTGAGCTGATAGCATCAGGTCAGATAATACTGGTAAGGCCTGCAGGGCGGGAACCTCTAGGTTATAAAACCTTATAAATGTAGACGGGGAGGCCCAGCCTGCCGCCATACAAATATCTTGCAAGGCAATCCCACTTGACCAGGCCCACGAAGAGGCCATGCCTCTCGTGGAGTGCGCTCTGACACCCAACGGGCACTGCATGCCCTTGGAGGCGTATGCCAGCGCTATAGCATCAACTATCCATCTGGATAGGCTCTGTTTCGACGCGGCTAGTCCCTTAGAACGCCCGCTAAATGAAACAAAGAGCTGCTCCGTCTGTCTGAAAACAGACGAGCGAGACACATAAGCTCGTAATGCCCTGACTGGGCAAAGGAGGCTCGCGTCTCTTTCCTCATCAGGGACCGGTAGGGCTGACAGGGAGATAACCTGCGCCCTAAACGGTGTGTTGAGGGATTTTGGAACATAACCGTGCTTAGGTTTCAGTATAACTTTTGAGTCATTAGGCCCAAACTCCATGCACGCCGAGCGCGTGTAGATCCCCTATGCGCTTCACTGAAGCGAGAGCCAGCAAAAACACCGTCTTGAAAGACAGGTGTTTCAAATCAATTGACTGTAAAGGCTCAAATGGCGCACCTTTCATGGCTTCCAGAACCGTAGAAAGGTCCCATACGGGGACTGAGGGAGGTCTGGGAGGATTCAGTCTCTTAGCCCCTCTAAGGAAGCGGATGACTAAATCGTTCCTTCCTATTGACTGACCAAGCGTTGTTCCTGAGAACGCTGCTATAGCCGCCACATAAACTTTGAGCGTGGAGGGGGCCCTGCCCTCATCCAACAGCTCTTGTAGGAAGGAAAACACCTCCATCACACCACAGTCTGTGGGTGACACACCACGGGCTGTGCACCAGCCCGAAAACACTGACCATTTTGAGGAGTAGAGCCGTCTCGTAGACCGAGCTCTAGCCTGCGTGATCGTGTTTAATACTCCTTTAGGGAGTCCAACATGTACCCGTTGATGGCCCAGACATGAAGGGACCATAGTTCCGGGTGAGGATGCCAGATCGAGCCGTGGGCCTGTGAGAGGAGGTCTCTCCTCACTGGTACTGGCCACGGGGCAGTACTTGCTAACTACATCACGACTGGGAACCAAGGTTGGTTTTTCCAGAACGGTGCCACTAGCAATACTGAGCATCCTTCTTCCCTGATCCGTTCTATCACCTGAGGCAGGAGAGAGACGGGGGGAAAAGCATAGAGCGGGCGGCGGGGCCACGCATGGGCCAGCGCGTTCCTGCTCTTGGATAAAAATTCCGGACAGTGAGCGTTTTCTTGAGACGCAAACAGGTCTACTTCCGCTCTGCCGAATTTCTTCCACAGCAGTTGGACTGTCTGTGGGTCATTTCGAGGCAGTTTATGTGCAGGAGCTTTTCCCGTTCCGACCACTGGCCGAAGAACGGTCTGCCCTCGAGCAGCGCTCCCCATCCCGAGGTGGACGCGTCCGTGGACACCACTCTCACCCTCGAGGAAGTCCCCAGGCTTACACCTGATTGGTACCAGTCGTTCGCTCTCCAAGGTTTCAGAGTTGTGACGCACTTCTGATTGACCCTGAGGCGAAGCGAACCGGATGCCCACGCTCTGCGTGGGACTCGCGCTTTCAGCCAAAACTGCAGCGGGCGCATGCGGAGCAGGCCCAGCTGGAGCACTGATGATGCTGAGGCCATGAGACCTAGCATCTTCTGAAATTTCTTGAGCGGGACAGACGCGCCGCAGCGAAACGAGTTCGCTGTGCGTTGAATGTCTACCGCGCGCTGTGGTGATAGTCGCGCTATCATGGACAGCGAGTCCAATTCTGTGCCCAGGAAAGATATCTTCTGACTGGGTGACAGAGAGCTCTTCGCCCAATTGACACTGAGACCCAAATCCTCGAGGTGATCGAGTAAAATGGTTGTGTGTTCTATGAGCACTGCGCGAGATTGCGCTAGAATCAGCCAATCGTCCAAATAGTTCAGTACTCGCATGCCTCTCATTCTGAGGGGTGCGAGCGCCGCATCCATGCACTTCGTAAATGTACGGGGTGCCAGGGACAAACCGAACGGCAGGACTGTGTACTGATATGCCTGGCCCCCGAAGGCGAATCTCAAATATCGCCTGTGACGTGACGCTATTTGTATTTGAAAAATACGCGTCTTTCAGATCTATTGACACAAACCAATCTCCTTGGCGAATCTGCACAAGGATTTGTCTGGTCGTGAGCATCCTGAACTGTCGCTTCACAAGCACTTTGTTCAGTTGCCTTAGATCTAGTATGGGTCTGAGACCCCCGTCTTTTTTCGGTACCAGGAAGTATCTGCTGTATAGCCCTCCTTCGCTCTGAACTTGAGAGAGAGGCTCTATGGCCCCTTTGCTCAATAGTTTCGCCACTTCGGCTCGAAGTAAATGTGCTACTTCTGTTTTTACCGTGGTCTCGACGCGCGCCACATAGCGGCGAGGGCGTCGGCGAAACTGTAGCGAATAGCCTCTTTTTATAATGTTCAGCACCCACTTCGAAACCCCGGGCAGCTTTGCCCATGCGTCCGCATGAATAGCTAGGGGTTGAATACGAAGCGCGCTCCGCTCGCTCAGCGATGGGGAGGCTTCGGAGTGCTGTAACACAAGCGTCGCGCTCGTGACATTTGAGGCATGGGGCGCGCTGATAACAGCGGGCAGATTGCCTGCACTCGACTCCTCTGCGGTGGTCAACCGCGAGGGGGAGGGCTGGGCGGTTCCCGTAGGAACTGTCATGTCTATGTGTGGATGTGGGCGCGGGACAGCGGGCACATTTACCACACTGAAAGCATCGTTCGCTTGAGTGAAGCGAATGCACGTTGGTTTCGTTTTTACAGAAACCGTGAGACATGCATAACGTGGTGTTAGTGGGCACATTCACCATGTTTGAAGCGCAATCGATCTGAGTCGATTCATGTGCGCGAGCCCTGTGTGACGGGCTGTGCTTGTGTGTAGAGATGGGCACTGGGCAGTGGGCATTCTTTCTACACATAAAGCACCATCGGCCGTGGCCGGGACACCAGAAAAATTCACACTTATGGGATTTATCTGGGTAGCCGTAAAAACGGCGTTTGTGTGCAGGCAAGCGGGTGACAGAACCGACTTGTTTACTGCAGGATACACTGGAACAGTCACATTTACTGGAACTGAACGAGAAGTTGCCATAGAAACAGAGAGCGTCAAGATGCTGGCGTTTATTGCAGGCCTGCGTGCATTACAACAGGCTTGTTCACTGCAATATTGACATTTCCAGTCGCCTGAATTCCAGAGGGGAGTGGGAAATGTATAAGAAAAAAGAGGTTGGTCCGTCCGCAGCGGGACCAGAAAAACTCCCTTTTTTTTTTTTTTTTTTTCTTACGCCAGTGACGCACGGGACACCATAGAAACGGTGTTTGGGTGCAGGCGAGCGGGTTGTACAACGCGCTCGTTGGCTGCAAAATACACATCTGCAGTCGCCTTTTCAGGGAACTGACAGAGCGAGCATTGACGGCATAATTTTATCTGCCGGTAGACCCGGGGATCGAACGCGGGTCTCTCGCGTGCAAAAACCTGAGAGTCTGCCACTGGGCCACAGGGGGAGACACATTGTAACTCAGTTAGCGCGAGTATTATAAGAGAGCGTCAACGTGCTGGCGTTTGTTTGCAGGCATGCGTGTATTACAACAGGCTTGCTCACTGCAATACTGACATTTCCAGTCGCCCGAACTTCAGAGGGGAATGAGAAATGTACGAGAAAGAGGAGGTCGGTCCGTCCGCGGGGGGACCAGAAACGCTCTTTTCTCCTTTCGCCAGTGATGCACGGAAACCATAGAAACGGTGTTTGGGTGCAGGCGAGCGGGTTGTGCAACGCGCTCGTTGGCTGCAAAATGCACATCTGCAGTCGCTTTTCAGGGAACTGACAGAGCGAAGCATTGGCGGCATAATTTTAACTGCCGCTAGACCGGGATTCGAACTCCGGTCTCTCGTGAGGAAAACCAATGATTCCGCCACTGAGCCACAGGGGGGAACACAAAGGTTTTCGGATGCACGAGCATATAAGAGCGTCACATGCTTTCTTCGGCGTATGCTTGCAGGCGCGCTTGTATTAAAACAGGCTCGCCTGCTGCAATATTGATATTTCCAGTCGCATGATCAGGGAACTGGGAAATGTATGAGAAATTGACGGTCAGTCCATCCTCGGAGGGACTAAAAACACACCTTTCTCCTTTCGCCGGTGAGTGACGCATGAATGGGGCGCAGAAGGCAGGGTAGCTTTCTTATAACGTAAAGAAAAACTAACCCCGACCGTCCGCTTCCAGCCTCCCTTGTGAGCGGCGCAGTTTGCGCGGCTTGAACAGAGGGAAGAGAGAATCTGGAAAAGGGGCGTCTTGAAAAAGACGCCCAGCTCTTTTAGTGCAATGGGAGTGTGTGTCGCGGCGGCGAGCACACACACATACATAAACACAGTAGCAGAGAAAGGATATAACGCCGGATAGCGCAGCAGGAAGGCAAGGAAGGCGGCGCGGCCAGCAACTTCAGTGACTCGTCCCGCTGAAGGTGCTCTCTTTCAGACGGCGCGGCTTCTTATCCAGCTCCAGCGATGCGTGTGCTTCGCTTGAAGGATGAAAAATCAGATAATAGCTGCCTGCGAGCGGTATTTATAGGCCTAGACCACGCCCATTTCGGCGGGACGTGACGCAGCGGGCGCGAAGTGCCCTGATTGGGTCTGGCGTCACGCCAGGCCTCGCTCGATAGGCTGCTGCATTTGCCGCAGAGCAGCCAATAGGCGCGCAAGCTGCCTCGCCTATGTCTGCATGCTGCCGCAACGCGTTTTGCATTATTACAAAATTAAGGATAATTTTTGGCTTCAATATCTCGCGGAAAAAGGATTTTCCCCTAGCGTAAGATATCTTACGCAGTACGAGAGACCTCTCGTAAGAGAACCTACTTTTCTACTAGATAATGTTTTGTGCATCAAAGGCACATCTGAACACATCAGTGATGCCCATGTTTAAAGTTGCAGCTCACTAGGTTTTGAGACACAGCCTCAGATAGAGACAGATGAAAATGTCTATTGTTTCAAATTCTTTGTCTTTCTAAGACACTTCAGAATTGAAATCTGTCCTTGCAGCTCCTAGTCCTTCACTTCATCCCTCTATTCTCATCATGCACACGTTCACAGAACTTGCTCAGCACAGTCATCATAGTCCCAGCTGTGAGCACTCAGTGTAATACCGTCTGTCAGCACACGCACACACACTGTTCAATCCCGTGGGTTTACACACCTGCCTCTCTTAGTCATGTTCCCTCAGCATTTCTGTTCGGCTTTTCTGCCCAGTCTAATGAATTAACAAATCAATAGAAACAGTCGCAACACACATGCTCACAAAAGGTAGAAGGAACCAACTTTAAGATAGCACAGCTAGATGCAAAAACAAACCTGTGAAAAATATAATCTGGATCCGGGTGCATGACCCTTCTAATGATGGCAGAAAACAGTCAGCGATATGGCAGCTGATTTAGGCAGGTGTGTGTGTGTGTGTGTTGCAGGGCTGATTTCACGGCTGATGGAGCACAGGGTCAGAATGTGTCAAAGAGAGTGAATGAGACAACGAGAGAGAAGGGGGAAGGGAAGTCAGATGTAGGACAAAGGAAATGATTTTAGAAAAGGGCTCCACATCGGTCCTCTTAAACATGCTGGTCTTCAACCAGCAGCCAGAATAGTTCTAATCAGAAGGCAGAGAGCAGGATAATGTCATCAGCAAGTTCAGTATAACTTAAAACCCCAAATAAACTCAAACCCTTCATTATAAACAGTGATTCTGAATACATTTAAAGTGCCTGACGCATTGCTCTGAAGTGCAGCGTGATTCACATTCAGTGGACAGGCACTCAATTCTTATTTTCATCACACAGCAGATCTACTCAACTCCAGCCACTCTGTTTTGTCCTTCTATCTGAATTCAAATGAATTTATTTACAAATTTTATGTAGGTGAACTGCATACTTGGATTGAACTGGGAATGCCTTTTAAAAGTGCATTCAATTGCTGAATTTGAATTGGGGCAGCAAACAGAATACAGAATGCAATTTGAATTTGAATGTACACTAAAATTTGCTGGATTCTTTTTTTTTTACCCAAACTGCTAGATTCTGCATGTTGGGTCATTTTGTTGGGTTAAATTTTCACAGTGTTGGGCAGTTTTGTGTAACCCACTAGTGGTCGACCGATATATCGGCCGATATTTGCCATTTTTAAAATATCGGCATTGGCCGATACGTTTTTCTGATTGGCCGATGTGTTGGAAGCAGGACTTTTATTTTGACGGCGCTCCAGACTTTTATTTTGACAGGTGACGCTGAGAACACCAGCGCCTGAGAAGAGAACACCAGCGCCTGATCACACAGCGCTCACTCACATTCTCCGTCTTCATTAGTTTACGATCTCTGTCAGTCATATCTAATACTTTGTTAGACAGAACTGGTAAACAAAGAAAGTAAATGGTAAGCGTTTGCCTTTATATTATTTGTAACAGAAAAGTCAAACAATCAGGCTAAAATACTTTCTCATTTACCGTCAACATTCAGCAAATGCGCATCTACATCATTTAAACAAATATCTGAATGTAGGACCACAATTGAGGACCACAATGGAAATAAGTTTGTAACTTTCTTGTGTTATCCTCGACAGTTCTGATTAATGTATAATGTCACTGTGATGACTTCTTGTTATGCATTTCATTTTGTTACCGTCTAATAAATAAAAAATAAAAATATATATATATATATCTCGGCATCAGCCATCAAAAAACCAATATCGGTCGACCACTATAACCCACTGCTGGTTTAAGTTTCACTGACAGTTGAAAATTATGCATTTCCTCACAAACTATCCAGTCTGCTGCTTTATAATAACCCAATGCTGGTTTCCCAAACTAGATTAAACTGGATCAGTTTGTCAATGGTCATTTGTCTTCTGTCCCACAAGGAAGCAAAATGATAAAAAATTGACATTTCAGGAAATTCTTATAACTGTAATAAGTGGAATGATCGATAGAACGATACAATGATGGAAACAATCAATAGAACGACAGACAGACAGACAGACAGACAGAAAGAAGGTCAGACAGACAGTCAGTTAAGCCATTATTCATTTCTCAAGTCACTGGAAATGCAGGTCTGATAAAGGTTCACACATATCAGCAGTTAATATGATTGTGAACAAAGCCAAATGATTTTATGACCTGTCATATATACTTTCTAATAGTCCTCATGTCAAGCATGAATAACAACAAAATAAATCAATAAATTGCATCACTTTTTCTAGGGTTTTCTCTGCAGTCTTGTAACATAAGAACCTCCAAACATGATCAAAATCTATTTTCCTCAAAAATGTTTTCTATCAAATGAGACCCTGTACTTGATGATATCTTGTCTTTCTGTAGATTTATGAAGCCATTACTTCATGAAATCATTATGTAGGCCCTATGCCACTTGAAATCAGGGTGTAAAGGGTTAACAGTGAGTGTCAACAGAGAGCTTACATATAACTTAAATATAAAGCTTGAATAATCGGGATCGGGATCGGTCGATCATGATGACAAGGTAGTTGGTATCGACTGCAAAAATCCTGATCGGAGCATCCCTAGTTTGTACAACTCCATTTTAGCTACTTATGTGTTCATAATTAAATAAGTCTGATTGATTAATTCGTTTATTATTAGTTTATTATTTATTTTTGGTTTCGGCTTTTGGCCAAGCGCATCCTGAATTTCCGGTTTCGGCCTAGAATTTTAATCCCCGATGCAAACCTAGACAAAACCAAAATTTCCAGACTCTCCTCTGCTGTCCTCAGCGCTCCTCTCTTTAGACGGTGAGCTGTTTCTCAGTAATGAGGCTCATTTACATGGCAGTCACAGCGGTCCCAGTGGATCCATACCACACACACACACACAAGGTCTCTCTTATGATTGTGCCCTTTGAGTTCTCTCATAAATGACTTAAAAGGACACAGAATCGAATCAAATTGAACTGTACAGTCAGTAGAACACCTCCTGAATTTGCACTTTTCCAATGATCAAATGATGGTCAGATCTCTGCTGTCTAAATGCTGCTTTATTTAGCTCTGACAAACGATTGATTTCAGTATTCAAACTCAATTTAATGATGACATTATGTATCCCAGACATACATTAAATGGGTGATTTGTTCCAGAAACACTTTTTGTTATGCCGGTTGAAAGTCTCTTCAGATCCTGATGGCAATCATTAAGTTAAGTGGTCTAAATATATTTATAACTTGTCTGTGGAAGGCGTAGGACCATGAAATGTACGTCCAATCATTGAATTCGGTCCGTATGCAAAGATACGATGTCCTACCTGCCTGTCAACGTATGCATTTCCTAACCTCCGCGCACCTGCTCGCGCAGAGATCACACGTCATCAGCGCGTTTCATGCTAAGACAGAGAGTTAAAGACAGTTTAAGACAGTTTCTCCTGAACCAAAACAACCAGCTTACGCTGCGTTCACACCATAACTGTAATTTGGAAAAGATGGAAACCCGTGACGTTATACTCTGAGCACTTTGTGACTCGAACTTATGCGTTTCAATGGCAAAACTATCAACGCCGAAATGAATCTGCAGCAGTCAGGTGGTACAGGTCAGAGCTCTTTAAGTTGCTTCCGTTCATTATTATTGTAATAGTATGTGCTTTGAGACGTGAGGAAGTTTAACGTCGTCTCGTGATGCTTTGTAAACTCTGCTGTGTGCGTTCATGTGTTTTGAAGGAGGTCGTCACATTCATTCTAAAAATTGCCTATACCCCAGCTTCAACCTCTATGGTAAAATAATACTTCCATATTTTAAACAACACAAAACTGCACAGAACAAACCCAAAGCAAGACCTGCAGCATTTCATTAATAAT
This sequence comes from Leuciscus leuciscus, assembly GCF_965113295.1. Classification (NCBI taxonomy): domain Eukaryota; kingdom Metazoa; phylum Chordata; class Actinopteri; order Cypriniformes; family Leuciscidae; genus Leuciscus; species Leuciscus leuciscus. Next base: position 6,267,230 of record NC_138732.1, read on the forward strand.
ATTTAAAATAAAAAAAACAAGACCTCATGTTCACATCCAGTCTTTCCACATCTTCTGACAGCTGTAACCTCACCTCTACTGTCCAAATGCATCCGATTCATTCCCATCAGCCCTTAGGAAGCTAGTCAGTCCTTCACATTTAAAGAAACGACTTGACAAGGTCATTTTTCTTTTCTGTGTTGATGTGTTTCCTGATGAAACAGGAAGTTGCAGCAGAACATTTTATGCAAGATAAATCATCAACAAATGTTGTTTAGTTTTCCTTAAGGAGAATTTGTAATGTGTATAAATCTGCTGCCAGTGTAATCTTGTCAATTTATGAGCATACAAATGAGCATTCAAATTACCTAAAAGATATAGACACTGACTAAAAACTAAACAACTCTGATTTAATGTGGTCTTTACAAAAAGTAAAGATTTTGATTAGAACCAAAAAGATCACTTAATCAAATGAGATCTGCAGCGATGACGTATTTTTGTAGGCTGTATTTTACAGTATAAGCCAGTAGGATTTTTCCGTTGGCTTTTGGATTATTGCAGAAAATGGGCTCTATGACCAACAAAAGTTTATGATTCATGCACATTTTTTCATCATGATAATCTTCACAAATGAACAAAACTTGTATGAATATCGAAGCCTAAATTAAATTGGCTGAAGTGAAAACCTACAGCGAACAACACCACACCTACTTGTTAAAGTAAAAGCTATAATGTTAAAGTAAAAACTTATGTATGTTATGTTGTAGAATAAAAGGTGAAAATATCTTGAGCTTGTGTTGAAAACATTGGGGGGGAAAACCCCACTGACTTCAGGACGATGGAACCGGAAGTGATAAACGTAAATAATAATACTACTATCTTTCTACAGCTGCTTTACAGCAGAAAAAAGCAAAGCGACAGTGGGGGCGGTATCACGGTGGGCAAGTAATGTAATCGGTGTACGGCCAAATACCGTGTAACACCGGCAACACCGACTACCTCAGCAGGCCTACTGTGAAGCCATTGAAACTATTTCTAATGTATAAAGCGCTATAAAAATAAAGGCGATGACTTAAAATGCTAACTCATTTTTGGGTTTTGGCCAACAAAAAAACATTATCTCTGCATCCCATTAGAACCTAAGATACATATACCAACTTAAGAACCCAATTCAGCCAAAAATGGGTCTTCATAAATAGAGGGTTTTTCGCTTTTAAACCTGCCAAGTGGATGGAAAAACAATGCAGAATAAAACCTGCTGCAGCCAGAGCATTGCGTTAGACAGGCTCACACAGATCTCACAACAACCTTTAAAACGAGCACTAATTTCAGGCTTCAGACCGTTACTGAAAAATAAATCCTTTCAAAATGTATGTATGTGTGTGTGTGTGTGTGTGTGTGTGTGTGTGTGTGTGTGTGTGTGTGTGTGTGTGTGTGTGTGTGTGTGTGTGTGTGTGTGTGTGTGTGTGTGTGTGTGTGTGTGTGTGTGTGTGTGTGTGTGTGTGTTAGGGCTGGGTAAAAATATTGATTTCTCGATTCTCATTTTTATGAACCAATATCGAATCTTAAATCCCAAGAATCGATTAGTCATCCTGTCTTCAGTTTTTGAATGATTGGAACATTGTAGGTGTTAATATCGCAATAATCTTTGTGCTTTGTTACTATTGATGTGAAAAAGTCTCAGATTTCAAATTACGTCCATTTTCTTACAAAATTAAAAAACATAAATACCGTTTTGGCGCTGTGGCGTGAGATCGCTCTGGCTCAGCTCTAGAGAAGCAGCAGCACGGATCGCACACGATCTTCTCTTCCGCCTTAATAATACCAGTTACAGCGCGAAATAAACATGAATGAGCATCTGAGAGTGTGTTAAAAGATAGAGTACAACTTATCGAAATCCGTATCATGTGACATGGAATCGCTCAATCAGTGTTTCAACCGTGGAAAGACATCAGTAAAACAGCTTGTAAACAATGTCATGTAACGTCACATTTACCTCAGAAAAACCATATCCAGTGACCATAAACTCATTAGTCAGCTAGAAAAATGTATTCTAGAGAGGAGCATTTTGCTAAATATACGCACCATATTACATATTCATTCTAATGTTTAATGTTCTTCAATAATTTGCATGTTTGAATAAATCTGGAAAGTTTTTATGACAGCCAGCATTTAAATGTTTATATTTAGTATAACTTCATTATTATAAAAATAACTAAAAGTGTAATTTAAGTGTTTGTATACAAATCAGTTCATTTGTACCTTCAATATTATAGTAGGCTAATGAAGCCTAGTAGGCTAAATCTGACTCACATATTACAGCATTAGTTAAGAGATTTGTTTTCCTTGAGAAAATTTGCCATACATGTATTGTACCTGATATCCCAAATGAACAATATTGAATCGAATCGGAATCTAAATCACGAATTGCAAATGTGTGTCAATACCCAGCCCTAGTGTGTGTGTGTGTGTGTGTGTGTGTGTGTGTGTGTGTGTGTGTGTGTGTGTGTGTGTGTGTGTGTGTGTGTGTGTGTGTGTGTGTGTGTGTGTGTGTGTGTGTGTGTGTGTGTGTGTGTGTGTGTGTGTGTGTGTGTGTGTGTGTTTAAAAATGTCTGTCTTTGCTAGATCTTCAGAAAACCCTTAGTTTAAAGCTTTTAAACCACGGGCTCAACACTACCTGTCATCTCTCACCCTGACAGACTGATGGAGCTTCTGGAGTTATTACACAAATTCACACACTCACACATACACCGCTATAGAGCAAAATAGCACTTTGAACTATGACGTATCTAACGCACAATGCTGAAATGTGTCAGAGATTTTGCTTTACCATTTAAACTGCAAACATATTAAAGCTGAACTGTTTTACAATATATATACATGAGAGAAAACAGAATTCAACATATGTCACAGGTGTGTATACATCAGCTAAATAACAGCAGGGTTGTGCACTCAGAATTGAATTGACAATGTTTTTTTAAATTCCATTTGGATTCCTGAATTTGAATTAAGTTTGAGTTGAGGTAGCAAACAGAATTGAGAATTGCAATTTAAATTTAAAATGAACTGAAATGCGAAGAAAATCATTGAATTAGCTTGTCAAAACAAACTTTAAACGATGGCTTCACAAAGCCTTGTCTGAAAGTTTTAATGCAAAGTAAAAAGTACAAGTTTTTGTACTTAATTTACATTTGCATCCTCATATTTAATCAATTAACTTTCATTTTATGGATCAAGGTGGAAGAACGCTTTGTTTCCCAGAATATCATTACCTGTTGCATTTCTTTAAAATTGGAATTCTGATTGTTTCCTCTAATGAGAATTTAATCTAATACTAGTTCTGCACTTATATATTGTGAATCTGGTTTTGCATTGATGCCAGACTTCATTTCTTATTGAATAGTCTGATATTTTGCTGTGTAGGCTATCCTCCAAATAAAAAGAATAAAAAAAGAGATGAAGTGCCTTTCATTTGTGCAGCATTTCATTTACTGGCTTATCTAAAAATACCATTAGCAGATGGTTATTTAATTTATAAACCATTTGCACATTTTCAGAAAAATAACTACATTGTGATCTACACATTCTCATATCAAAGATGTAAGTTGTTGGTCATCCATGTGTGTGTGTGTGTGTGTGTGTGTGTGTGTGTGTGTGTGTGTGTGTGTGTGTGTGTGTGTGTGTGTGTGTGTGTGTGTGTGTGTGTGTGTGTGTGTGTGTGTGTGTGTGTGTGTGTGTGTGTGTGTGTGTGTGTACTTGTACAACTATCTTTGTGAGGACCAGTTTGAGTTTTAGACCATTGGAGGACAAAGAGAGTAAAGTGAGGACATTTTGGCCAGTCCTCACGTTCTGAGAGCCCTTTAAAGGCCTGTTTGAGGGTCAAGACTTGGTTTTAGGGATAAGGTTATAATTAGGTTAAGGGTAGGTTTAGGGTAAGGGTTCGGGTTAGGCACTTAGTTGTGATGGGTAAGGTTAGGGTAAGTGGCTAGAGATTGCATAGTGTCAATGAAAGTCCTCATAAAGATAGATGTACAAGAATGTGTGTGTAGTGTGTGTGTGTGTGTGTTCGATTATGTGCTAATGTCCTTGTCACCTTCACTTTCAAAGATTCTCTGACTGCATCAGCATTCATAATATCACCTCTCATTAACACAGAAAAATTACTGACACAGAGAAAGAGAGAGGCAGAGATAAAGAATGAGAGGAGAGAGAGAGAGATAGATGCATAGTGAAAGAGAGAGGCATGAAGAGACTCTTCATTTCACATCCTGCAATCACTTCATCCATATAAAGAGCCTCCGAAACCCCCTGATCTCACTCTCATAACCCCTGAACACACTTATGGACAGGTGCTTCGTTTCGAGATCTCAATCTTTCCAGTGCGGATTACACAACACATGCACGCAACACACAGGCTTCATCCCAATTGGCATACTTTGACTGCATACTAAAACGATGCACACCAGTATCCCAGTACGGCAGTAAACAAGACAGTAACCACATATTTAGAATTTAAGGGCCAAATGTTCTAGCTGAAGAATCAACCATTGATATCTGATACCTGAAATCTGATCTGATTAAGGTGATTATGGGCCTGATACAAAATCATAAAACAAGTACAGTATACCCACACCTAACAACTTTCTTACCAATAACATTTACTGTACACTTAAAAAGCCCTAACAGTTCTCATGTTTTTCAACTTTTTGAATCTGACAGTTCCTGTGCTATTATGTATTCAGACATAATTTGCCCTACTACTGGTTGCATATTATATAGGCTAGTGCAGGGTTCCTCAAACTCGGTCCTGGAGGGCCACTGTCCTGCACAGTTTAGCTCCAACCCTGATCAAACACACCTGAGCAAGCTAATCAATGTCTTCAGGATCACTAGAAACTCACAGCTAGGTGTGTTTGCTCAGGGATGGAGATAAACTGTGCAGGACAGTGGCCCTCCAGGACCGAGTTTGAGAAACCCTGGGCTAGTGGATATTAAGTGTGCAATATTGAGCTTCTATAAAAGTAATTTGAAGTAATATTCGGCCAAAAAAGCACAAACATGTCATCTACCTAATCTATGCTATCACTTTACTCATACTGCTTTCAATGTCATCTAATTCTGGATGTACTAATCCTAATCTTGCATACTACATTTAGTAGGGATAGTATACAAACACTAGATGAATACAGTCACATTCACACAAGCTCACACATATCCATTGTTTTGAATATATGAGGTAACATTATATTATAAACACTAGACAATCCCTAACCCTAAAATAAACCTTTAGGGCGATTTATATTTTAATTAATACACCATTTTGCTCAAGCTTTTACCTAGTGGGAAAGACAACAAAAGAAGGATCAGTCAGCTTTTGCTATTTTTCAGGGATTTTTAAAAGAAATTCCCACGCAGGTAAAAAAAAAACCACCGAAACCATCCTTTGACTTTTGTTCTGAATTAAGCTAATTAAAATGACTAACGTTACAGACCTTTACGCGGACATTTGGTCCACCCAGTGGCATAAGGAAATATAGTGGGAAAAACTCACGTCGCGGAATTTGTTCCAGTATTTGCTCTTGTCGTACTGGGACACGGTGCTCATCCACTTATCATTGTCCAGCGGGTTTCCATCACTGCTGCCGGTAACCGACACCGTCAAAAACACCAGAGACACGAACAGACCGAGACTCAACATCATCTGAGAGAGAGAAAGAGAGAGAGGGCAGGTGAAATTAGGCACGGGGCACTTGAAGTAAAGACGTCAAGCCTTTTTGAGAGGACTTTCATTTAAACAAGTCCAAACAATAAAACATCAAAAAGCTCACTAATTCGTATCCAATAAACAACTCCAGAGCCTCACAGGCAGGGCGCGGATTATTTCTGGATTATAAATCCGCTGAATATGTCCATCTGATATGATTAATCGTCCCTGAGGACAAAATCCTGAGGTGACTGACAAACAAAAATAACGGACTTTAACGGGCGAGTAAAACGGCTCGTTCGACTCCTTAAGCCTGCTGGTTTAATTGGCTTAGTATTATAACGACATTATTCGTTTCACTCACCTCAAGACGGGACTGTTCTCGATTCCTGGGGCCAAACTGAACGGGTGATTGGAGACCGGGCGGGCGGCGCGTCCGTGGGACCGTAAAGTATCCGAGACACGGGAGAGCGGGTGAGTTTCCTCAGATCTTGTAGCTGCTGCACTGAACACGACTGGGAGAAACGGACCCGTGTAATGGAACGGTGAGCGTCTCCGCCCCCTCTACCGTGACTCCGCCCACTTTTCCTCGAGATATTTCTCTCTCTCTGTCTCTCTCTCCACACAGAGGGACGCGACGTTATGTGATAACGCGTGACGCAAACTCTAATAACTAAACCGAAACGATGCTGTTATGATTCTGAAAGCTTTCTTTGCTGAACTTTGTATATTATAACGGAAAGGTTGTAGTTTTGTCGCGTACACACACACACACACAAACACACTCACTCTCTCTCTCTCTCTCTCTCTCTCTCTCTCTCTCTCTCTCTCTCTCTCTCTCTCTCTCTCTCTCACACACACACTTTTCAGTGTTTCTCTCAGAGATGGATATGGAACAAAGGGAGTGCTGCATTCAGCCGGGAACAAACGCGCTCGTTGGCGTTGAGGTGTGCTGGAGGAGGAGGAGGAGGAGGAGGTAATACGCAGGTGTTGACTTTAAGCTGTAAAACATCCTGTGCTGTGCAGAGGGGATCAATACACCGACATGCTCTCACTCCCTGATCACTCCTAACAAATTAAAACCTGCCTCCGCTTTCATTTGAAATCAGGCTGTAATGGCTCTAAACTGCTGCTGTCCACTGCAGTGAATTCAGCTGCAGGGAGACGGAATGGAATATTGGCTCATGTTTAATTGAAAAGAATAAACAAGTCAATGGATTATCTCATTAGTAAACATAACGCGGGGAAAGTATTGAGATTGATATTTGTAGGTGTTCTCTGTAGTCTAGTGCAGTGGTTCAGATCTGCTCTCTATCAGGGTTTGAACCGCTGATCCAGTGAGTGTGTGGGGGAGCTGTCCATTCAGCACCACACACACACACACACACACACACTGCAAATAAGGCCCAGTAGGCTCTTTTGATGTGTATAAACCACGAGACGGTGCGTCCACAGACTGTTTAATGCTGCGCAGAGGCGGCATACATTTATAGCTACAGAAATTATTATTCCTGAAATAATGTTATACGGCTCATTCCATTCTAACAAACGTAGGCTAATATAACAGTGGTATAAAGAGGGGACACTTGAAGAGTTGTCCTTGAAGAGTTCGTTGCCTGCAAGTATGATGCTATAATAACAGCTTCATATTTATATATTTATTTATTTATGTATTTATTTATTTATATGCTATATGATGGTAACAGAACTGACATATAACCTGGTAACAAAAGCACTTAGCATTTTTATGCACACTAAAATCTAAAGATATATAAATAAAATGCAAAATACTTGCTTTTCTTTTTCAATCTAAATGTAGGCCAAAAAGGCAGAAAATGTATATAATAAAGTAAGGTTACTGAATTATTGACTTTAAAAATAAATAAATAATATTGCCTGTAATAATGTTCTGTGTAAAGTAAAAGTTGCTATTCATGGTTTAAACATATGTGCATAAGTGACACAAAGGGCATCTAATTTGTGGAATGACTCATGAAATTGATCTATCAATACAATATAAAATTATTTCAGTAACACTTTTTCTTAGTGTCCAATTCTCACTATTAACTAATTGCTGATTAGTATGCATATTACTTGGATATTGGCTGTTTATTAGTACTTATAAAGCACATATTAATGGCTTATTCTGCATGACCATATTCTACATCCCTCAATCCACCCAATACCAAAACTTAACAACTATACCTTAACAACTAACTAACTAACTAACAAACTAATACTAAGCAGTAAAGTAAAAGTCAGTCAATAGAGAATTGGACCCTAATCTAAAGTGTTATTTCTATAGAAACATGAATGGAAATGTGAAATTATAACAAAAATATAATTATTGCTGAAGCAAAACCACATCAGAGCCTCTAGGAACTGAGATGGGTCAGAGATGCATAATAATCTGGCATTTATACAGCATTGAGTCTGTACAGCCTCAACGCAGCCTTAACTCAATTGTGTAAAGACGCCTTTTGAAAGGTCTACACATTAATGCATGATGGATGTTTTAATATGACAAAACAATTTATCACTAAATCCATCGTATTCGAACTAATGATGACCTTGGCGTTGGTCATTGTGTTGAGTCACAGCATTATTAGTGCATGAGTACTACAGTTCAGAAGTCACAGATACTGAAAATGACTTATGTATAGAGTCATATTGGCTGGCGTGACTCGGTGGTTAAATATTTGTGCAGATGGTAAATAAAAGCTTGATGGTTCTAACCCTGCAATGGCTGATTCATGAATTGTCATCTTTAAAACACTGAACCTCCTGCGACGAGACACTCATGGACACGAGACATGAAGCAACCGCCAATGACATCTATCATGCTCTGTGTGCAGCAACAGTTTCTCTCTGTCAAGCACGCCCTGTATACGTGAGTGTGTGTGTGTGTGTGTGACATTAGTTTGTGTGTTTAATTTATTCTGTTCCACTCCATTGGCTTAATGCTGTTAATGTTAAGTGGCAATATTTTAAAGTGGGTAATGTAGGTCAGTGTGGTTTCTGATTATGTGCCGTTAACATTTTACACTTTGAAAATGTTAGAGTGAGTAAATTCCCATCAGCCACAGCCAAGATATTTACACAGCTAAATCCGCATGATGTATTTCTGAAATCCAGCTGATTGACATGCATATGAGAGATGCATTAAATTGTAAATGAGAGAAACGCTGAGCACACGCAGAACAGATAATTTTAATTGAAAACTTTCACTTGTGCACTGAGGTGCAACGCCAGAATATTGAGAGCGGTTTCACATTTTTCTCTGCTGAACAAAACCAGCTAATTATTCTTTTTAGCATACATTATATTTACTTAACAGAGAAGTGCACAAGCTGGTAATTGTTGAGGTTATGAAATTACATAGGCTAATTTGTTCATTTCCAAGGAAAAATGCTGCATTTTAATGCACAAAATGAAAGCTCTCATTTAAGCACAGACAGTGACAGGACGCCCTCTATTGGCTAAAGGTTTTGTGCCTCCAATGATTTAAATTGATAACTATTTTTACTTAATTTTTAGGACTAAATTAAATATATATCAATACTTTGATCAATGCATACTCACAGCAATTCAATATTACTTTTCTTTTTTGTCACTGATTGATTTTTGTGACACTGGACTTAAACCATACACTGTAAAATAAAACCAAGATTATTGGAGTAAGTTGTACAAGAAAACACTGTCAGTTTTACTACTTCAAAATTCCACATTTAATTCAATGTGGTACTTGCCGTTTCTTTGTGATTGTTTGTGAAATTTACTAGCAATTTCCGAGTAAAAACTGTTTCTTTCCGAATGGTTTTCAGTGTATGTCGTGAGCAATGCACCATAGCTCTGAAATGAATGAAGGAAATGATGTGTTTTTTGTGTCTCATTTAATGGAAGATCCAAATTTAAACATTGTCTGAAAGCATCCTTATATTTGAACAATACATAAAGGAAATAAAGTTTTGCATAGAACAGCAGTGGGAAGAGAAAAGGAGGTAGAGAGAGTTAGAGACAGACTTGCATACTAAGTATTGGTGTTGGACGGGCAGTGGGATCATGCTGAAGGTCACACTTCTCCGCATGTTTCCTCTGAGAGTCACAGCACATCTGTCCTCTCTGTCTTATATGGAAATCATCTGTCATGTCATACTTTGATTGGTCCCTGAGGGCCAACATGACAGGAAGCACAAACTGGCCCCAGGTGCATTATAGGTAATGCTATAGTCTTTTGCGTTCACATGATCCGGTCACCAGCGGTTACTCTTGGCAGCCAAGTCCTCGTCCATGATTCGTGGAAGACGTCCGCTCGCTCCGCCTTCCAGGTATCCAGACTTCACAGTGGGCGCTTCTGGAAATGTCCTCTTTTTACTCAGATCTAATGAGGGAAAAATGCAGTACAGAAGTTTCAAATGCTTCAAATGTTTAGATTTATCCGGCATATGTCGACATGATGATTTCTTAGTCAAATCAGCCAACAGAATGTTTCTTTAACGAGTTCTACATTAGATTGGTTAATTAAAGTGACCCGTGATGGCGAGAATCATCTTCCGCCGCGCTCCAAATGTGTTCACGCCCACTTCCTTCAAATCCTCGTCTGAGAGCGTCAGGAACGTCTGGTAATCGATCTGACAGATGAGAGAACAACATTTATCTGTGTGTGTGTGTGTGTGTGTGTGTGTGTGTGTGTGTGTGTGTGTGTGTGTGTGTGTGTGTGTGTGTGTGTGTGTGTGTGTGTGTGTGTGTGTGTGTGTGTGTGCACACATGTCTTTAGGTGTAATTGTGTGTGTTGCCTCATGTAGTTAGACGTTTGACTTGATGAAAATAGATGATACCACACAAACAAACTGGTGTAGAAAATATTAAATCATTAAAAAAACTGCACATATCTGAATTTAACAAAAGCAACACACTCCAAAAATGATTTTCTTACTCGGAATTTTTCACTTGTTTAACAATATAAATATCTAAACATTCTTAAAATCAAGATGCATTTACTTGAGAAGCAAAATTATTTAATGTATTTAAGTCTTGAGTGAGTTTATACTACCGTTAATAAAATTAAAAAAATCATGTTTTTGAAAGGAGTCTCACAAAGGCTGCATTTATTTGATCGAAAATAAAGTAAATATGAAGCAGCACAACTGTTATCAATATTTATAAAAATAAGAAATGTTTCTTGAGCAGAAATTGAGCACATTAGACTGATTTCTGAAGGATCATGTGACACTGAAGACTGGAGTAATGATGCTGAAAATTCAGATTTGATCACAGGAATAAATTACATTTCAGAATATATTCAAATAAAAAACGTATTATTATTAAATATTTTTATTTTATTATTATATTTTATTTTATTATTTTATTTATTATTAATATTATATTATTTTATTTTAAACTTTAATATTTCACAATATAACTATATTTTTGAGCAAATAAATGCAGTGTTGGTGAGCATAAGAAAAAAAAAAAAAAATTATTCCACAGATACTTGCAAATATCAGCCAGTTTTCGGACCCCACTGGCCGGTCTTTGATTTGATATTGAACATTTTGCATCAGAAGATAATATTCTTGTTTTCATATATTTATCAGAAAACGAGACTTTGCATCTGAAATCAATGTATATTGGTTTAAAAATGTTATTTTATTGAAATCCAAGACAAAGATACTGTGTAGGAAAATATTTTTTTTTCCAGTGCAAATACTGATTGTTTGTTTGACAAACCAAAAACAAAGCAGAATCTACTGTACAGTTCTGCTCATAGAAACCTTTTTTTAAAGATCTGATGCAAATAGCCAGACCAACTTCAGCAAATCCACTCACTAGATCCACCTCAAACTTTTAGACATGACTTTGTTTCCAGTTAGACTAAAATAATCCTGTGCACCCTCATTCCTCAAGGTTAGATCCAGTCAGATTGTGTGTGTGTGTGTGCAATCTGCATCAGACAATAGCGGCGTGTGGGTGTTCTGTGGGTGTGCCGTCTGGGACGTGTGTGTGTGTGTGTGGGTTGTGCATTTACCTCCTGTTGTTGGAAAATATCAATGTATTTCTCCAGACCCAGCTGTGCCAGTAACTCAATAAGATCATCTGCGTGGGCGGGACTGGGAGAGCTGCCAATCAAATGTCTGGACACTGTAGCCCCGCCCTCAGAGCTGGTCATGTACCCCTCCGCTGCAGGTTAAAGGTCAGAAATGAAAAGCTCACAAAGCTGGAGTGATATCTAAATTTCCCAGTAGGATCTCGATCACCTCAACAAGCGTAAATGATTGTTTCACCTTGAAATAAAGCAGCTGGCAGAATTTAATTCTGTAAAGAGCAGCTAAACTCATTTAATAGTTACTGTTAATTAAACATGATACTGCATGTCACACCCTCTGTAATTAGGGAGCAGAACGATGAGTTTAACAGCACACATACATGTTCGGGCTGATGACAAACTATAGGCAAGAAAGGATGATGATGAAGGTGGTGATGAAGATGCAGATCCACGTCTTTCTCTCCAGTTCCCCGAGTCGCTGCCGTTCTGTGAACTCCACACCTACAACCACACAGACCAATCATGATGCTGAAGTAATGACGCTGAAAATTCATCTTTGATCACTGGAATAAATTACATTTTACAATACATTCACATAGAAAATATTTATTTTAATTTGCAAAAATATTTCACAATATCTCTGTTTTTGCTGTATTTTTGATTAAATAGATGCAGCCTCGGTGAGCAGAAAAGACTTCTGTCAAAACATTTTAAAAAATCTGATTTCTTTTTCTTTTTGGAGTTTGAACGTTCTGCAAAACATAGTCTTTTGTATTACACAGAAAAAAAAAAGCTTTTACAGGAAATCATTTTTTGACAGGTTTTAAATAATATGAGCAGTTGATGGCAAGTTTAGTTTTTGATTGAACCCTTTAAAAAAAGGACGAAGCAAAAAACAGATTTCAATAACTTTTCGATTTGAATCCTTCAAGGGGTTTCACTTATACTCAGAATTCATTCGATGATTCAAACAGCAGTCACAATCAAACTCAGATTCAATCAGTGCTGCAGTGCTGAGCTAAACCTCTCTCATTGAGAGCTTTAATTGAGAGCGTCTCATTATCTCAGCAGAGAGGAAATGAGGGTGGAAGTGAAGGGAACAGTGATGTGCTGCTCACTGTGTGCCCGTACACTTCTGTGACTGGAGTTTACAGTCTTTTCTCCTATGATTACACTGTTCTGAATGACAGGCGCGTATGTGTGTGTGTGTGTGTATACATTACCACTGTACTCAGAAAGGAATATTTTGTATAAACTCACACACACACGTGGGTTATTTTGAGGTCTCTTGTTCAGATAACACACACACAAACACACACAGTCCATATTGGTACACATATCATAATGAGGACATTCCATAGGCGTAATGGTGTTTATACTGAGCTCATTTCTAGCCCCTAAACCTAATCCTCACAGAAACTTACTACATTTTTATTTATTTTTATAAATCAAATAAAAAACGTTGTTATGAGCAATTTGACACACTGCAATATAAGGACTTTGATTCCTCTTAATGAAGGTCAGACAAGTAGGCTACTCACATAGTTTTAGTTAAACAGAAAACTTTTGATACGTTTCATTTACACGACAACAGCGTTTTGGACTGAAAACGCAAACTTTTGAAAACAATTTTGCATCAAAGTGCAAGTTTTCGATAATGATACAGTTATTGTCTATATGTTAACAACAATTTATGTTTGTTATATGATATATTGCATATATAACTATATTTTTAACAATTTGTTAAAATGGTGATGTCATGCACATTACGTGTTCAGTCTATAGGAGTGTGTGTTTCTTTACAAACATCGCCAACTACTGGCCTGACATGAATAATACAGTGCGTTTAATAGTTTTCGTGAAACAGGATCGTTTTGACAACGTTTTCCTCTGCACACGAAAAACACAAATTAAAAACGTTTCTGTTATTAGTACATCATTGTCCTGTAAATGTACTCTAAGATTCCTGTTCAAAAGTTTGGGTTTGGTTAGCTTTTTTAAAAGAAGTCTCTTATGCTCACAAAGCCTGCATTTATTTGAATGAAAAATAATAGGCTAATATTCTGAAATATTATTACAATTCAAAATAACGTATTTCTATATGAATACATTTTAAAATTGAATTACTTTCTCTGATGCAAAGCTGAATTTTCAGCATCATTGCTCACCAATTTGATCGAAAATACAAAAATATTGAAATATTGTTACACTTTTAAACAGCTGCTTTCTATTTGAATATATTTTAAAATGTAATTTATTCCTGTGATCAAAGCTGAATTTCCAGCATCATTACTCCAGTCTTCAGTGTCACATGATCCTTCAGAAATCATTCTAATATGATGATTTGATGCTCAAGAAACATTTCTGATTATTTTCAATGTTGAAAACAGTTGAGCTGCTTAACAATTTTGTGGAAACTGTGATAGATTTTATTTTTCATGATTCTTTAGTGAATAAAGTTCAAAAGTACTTATATATATTTTTGTAACATTATAAATGTTTTTACTGTCACTTTTTACCAACTTATTGAGTCTTTGCTGAATAAAACTATTAATTTCTTTAAAAAAAAAAAAAAAAAAAAATTTACCACAAATTGGTGTACATGGTATAATCTTTGTCAAAATAACTTTTACATTTCATGAAGGAAATGTGATTGGTGTTTGCTAGTGCAAAACTCACTATTTGGCACACATGATAAACTCTGATACTCAGTGTTATAGGTTTTGAAAAGCCAAAGTGTACTGTGCGTCCTCATTTGGAGAGCTGGATGTGTGTGTGTGTGTGTGTGTGTGTGTGTGTGTGTGTGTGTGTGTGTGTGTGTGTGTGTGTGTGTGTGTGTGTGTGTGTGTGTGTGTGTGTGTGTGTGTGTGTGTGTGTGTGTGTGTGTGTGTGTGTGTGTGTGTGTACCTGCTGCTGGTTGATGTAGGGTCTGTAGCAGCGGCGGCTCACGGCTCTCAGCTCGCGCACAGCGTCGGTGGGCATCGATTTAGAGAAGCCCAAGCCAGCCCAGGTGTCTGTGGGGGTCCGAACCTCAGTGACCACGGGTGTCTGCTGCATGGCTGTAACACACACTTCACAGATTAAATCACAGGCATTATTAGACACACACACAAACTGCCTGAACGCCTGGAAACATTATACGCTCAGAACCAGGTCCAGATTTACACTGGCATACAGCAGCAGCTCTAATTAAAGTGTGTGTGCAGTGTCGCTTTTAACTGCATTGTGCATTGTGTGTGTGTGTGTGTGTGTGTGTGTGTGTGTGTGTGTGTGTGTAAGTCCCCCTGAATTATTAAACACCTGCCACCTAATTAAACAACTTAATCAAAATCAGTCATGCAGAAGAATGTGCTGCTATACCTTTCTCTTTCTCTCTCTCTCTCTCTCTCTCTCTCTCTCTCTCTCTCTCTCTGAATGAAATCGTTTAAACAGGAGCTTATTTAAAAGTACAGTATCTGTTTCTGAGGTGCACAGGGTGTGAGATTAAAGATTAAAAAACACATGCCCATTCTTGGATTTAGTAGGATAATCTTTTGACGTTTTGTGTGGCGATTCCTGAAGCAAGAGTGCCATATTTTAATATCCAAACATTTATAGTCTCTGTCTGACAAGTCTTAATTACTCGGCTTCTCAGATCATTTAGATTTAGATTTGTTTTCTTTTTTCTTTTTTTTTACATAATTTACTTTATACATCAAACCCACTCACTTCTGACAGAAATATGGATACATGCGTAAGTGTGTTTTGTGTGCCGGTGGGTAGATAACATTATGTTCTTGTAATTTTATTTTTAATCACTAAATCAAATTAACGTTTAAACTTTAAAGTGTATAACTTGAATGCAATGTAATTTTCTTTGGATAGAATCATCTGCCAAATGCATAAATGTAAATCAAGATTTTAGGATAAAATGTTTCTGTAAAATGTTTATGAATGCAAATAAAAAAAATTGCCTATACTACACTGTAAAAAAAAAAAAGTTTTTTCTAAGTTGTAAATAAAACAAGGATTATTGGAGTATGTGTGTGACTTAAAAATTCACATTTTATTCAATGCATTGTTTGCCATTTCTATGCGATTGTTCGCAAAAAATTCACCTGCAATTTCTGAGTGAAAATTTCTTCAAAGTTTAAATGGTACTAGAATTGAAGTACAAATATTCCTCATCTGTCAATTAACATAAGCTCATGAAAGAGGTGCAGAACTAATGAATTTAGTCTAACACGTCACACATCATGTCAACTAGCCAGAATGATTTTATGTCAGCTTGCTCTGTGTGTGTGTGTGTGTGTGTGTGTGTGTGTGTGTGTGTGTGTGTGTGTGTGTGTGTGTGTGTGTGTGTGTGTGTGTGTGTGTGTGTGTGTGTGTGTGTGTGTTCATCTGTCTGCATATCCTGTGGGTGGAGTGGCTGCAGTCCATTATAAATCTGGCAGCGTGTTACTCTGAAATGGGTCCCCTCTATCACCCTCCCTGGCACTGCGTAACGCTTAAATGGCTCCCCTATATCACCTCTCTGGCACACTCAAGCTCTTTAATCCATTTTGAGGTTTATACAGCATGATGAATGCCAAATAGATGGAGCCTGCGGTGGCCCGTCGCACACAGACACAAGTCCACCCAGTCACGGCCCAGAATAACAATCTGAATTGGGCACAGCTTAAATCATTTGGCTTTTAATCGTCACATTTTGATCACACAAAGATTACACTTTGATGTGAGACACTGTGAAAATGATGCAGAAAATGAACACATCGATCTAAACTCCGTCGGTAAGAAATAAATATGAGAGTGCATGAATCTGAAATCTTTATCTAAAATATATTTATTCATAAAAAAAAAACACTAAAAAAACCAGAAACAACAGTATCACTGTCATATGCATCATATTCATCAGCAATATTAGTTTGAATTAACTTATTGGCACTAAATTATAATATAATATAATATAATATAAAATAATATAATATAATCTAATATAATCTAATATAATATAATATAAATGCATAGGCAAGGCAAATTCTATAAAATAATAATAATAATTAATAAAAAAAATATATATATATATGTGTGTGTGTGTGTGTGTGTGTGTGTGTGTGTGTGTGTGTGTGTGTGTGTGTGTGTGTGTGTGTGTGTGTGTGTGTGTATGTATGTATGTATGTATATAAATTAACTTATTGGCACTAAATTATAATATAATATAATATAAATGCATAGGCAAATTTGTTTTGTACTGTAACATTATTGTAACATACATATATACATACATACATACATATATACATACATACATACATACATACATACATACATACGTATATATATATATATATTCAAGTCCTGAATAAAAACAAACAAACCTTGAGTTGCCAGAAGCTTTTTTCTCTCGTATTCACGGTCCTGTTAAACAACAGTAAGCAAAGATTGTTTTAATAAACCGGTGAGACAAATGCTTTTAGTTGTGAACTATAATTGCTAAATCTGACAAAATCTTCCATTTTGATTAATAGGTACAGTTTTAAAACTGTGAGAGTGATGTACCTCATTATGAGGGTCGACGGAGGGGAATATTCTCAGACTACAGCGTCTGTCTCTGTTCAAATACACACCATCCACCTCCACCCTCACTGACCTGAAACACACACACAGTTTAAACAGGGATATATTCTAGACTATTATATATTATATATTATAGATTCTACATATTCTAGACTGTAATCCAGAGCATGTTCTGCCAGTCTGGACGGAGGGTTTTACCTCTCAGACGTGAGCGGCTGGTTTGGCTCCCTGGAGGCCTCTGATTGGCTGCCTCTCCTTGATGAGACAGTTGTCCTGGCAACGACCTCTCTAACCTCTGTCACCTCCGCATGTGGCGAGACGCAGGACTCCGTCTCTGCTTGTGTCTGCGGATCGTCATTCTCTGGAATCTGATACAATGACATTAATACAAGCTTTTGGTTTTGTTTACTCATAAACACTTTTACTGTCATTAAATCTTATTTACTTTAGCATTATATTAAACACACAATTTTATTGAAGACGTATAAGTAGCGTGAATCATGCAGTCAGTTGGTCAATCAATATGATTCGTTATATGCATGAAACACCTGGATGACCTGCGACTTTCAACAAATACTGTGAATATATATATACACATACATACACAGTATATACAAATTATTTTGAATATAATTTTTTATTTTTTTATTTTATATTTACAAAAATATATTTGAATTTGTAAAGTATTTATACATCATGGGTGTATTTTTTATACTGCTTTTAATTTTTATGCTGATTTAAATAAAATATATTGTACTACATTAATAAAAATCTAATGGGAATTACTATTATGAATAACTATTACTATTATGAAAAAATGACAAAGAAAAAAAATCTATAAAACTCTAATTTCCAGGTGAATTATTATGATCATGAGAATTAGGAGGGAATTGCGCTTAACTACTATTTTTTTAAAAAGTCACAATACAAAAAATAGGCGTCATAAATATATACAAATTTATTTTCATAATTATATTAATAAAAATATTGTATTAAAATACTTGTGTATAGTTGTATATATATATTTTTATATAACTTAAATTCTAATTATTATATTATTCAAAATGGAAAAAAAATAGTTAAATTATCATTTAATGTAATAATGAAAAAACATCTCTTAAAATTGTTTTCATTGTCTATGGGCAAAATATATTATATCATATATATTATTAATATGGGGTAAAATATGACCAACATGTTCTAGACAGATGCTGTGATATATATATATATATATATATAATATATCCATTCTAAACATAATCAGGATTCTGATCATTGAAACCTTCTCTAATTTAGACTCCACTCCTTTGAGTCCTATCCGTCCATCCTCTGAGGTAACAGCCAATCCGGGTGGTGGTGTGGGGCGGGGCTTCCCAGTGGGAGAGCCAATCACAGCATCTGGAGAGGGCACGGCGCATGAAGAATGACAGGTACAAAAACAGTTTATTTAGCACAACGAACAAGCATCAGTGAAATTAAAGAGGATGAAAGCACTCATGAACCACTCACACACACACACACACACACACACACACACACACACACACACACACACACACACACACACACACACACACACACCTGTCTCAGTGAGGCACAGTTGTTGCATTAACACCTTGAGCCAGTAGCCTGTGATTCCATTATTGGCCACCAGAGGGTCCACAGGGGTCTTGGTCGTCAGCGAGACCTCAGACATGTTCTTGGTCACTACAGAGACCTCACTGGAGTCCAGCCCGAGAAGCAGACGTCTCGCCTCATAGAGGTTCATGATGTTCCTCTCCAAACCTTTCACAACCACTGACTGGACACACACACTTTAACCAGTTATACGTGCATAAATGACACGAAACCAGACGAAATGTGGTTGAAACAATGTTAGTTGTTGTTTCAACACTGAGAATTTTTCAACACTGAGAAGTATAATATATAATA
Source organism: Leuciscus leuciscus (assembly GCF_965113295.1). Lineage (NCBI taxonomy): Eukaryota > Metazoa > Chordata > Actinopteri > Cypriniformes > Leuciscidae > Leuciscus > Leuciscus leuciscus. Next base: position 6,286,447 of record NC_138732.1, read on the forward strand.
TTATTTAAAAACGAATATTAATATAATATTAATAAAATGCTGTATTATTTGTATATAGTTTTAGATATTTTTATATGATTTAAATTATATAAAATGTCACACTGCAAAAACTCTAACTGTCCTAAAATAAGCTTAATTTCCTATGAGCAAAACATTTCATGTTATATACTATATACATTTTTATTTATTTGTTTGATTATGGGGTGAACTATTCCTTGACCTTTGACCTCTTTGAACCCCCTTAAACATGCCTGCTGTATCAAAACCCTGAGGTATGTACTCGTCATTTTAGTCCGTAGTATAAATATATGAATTTATTATTTGTATGCATAGGTTTTTTTGCCAGGTGCATTGTGGGCGCTGTGCTGTAGTACCTTCGCTGTCTGCTTGACCTTCGGTTTGACGCTGATAAAAACTCCCAGGTTCTGCATCATCTGAGCGAGTTTCCGAGGGTCAGAATCTCCCTCGTCCTTCACATCAAACATCAGACAGACAGGCAGACAGTCCTGCATGAGAACACACACACACACACACACACACACACACACACACACACACACACACACACACACACACACACACACACACACACACACACACACACACACACACACACACACACACACACACACACACACACACACACACACACACACACACACACACACACACACACACACACACACACACACACACACACACACACACACACACACACACACACACACACACACACACACACACACACAGTCAGACGAGAGCAGGACGGCCCGGGCCAGACAAACACACTGACAGATTCTTATAAATATGCTATTGTCTATTATATCATGCGTGATGTGAATGCTGACAGTCCATTATGCAGCTAATCCTGTCAGAATCACATCTATTTTCACATTAAATGACACATATTTCCTGATGCAATGACATTCAGACATTTGAGGCTACAGTGAAATTAATGAATGTAATGAATATTTATGCAGATGTTGCAGTGTTTGCAGATTTTGTTTGGTCGACTGTTGTTTGAAAAATAATAAAAATTGATGAATGTGAAAGCAGCACTTTGGGAGAAATGACCAGTTAATTATATTGAGTACAGACTGATTATTATTATATAGTGTTATTTTAGTATCATAACTATTGCAGTATTTATTGATATTACATTTTTTAGTAATTTTGCTGTTGTTTGGTGTGTGTGTGTGTGTGTGTGTGTGTGTGTGTGTGTGTGTGTGTGTGTGTGTGTGTGTGTGTGTGTGTGTGTGTGTGTGTGTGTGTGTTTAAACATGTCTATTTGGATTTTATACTTTTTTATTTACAACAAAAACTTAAACTAAACTAAATAGAAATGTACGTTTTTTTTTGCATTTTATTTCAGATAAAGTTTATTTTATTTCAATTAATGCTTTTAATAGTTTTAGTTTTAGTTTACAATAACAACACTGGACTGACCCAAACCCTAAAAGAGAACATTAAGCATTTATCGAATTTATCGAAAAAAACAAAAAACAAAACGAAACTTTATGCAAGTCATTTTTCAAAATGAAAACGCCTTTTTTTTCCTTTTTTTTTTGTCATATTAATCTTTCCAGGGCTATTATAGTTAACTAAATAAAAAATAAGAATATATATGAATAACATGAATAAAAAAATATATTAAAAAAATCAATAAAAATCGTCAATAAAAAAAACTGAAATAAAGTCAAACATAAATAAAATACTTATTTTATTTCAGTTAATATTAATAAAACAATAATACTACATTAAATATATTAAAATAACACTGCATCTCACACACATCATACCTATAGTATAGTTTACTATTTATATTATTTTTGCACTTTAAGTATACTACTATTTTCCCATTTAGGTATAATTTTTTATACTTGTAATAACTTTAACCGTACTTGAAGTAAATCCCTATGTACACTGTACACTAATTTCTTGTACCATCAGCTGCTGTCGAGCGAGACACACTCCGTCGGCCGTGCCCTGGATGAGGAGCGAGGGTGTGTGTTGCGGAGCGCTGAGGTCGGGCAGGATGATCTGTGTGTGTGTCTGATGCATCACGGTGAGGAAGTTCGCTCCGTTCTGACCCAACAGGAACAAGTGTTGCTGTGAGGTGACGTCCAGCTGCGTGCTCACCATCACTCCTGTCAAACCCGAGCCCAGCAGCAGCTCCATCAGGACACAGGTCGCCTTCTGCAGAGGTCAAAGGTCATTAGGTCAAGGAGGAATTACACCACCCTGAAACATATTTGCTGAAGGAAATCAAATGTTTTGGGGTGCTGATTACACAAATAGTGCCTGTTTATCTCTAAAGCATCACTTTCTCACTAAAAATGAAGTATATTTTGTAGCATTTTTGACATCCATTTGTACAGTGAAGAATTATCTTTTAATCACCAGTAAAACCACAGAGACATGGTTCCTATATTCCTCAGAGCCAGGTTATAACTCTCAGCCGATTTCCACATATAGAACATTATTTTATGCCTAATCCTTATTTAATGTTTAGAAATATGGCCAATAACAGAAGAAAATGCAAACATGGACAGTTAATATTGTGCTCTTTGTGAACAAACACAAAATTTCTCTGTTAAACCCAAAAGTTTTGCCAGGGAACGTTGAAATATCATTTTTCGTCCCATCTTGTACTTCTTTCTTTCACCATGTCCCTCAAGGGGCTCCGCATACATATACATACAGTATATCATTTGAAAACAAAAGTACATTAGTGCAAGTTTTTACTGGTAGTTTTGAACTCAGCATCATCAAACTGGGTAATATCAAGCCTTCTTGCAAATCAGCAGAATATTTGAAGATGCAGGGTTGTGTTATTGATGTCATATGTGATCACATGATCACAGGCGTCACCTTCAGGGCAGCAGTGTTTCCCTGTACTCCTCTCACGCTGCAGGTGCTGCAGTAAAGCTTGGGCTGCGATCTGAAGCTCATGCTCACTCCAAACGCCTGAGCCACGTGCTGGATCACCGGCGACCCCGTATCTGCCACCACACCCCCCACAAGGGTCACGGGGAGGTCAAAGGTCAGCACCAGGGGCTGCAGATCCTGCGGTGCACAAACTTACGCAAATCACACCAGATTCACATGCACACACATTTATCACCAATGACAGCCTCATTTATTCTCATTATTCTTCATGGTGATTCTCACTAGATTTTCATTACTGTAGTAGAATATTTTTAAATCAGTGTAAAATTGAAAGGAATTTTTTTTATTATTTTATATTTTGTAATATATAAATTATATTAATATATTAATATTATAATCAGGGTTATTATTGGTAAAAATAACGACTTGAAATAAAATAATGAACTGAAATAAAATAAAATTTCGGCTAGTCACCAAAGCAACATTTCTCATTTTCATTTAATTTAAGTTGAAATACTAAAATAAATAAATAAATAAATAAATAAATAAAAACTAGAAAATTATTAAAATGAACACATATTAACTTTTTTTTTTTACAAATAAAAATGACAAAACAAACAAAATTTGTAAACTTTTACTAAAATTAAAATAAATAAAAAATACAACAACAACAAAAATTAAATATAAAAATGAACAGAAAATATAAATATTTTATACAAAAATAAGATTATAATGATTATAATTTAATATTTTAATATATTTTAATATACATTATATTGTAATTATTATATTAATTAAATATAAAAATGTGTTATATTATCATGAAATATGAGCCATAAAAAGACATATCTGAATATAAATAAATGAATACTGAATATAAAGTCACATATAATGAATGTTTATTATAATGAGGCCTGACTGACCCGGATGCGTCTCCGCGCAGACTCCACCCCCTGAAGCGGCCCGGCGATGGACACCTGCAGGTATATGACAATAATGAAGTCTGTTTCAAACAGTGAGCTTTATCAATGATGAGAAGAAATGCTGTGGGTTCATATCTCAGTACCTGGTTGCTCTTTTCTCCTGCGCTGTTGTTCCGGTTGGAATCGGGGAAGTGAATGTGACAGGACGTGTCCTCCATGACCTTCTTAATGTTCCCGCCCCCTTTCCCAATCACATGAGAGTGCTCCGTGTGTGTGACGTCCATCTTCAGCGTGACTTTATTCACCTGTGCACAGGTGTGTTGGTGTGAGATCTCCACAGGACAGATAAACACACTCCTTAAAGGGATAGTTCACCCAAAAATGAAAATTACCCCATGCTTTATTCACCCTCAAGCCATCCTAGGTGTATATGACATTCTTCCTTCAGACAAATACAATCGGCATTATATAAAAAAAAAAATCCTGGCTCTTCCAAGCTTTATAATGGGAGTGAATAGGCACTATTTTTCCATACAAGTGCATAGAAGCTAGAAGCTAGTTATTTTAGTTGATAAAGATTAATTTTTTTGTTTTTTTTCTTACTTTAACGCATCGCTTCACTTCAGAAGGCCTTTATTAACCCCTCAGAGCCGTTTGGGACACTTTTATGATGGATATGATGCACTTTGATGGACTTTTAAAAATATACAGCCATTCACTGCCATTATAAAGCTTGGAAGAGCCAGGACATTTTTTTTATATAACTCAGATTGTATTCGTCTGAAGGAAGAATGGCTTGAGAGTGAGTAAATCATGGGGTAATTTTCATTTTTGGGTGAACTATCCCAATAAGAGAAATGAAAGGAGGTCAAATCTCACCTTAGTCTCAAGAAGCTCCAGAATCATCCGTTTGGCCTCCAGAACGTTTGCTCTTTTCCCCTCCACTTTAACATGAGGATCTAGAGAGAAACACACAAATCATCACGATGCATTTTCAAGCACAATGCTTCTGCGCTAAACTGACTTATTCAGTGGGGGAAATGTGGATGGAGATGCATTGGGGTTTGATTAGATCATAAAAAGTGGCTTTGATTTCTGTCAGCTGTAAAGAAAAATTATTTAACTATAAAAAAATGATCAGCCTTATTTGAGCGCATGCATTTTTAATGTGCATTTTTAGAATTTATGCACATCTTGGCGTTTCCAGCCAGCGTTTTTTTAGACAATATCCCAAAATGTGCATTAAAATAAGTGGATGGAAACAGCTATTTACTCCCCACATGTCTTTCAAAACTCATATGTCTCTATCTCTTAAATCTCATCTGCACATTCAAACATATTGCAGGAAGATGCATTGCACCAGGACAGATGTCAGTGATGGCAAATAACCAAACACTTGACAATGGCATATAATGAGTCATACTGATTAGTTAGGACACACTAGAACAAAAACGAGGATTTCCTTTGAAACTTTCACTCTTTCACATTCTCACATTGAATTAAACATGAGATTTTTAAGGATTGAAAAGTATTTTCTTGTAAAACAATAATCATTGTTCCATTTACAGCTTTGAGTGCACTTTTATGCTACTTTTATGGTGCATTTGGGCTTTTTTGGTCTTAAACAGCAGCTCGGACATTAAGCTAAATGCTCCTTTTTTGTGTGTTTGTACTAACATGAGGGTCAGGACGCGGTGTGACATCACTCACCTTTCTTTGATTTCGCACCGATCTTCAGCTTGGACGGCCATTTCACCTGCGTGTGTGTTTCTCTCATCACCTGGAACAATGAGTGTGTAAGGAAGAGAAACTCAGACATTCAATTTGCATCTTCAGATCCTCCATTCATCAGAGACCATTAGCATCTCAAAGCTCCTCGTTTTGCCTTCATAACACCTTAATCTGTTGAGTGTGTTTGGAACTAAATCACTTGAGTGGTTTTTACTTCCAGGAAACTGCACCAGTATGTGATCCTCATACTGAAACAGCAGCGGATCTGAACGCGTGTACACGTCTTCAGATGGCAGCGGGTTTGACAGGATTTCTAGATGGTCATGTAGTGCAAAGAGCCTAATTATAGTGAGGTTCTTCACATAAACGCTTAAATGTGAAAATGAGAATGTGGTCCATATCAGGCACTTATTAGCGGCTGATTAAAGTTAATATTAGATGTGTTATTTGAACTCTTACCTTCTCGAAGAACTCCTCGCCTGACAATCCAGAACATTCTGCAGGAGCTAAAGACAAGGTGATATATCATATTTTATCAAAGATATTTAAATTATATACCATAAAAATAATGAACATAATTTAAATATTACATTTATATTGCATTTTTTACATGCTCTGCTCACACATTTTCTATATTGGCTATTTCTAGATATATGTAGACTATTATAATACTTTACCAATAATGTGAATGTTAGTGAAACAAACACATAAATAAATGTTACTGTGTGTGTTTTTGGATAGTTACAATTTTGTCTCCATGGTGATAGTTCTCTAAAGACAATAAAACATTTGAATTTTATTATACTTTTTTTTTTTACACTTTATTATTTATTATTATTACACTTTATGGTTTACCAATGAATAATTAATACTAAAATCATTAATAATTAAAAAAATACATAAATTATAAATAAATACATAATAAATAAATAATAATACATAATGAAAAATAAATAAATAAATAATAAATAATATATAAAAAATAAATAAATCAATACTGTGTGTTTTTGGATTGTTCAAACTGTGTTCATGTGATAGTTCTCTAAATTCATATTGCATATTTTGCATTCTTAATGCCATACTGGTTACACATTGCCTATTTCTAAACTATATGTAGAAGGACGGATGGATGGATGTGTGCGTTTAGGATTGTTAAAACTGTCTGGGTGAGTTCTCTAAAGAAACTACACAACTCAAACAATATCTTAAGACTTAAAAAGAGTAAAGACTCTCTCTCTCTCTCTATGTGTGTGTGTGTGTAGGGGTGGTAAAGTTAAACACATTTGCCCCAGAGTGACATTTACAGGGTTAGGCAGAACATCCCTCCTTTCATTTGCCGCTCCTCGTCACCATGGGTTACACAGCTCTGCAACCAAGAATGACTGAACAACCAGTGTGTGTGTGTGTGTGTGTGTGTGTGTGTGTGTGTGTGTGTGTGTGTGTGTGTGTGTGTGTGTGTGTGTGTGTGTGTGTGTGTGTGTGTGTGTGTGTGTGTGTGTGTGTGTGTGTGTGTGTTTCTACACAAAAAAAGAAAAAGACCACAAAGTCGCTTCTGAGAAACGGCGTCAAACAGCAAAGTTATGTTAGAGCAAACGATGCTGACGCAAAACTAATTCCCCTCCCTGTGAAAGGAGCAAACACACACAACTAAAAACACACTGAGCAGCGATACGGCACAAACACAGAGGAAAGAGGAAACAGATTAAAGCAAGAACCAGTGTGAAAGTAGAGTGTGTGTAAGTGCAGCGTCTGTGCTCCAGTAATGAATGATTCCTCAAAACATGAGTTGTTGAGGAGATTATTGTGTGAGTGATCAGACACACCATTCTCACCTTCTGGACCACAAAACACAATGACTCATATCTACAGACCAGAGGATCACAGAAAGAAACTATTTAGTAACCATCTATGCCCTAATAACCTGGGTTAAGGTGCGTTCAATCACGCCATGTTGGAATTACTGTAATCAAAAAGAACTTGTAGAACTCGTATAACAACTCAGAATTTTCCGACTTTTACCATGTGACCACTGCAGATTCATTCTGGCGTTGATCATGTTGAAATAAAACACTATAAAAACATAGAACGTCACAGGTTGTCATCTCGTAATTATGACATGGCGTTAACACAGTATTATTTTAATATAATTTTACATACTGGTTTTTATAAACATTATGAATTTTAAAAGTTTCCATTTTCATTTTAGTTAAAAGTTTTAGTAATTTTGTTGTTGTTTTTATTTATTTTTTTAAAATATAGGCTATCTACAGTTTTTATTACTTTTTGGTTTCAGTTTTAGTTATTTTATACATGAAGTTAAACTAAATGAACTAAACGAAAAGAAATGTTGCCATGGGAACTTGCTGAAATTAAATCATTAGATTTTTTAAAAAATATTTTATTTTAGTTCACATTTATTTTATTTCAAGTAGCAAAAATTTGTTTTTATGGTTTTAGTTAAATATAATAACTCTGCTAGCCAGCCAAATACACCCTGGCAACACCCTGGCAACCACCTACAAAACCCCAGTATCATAGCAGTGAGTTTTACAAAGACTCTCCAGAACATTTGTATTAATAATTATAAAATTTATAAGGAATTTGACATCTTAAGTTGATTTTGAAAGGAAGCGTCTCTAAAAGAGAAACTCTGAGGAATAACCCTGACTTTAGGAGGAGCATCTGCACCAGATTCCTGCTTTCTCCTCTGACAAGCTCGATCTGTCACTTGCTCTCACTCTCTCAGGGGTTTGAATGTCGACTTCATGTTGATGAATCGCAGGCTGTTAACTCGACTCAACTCCAGAATCTTCCTGGACAGCTCATGATAACAGACCACTAAACCTGTTCATCACAGCACACACACACACCACATCCATCTGATGCCCACTGACAATCACATCTCACACACACAAGCACATTTAGCTGGAAATCATAACCGGCTGGTTTGCATAGAAAAATCTAACGGATTAATGAAGCGTCTGGAAAGAAAACTATGACAGATTATAGAGTCATCGATCAAACACACACCGTACAGCATGAGCTCCAGCTTCTTCCGGTCGATCCGGAATCTCTCCTCCACACACTCCGGATCCGAAAGTTCCTGGTTCTGAAGTTCAGATCCTTCATCTTCCTCGTCCTCATCCTCCTCCTCCTCCTTCTTCTTCTGGTTCTGGTCCTGGTCCAGTTGTGGTCGGTCACAGGGCTCTGGTTCAGGAGACTCCGGCACGGTGCTGCTCGTCTCTGAGGCCGCCATAGCAAAAGTGTGTGTGTGTCCATCAGGGTGACCAAGGAAACAAGAAAAAGAGGGGCCCAGAGAAACCCCCACCACACACACACACACACACACACACACACACACACACACACACACACACACACACACACACACACACCTCAGAACAGAGCAATACTACATCACACCTCTCTAACAAAGCACATGAGTCAATCTCACTGCTCAGAAGTCTTTTTAAGTATCATTCCCGTTTCTCATTCGCTTTAAACTATAAAGGTTTAGTAATGGAATCTTTAGTTCCATGAAGAACTTTTATGGTTCTTTGGATTATTAAAAATGTTCTTCACATTAAGAAAAAAAATATTATTTTCAGAACTGTTCAGTGAAAGGTTCTTTGGGGACCCAGAAGTGCTTCTTCTACTGCATCGCTTTAAGAAAAACAAAAACCGACTGAAATGAGTCACTATTATTACAGCCGTTATATTATAGCCACCATTTACCAACAACTGAACTGGACTGAGCTGAACAGTCACACTATTGTCTTCTGTAGAGCTGCTTTATGGCTTTCAAAAATTATTACTTTTACATTAACACAGTTTTTTTCCTGTTTATTACTGTAAAGCTGCTTTGAAACTTACTGTATAAAGCGCAATATAAATAAATGTGACTTGACCATTTAAATGTCATTGCTATGTCAGAGAAATCCAGACATTAAAGAGATTTTATTTTATTTTATTTTATTTGTTGCTGTGGAACGGCTCACGGTTTTCTATTGGACTACTATTATTATCAGTATTGAGACCCGATGGATGTTTTTAGGATTTACACAACTTTGAGGATTTTTTTATTTTTATAATTTTTTTTACTGTCAAAATACAATCAACATTTCATCCGGATCTTTTCTGATTCATACAGAATTTCTTTCTTGGATGGTTTCTAAATTGCGATAGGAATCCTGTACATTCCTTCAGGATGGTCTGTAGGAATGTGTTCTTTATTGGTTCCCGTAAGCGGAGGCCTTGATAAAGCCGGTCTCCTCCCTCCCCGCTGGAGAAGAGTGTTTCAGGGGGAGGGGAAGTGTTTCGGGAACAATACCGGACACGACCCTCCGTTAACAATACGGTTCCCTGGCAACACGTTTGTTTACAGACAAGCAGGAAGATAAAGGATGAGAGTCATGATCTGAAGAACACTGAAGTGAAAAACACACGTTGCCATGATTCAACTCATCTATAAATAATTTGACTAATTTCTAACTATACAAGTTAAACGAAGTTCAACTGAGCAATTTAACCCTGTAAAAGACATGAAATAATACTCAGAAAAAAACTTTGTTTTTTTAAATGGAGCAGTTTTGACAAAATATAAGAAAAAAAAAAGGTTTGCATGTGTTTTGTTGTTTTTTGTTCAATAAGATCTTTATAATAGTGTAACTGAATACTTACATAAAATGCATATAAATATCAGTCATCACTCTATACTCGGGAGGAGCTCAGAGTAGAGCCGCTGCTCCTCCACATCGAGAGGGGCCAGCTGAGGTGGCTCGGGCATCTTTTCCGGATGCCTCCTGGACGCCTTCCCGGGAAGGTGTTCCGGGCATGTCCCACCGGGAAGAGACCCCGGGGAAGACCTAGGACACGCTGGAGGGACTATGTCTCCCGGCTGGCCTGGGAACGCCTCGGGGTCCCCCCGGAAGAGCTGGAGGAAGTGTCTAGGGAGAGGGAAGTCTGGGCATCCCTGCTTAGACTGCTGCCCCCGCGACCCGGCCCCGGATAAGCGGAAGAAGATGGATGGATGGATGGCACTCTATATCTGCCAATAATATGTCTTATTAAGATGATATTTAAATGGATAGTTTTATGATCAAAGCTCTGTAGTTTGAAAACATAATGCAATGCAATACAATGATGATTGACCTTCCTCAAAAACCCGATGATCATATTTGATACTCGCGTTTTAAAATGATTTTCTAAAATATGATGTATGGATAATCAAGTAAACCCAAGTTGCTTCACTAAGTGTTCATCTAGAAATATTACTAACAAAATAAAATCTGTTCTTTTATAAAAATCTGTAAAGATTTCACAGCAAAAAGAGACGTGAAACACGACCTGAAGGAGAACGTTTTTACTATTAAGCTAAAAGGCCTTTTACTTGATAAATAAGTTGGCGTGTGATTGTGTGCTTGATAATATACACTCACCTAAAGGATTATTAGGAACACCTGTTCAATTTCTCATTAATGCAATTATCTAATCAACCAATCACATGGCAGTTGCTTCAATGCATTTAGGGGTGTGGTCCTGGTCAAGACAATCTCCTGAACTCCAAACTGAATGTCAGAATGGGAAAGAAAGGTGATTTAAGCAATTTTGAGCGTGGCATGGTTGTTGGTGCCAGACGGGCCGGTCTGAGTATTTCACAATCTGCTCAGTTACTGGGATTTTCACGCACAATCATTTCTAGGGTTTACAAAGAATGGTGTGAAAAGGGAAAAACATCCAGTATGCGGCAGTCCTGTGGGCGAAAATGCCTTGTTGATGCTAGAGGTCAGAGGAGAATGGGCCGACTGATTCAAGCTGATAGAAGAGCAACTTTGACTGAAATAACCACTCGTTACAACCGAGGTCTGCAGCAAAGCATTTGTGAAGCCACAACACGCACAACCTGGAGGCGGATGGGCTACAACAGCAGAAGACCCCACCGGGTACCACTCATCTCCACTACAAATAGGAAAAAGAGGCTACAATTTGCACGAGCTCACCAAAATTGGACAGTTGAAGACTGGAAAAATGTTGCCTGGTCTGATGAGTCTCGATTTCTGTTGAGACATTCAGATGGTAGAGTCAGAATTTGGCGTAAACAGAATGAGAACATGGATCCATCATGCCTTGTTACCACTGTGCAGGCTGGTGGTGGTGGTGTAATGGTGTGGGGGATGTTTTCTTGGCACACTTTAGGCCCTTTAGTGCCAATTGGGCATCGTTTAAATGCCACGGCCTACCTGAGCATTGTTTCTGACCATGTCCATCCCTTTATGACCACCATGCACCCATCCTCTGATGGCTACTTCCAGCAGGATAATGCACCATGTCACAAAGCTCGAATCATTTCAAATTGGTTTCTTGAACATGACAATGAGTTCACTGTACTAAAATGGCCCCCACAGTCACCAGATCTCAACCCAATAGAGCATCTTTGGGATGTGGTGGAACGGGAGCTTCGTGCCCTGGATGTGCATCCCACAAATCTCCATCAACTGCAAGATGCTATCCTATCAATATGGGCCAACATTTCTAAAGAATGCTTTCAGCACCTTGTTGAATCAATGCCACGTAGAATTAAGGCAGTTCTGAAGGCGAAAGGGGGTCAAACACAGTATTAGTATGGTGTTCCTAATAATCCTTTAGGTGAGTGTAGTAAAAAACTATCAGGCACACAATGTCAGGTATGTAGTAGCATGTTGATCATTTCGGGGGTCTCCAACCCGGCTCCTCGAGGGCCGTCTCACAGGGTTCAGCTCTGATCACACACACGGTTTACCAGGTGAGTGTGTTGGAGAGGGTGGATCGGCTCCAGGACGAGGGTTAGCTAACCCTGATTTAGAGCCTTTAGAAAGTATGCATCAAATATGACACCGTACGCATTACAGGGTTAAGTTTTTAAGTTGACTTGTGAACATTTTTACAGTGACTACGAGAGACCAGGAAAAAAAAGCATTCCCCCGCGGTCCTACACACTTCTAATAAAACATCTAAAGTTGCTTGACATCTATTTTCCTGTCTGTCCTTCAATACTCTTCTCAGTTCCACTCAGTCTCTCTTCTGCTCAATAATTCACACCACATATTGCTGCATATCCTTCAAACTTTAACTTTTTAAAAACTTTAGTTGGCTGTCAAGCCAACATTCAATATTTGTCTTGACAAACTCTTGTCCAGTTTTAGATTAATTGTTTGTTTGTAATGTAATGCAACTTTGACACATTTAGTCGAATTTTAGTCTGGATGATGGAACGATAAAGATTTGCATTTAAACACAAAGCTTCAATAAAAACACGTTCAGGAGGCTACAAACGGTAACAGTGTATATTTTTACTTTAATATAAAAATATTGACGTTTTTTGGCTTTTTAATGTGTTGGCCTTAATGACATAAATTCGTATTTAGAAGATGCGTATAAGCATTCAAAACTTACAGCCTCTCACTTCCGCCAATATGGATCAATGATTTTGATGACATCACTCAGCACTTCAGCTTCTCATCAGATTTTCTGTCCAATCAAATGCTCTCTAGAATCTAAAGCTCCGCCCCCTACATTATAAATAGACACTAAAATCTGTAACTTCTTCCCACATTTACTATTTTTTATATGGTAAATGGCACATAGTGCACTATATAGGGGATAGGGAACGATTCAGACAGTGTAAACATGCTTTCCAATGGGTTGAATGAAGTCTGGTTTCAAGTAAACCACTGCACCACACACACAGTCTGATCCGGTCCAGAGAAACGAGAGTTGATCATACGCGCGAGTCGGTGCACACCAGAAAACATATCGAACCCATCTGAATTCTGCAAAGAAAGCTGTATTATAAAGCGATATGGAGGATATTAGAAAGAGAAACGCCAATAGAAACAGCACAGACGAGTACGGTGTCATGCACATAAATAACACACCTTTCAAACTATAAACATCCTCAGCATGATTATGACCACTGTTCTGCTTTAGTAACAGTTTCAAATTAAATCTAAAGGGGTAATCTAGACTGTGACTGGCATTAGCTGTCAAACGCAGCTTTACCGAGCTCAACGGCTCAAGTCCAGCTGGGATATAAACGAAACGCTATTGGCTATGTATTAAAAAGGGGAGGAGCTAAACAATATGCCCCGCCCTGTCTTCCTGTTTCAGTGGAAATGACATCACCACAATGAATAACACTGCAGGTTTCAGGGACACTTCAATGGGTTGGGGGGATTCTGATTGGCTGTCAGTGTTTTTATCATCATTAGCTAAAAAAAAAAAAAAAAAATGCTCTGAATGTGGTTCCAACGATATTGTTCCTCCTATCGTTATACATGAGGTAATGACTATTAAAACGTTATAGTTATTGTACTTGTTGTAAGCGGGATTTAAGATAGTCGTAACTGGGTTTTCCAGCAGGGAATCATGTTAAACATAGAACAGTTTCACATCTCAAGTTCTTCAGATGGTCACACACCTCAAACACATTCGATAGCTAAAGCTTCTGCTGCCACCATGTGGTTTATCACATGTACTACAGCACTGTTATACATTACTACTAATGTGTCATGAAATATAAATAAGCTTTCTAGTTTTAAAAACCAACAAATAAAGTCCCTGGCCATTACTGAAGGTTTCAAGAAACCCACCTCATTGGAAATGACGCTTATAAGAGAAACTCACATTAATAATCTAAAACTCTCAGTGGAGCTTTTTAAACCAAAACACAATCTGAATGTAATTAAACTCTTAAAACACATTTAGGAGATGAGGAAATGTGTAACCATAGCAACAACGCCATCTGAAGATCTCTTTCTCACACACACACACACACACACACACACACACACACACACACACACACACACACACACACACACACACACACACACACACACACACACACACACACACACACACACACACACACACACACACACACACACACACACACACACACACACACACAGCATTAGTAGCAGTGTGGTTTATTTTCCTCTATTCTAATCTGCATCTGTTTGACCAGGTCAGACATCAAACAAAGAAGAAAACATGAGAATGAATTTGTGAATCATGTAGTGAAAGACGCTTCAATCTACTTACACATATATTTGTATTTCCACATCAATAATCCATAGAAACTGTGGTAATATCATGTTTTTGAACACTATTAGAGTAATAAAACGGATAACGCCACTGTATTTTTACCATGGTATCACAACAGATTTCCTATAAAGGACAGATCTGTGATTATTTTCCATCATCTGCCCCAATAGTCAATTCTCTTTAATTTCATCTTCATGCATGAGAGAAATTCACACCTAGAAAAAAAAAAAGAATTAATTATTCTAAAAAAAGCCAGGAACAAAAAGCCAGGGAAACATTCAGTTTGAGACGCATGAAAGCCAGTGGTGTTTGATTTCACTGACATCAAACCTGAACATGTGCATCTGTGAGCGTCATGCGGTGGATCTTTTATATAGATAAGATTAATTATGTTACTAACCATGGAAATCTGACTTCAGAAAAAAAAAAACTTTTATCACACTTCCAATTTTTATGTCTTGTTATGGTGACTAACTTTCCATTCCAGATCTAACAATAAAACAAAAGAACTCTTACTTCCTTTTATTTAGGATGTAGCCACCAGACGAACTTTCGATATGATCTAACCTTCTAACAAACTTTTGACTCAATGTAACCTTGGTCAAATGGAACTTTGAAGATGGACTCAATGTTCTGTTTATTTTTACTGTATTGTGAAATATTAACCCCTTACAATGTTTTTGATATTTTGCTGATGTCACTAACAAAGGGTAATGAAGGGGAGGGGGGGGGGGGGGCATTTACTGAAGTCTGTCTCTTTTGTTATTTATGCTGCACAGCAAAGAAGTTAGGATAGGAGACTCAAGAAGTTGTCGACGGAAGACGCGAGGAGCTGGAGTATAAAAGTTATAAAGTGTCGATTTGTAGACGCTAGATAGTCAGATTTAGAAAAAATCCATTACAGTCAACATCGTATAACTTCAGAACAGAGACTTCACACTACATTTTTGAGCCTTTTGCATTCCACTGAAGTCATATGGGTTTTGAAGGACATGAGGACGAGTAAAAAAAAACAAAAATAAAATCATTTTCATTTTTGGATGAACTATTGCTTTAATAACACATTCCCTCTAATAAAATCACCAGTTTTGTGTTTCAACCATAATGAGGATAACATTACGAAAACATGCTGTTCTCATACAAGAAACACTTAAATGGCACTTGAAATGGTAAATTCATGTTATAAGAGCTGTACTACATTAGAGTCTCTGTGCTGATGTAAAAACTAAAGAGTTCTGTGCTATTTAGCTCGAGAGCTGCACATTTAAAAGGATAGTTCACCAAAAACAATGATTTACTCACAGTAATGTCATTCACAAAAGAAGATATTTCATAGAATGAACAGTCTCTGTGTCACTCAAAGCATCACATGACTTCGGAAGACCTGGAATATAGTGCACAAATCACACACACCACAGGTACGTTTCTGTCATTCTTAGAGCATCACAGAAGAAAAGAAGGTCCTTCTGTTTGGAAAGACATGATGGTGAGTGAAACGACGTCCATGTTAGAAAACAAAAATATCCCAAACAAACCCTCAAAATCAGAACTAGATACAAATGTAAAAAAAAAAAAAAAATGTAGATGTCTATATTAGTTCATTGTCGTGATTTTTTTTTTTACTTCTTTATAAAACTGTATTGAGTCTGTATCAAATGTCTTGAGTAAAAAAATTGTTCACAAGTTTGTAGCATTAGTCTTTGCTCAGCGGGACGATCTTCACGAAATCAGATCTTCATATGAGTTCAGCGCAGTCTGATCCAGTGTCAATAACAGGACAGATATGAGTTCGTTCATAAATACTGGTCTTTAAATACTAGTATCAGTGACTGTTTCCATGATGAAACGGCTGAAACTCGTCTAGGTAAGAACTGGACTGTTCCTCCTGTACGTGTTGTCCGGTCCGGATGATCTTCCGGCACTCCAGATGTTTGTGACATTCATCATCACGAGAGACTCTGTTACCTGATGTTGAGGAGTTCCTCTCGGAGCCAGCCGGGCAGAATCTGACCCGTTTTATACAGCAGTTTAGAGAGCTCGATGTTACCGTCTCTGTAGTAGTTCCTCAGAAACACTCGAGACTGACAGAGAGACAAACAGTCAATGTGAATTTACACTATGTCTTTTTAAAGTAAACTCAATATTTCAGTAAAATGACTGGAAAAAGTTAATAAGTGAGTTTGCTGGACAGTAGATTCAGGCAATATGGGCAAAAGATTTTCCACAACAAAAGTATATTTCAATGTACTTTACCATGATTGGAGCCATACACTATATTTCTCAAACATTGCTGCTTAAATTACTAATTAAATTATAATTAATTAGTGTCTGAGCATCAGACTTTTCACCGGTGACATCCAATCTTATTTTAATTAATATGTTTTGAGAATCACTTAACCTTGCTTTACACAAAAAACTGACCAATATTTAAATCTCTTAATAGAACGAAACAGACCAATATTTAATTCTCATAATTACCTTTGAATAACCAGACATGTGCCTGAGTTTCTGCGGCGCTGATAAATGTGTTAAACAACACTATTAATACAATATAGCTAGATCTAGGATCTCTTGTATCATCGTTTTATATCGTCATAACACTAAACCCTAAAACTTGCTCTATGGTAAAGCACTAAGACATTATAGACAGTTCAACTTTCTGTAAAGCTGCTTTAAAATGATGTGAATTGTGAAAAGCGTTAAACAACTAAATTTGACTTAACTTTGACCTGGCGTTCAGGTGTGTGTGTGTGTGTGTGTGTGTGTGTGTGTGTTTGTGTGTGTGGTACCTGTGTGTCCATGTCCATGTATCTCTGTCCTTTACTCTTCCCTAAACACTTGGTCTGTCCTCCGTCCAGTAGTTGACACCAGAAGCCTTTCTTTGGGTCAAACCTGAAAAACATTATTTAGTTAATGTGGGAAAATATTAAGGCAAGGCAAGGCAAGGCAAGGCAAGTTTATTTATATAGCACATTTCATACACAATGGCAATTCAAAGTGCTTTACATAGAAGAAATTAAAATAATAAAAAGAAATAAGAATAATTAAAACAGTTTAGAAAAATAAAAAATAAAATACAGTACAAACAGTCAGGACACATTAAGGACACAGACATGAAGTGTAGAAAGGTTATCAAAACGTCCCGCATGACTCTGTGGCTTGGAAAAAATTCCTGATTTTTGTTATAAAATGTATAGTTCTGGATACTGATAGAGGCCAAATATTAACCTGTCACTATATACATACACACACATATATATATATATATATATATATATATATATATATATATATATATATATATATATATATACACACACACACCCACATACATAAATATACACACACATACATACATACACATATACATATATTTATACACAAACACTTGGGAATTTTGGCAGCTCAAACTCACGCCAGTATTTTGTGATAGTCGACTCGATTCTCCAAACCCAGAAACGTCTGGATCTTCTCCATGACTGAAGCTGGATCTGTTTTCAACGTCTGACCGTCCACAACCAGAATCTGTGAGGGTGTAACGCATGAAATATGATTAAAAAAAAGCACTATATTAGAACATACAGTCATGCACCCTCACACACACACACACACACACACACAGACCTGGCTGTGGTGGTAGTGTTCGAGCCAGCGCTTGAGGTGTGTGGCGTACCACCCTGGACCCAGGCAGCGCTTCTGCAGAATCTGCAGCTTCACAGGTGCATTGTGGGATGTGGTAATGACATCATGGAACGAGTATTTCAGGGACACAGGGTCAGCATGAGCTCTCTGATGCTGAAGAGAAAACATTTATATTTTGAGCACAATTTTATTTATTTAAAATATTTTTTTTAAATATTGTTACTAAAGTACAAACCACGTTCGTCAAAGAAATAAAATACTATGATTTTCACTGTATAATAAGTATGGCATCATGATTTTAAGTGGTTATATACAATTCTTGGTTATATAAAAATACTGATCCCACACAAAAACATTTAATTTTCATAAAGTACCATTACTACAAATTCCACTGCTAAATGGTTGGTTACCATAGTAAACGTATGGTAAATGAGTAACGTTAGATTAGTGGTGTATAGGTACCTGGTACCAGGCGAACGCTCGGTCCGCAGGATCGCTCAGGACCGTGATGATTTTAGCTCTGGGAAGCAGCGCTGCGGCTCTGGACGGGGCGACAACCGAATCAAAATAATTGGCACCTTTTTCAAAATAATAATCCGAGCTGCTGTTGGACGGGAGGGGGAAATACTCCATATACCTGCAGGAGAGAGGGAGGAAGTCAAGTCACCTTCATTTATATAGCGCTTTTAACAATATAGATTGTTTCAAAGCAGCTTTACAGAGATAATAGGAAATTACCGTAACAGATTGTTTAGGCTTTACATCAGCTCTAGGATAAAGTTATTGTCCAGCTAAAGTTAGTTTTGATTGATTGATTCACTTCCATTGCAATGATCATTAGTTATTAACTTAGGGGACGCTAACATGACACCGTTCTAACAGGAACACCCTTAAAGCGCTCCGGCCCGCTCATCCGCACAGAACAGTGCCTGGTGTCTCGAGAACGCACTCCCGGAAATATGTTCGAAGGTGCAAACGATTATCCGTTATCTCTGCGCAAACCTCAAAAACGCAAACCAGCGAAAAAGCACATGCGCATGTTCAGTCCAAAAGTATGCGCGTTTGAATAAATATGTGCGCGTGTAGTCCTTCTTTACAAATCAACCCTCAATAAACTACTATTAAAAAAACAATTAAAAAAATTATAATACAGAAATGTTTGTCACGTCTGTGTACATCAGGATTGATTGGGAGTGTTCCCGGTTCCGGCTGACCTAATCTATGCAGCCTAACATTGAATTATAGAAGTCTCTATGTGTATTCTAGGTCAAAGAGATGTGTTTTAGTCTAGATTTGAACTGACAAGAGTGTGTCTGCTTCCCAGACAATGTTAGGAAGATTGTTCCAAAGTTCCAAAGGAAAACAGAAATGAATACACAGACTCTAACAGTGTGAAGATGAACAGCGTGTGTGACGTTTGTTGCTCTGCTGACGCTCACCAGTCGATGCCTCGGTGATAGTTGTGCCCGCTAAAGAACTGAATCTCCTCAAACGTCTCTTTACTGGGGGAATTACTGGTCAGATCAGGGTGCATCCCCAGAAATAAGTAGAGAGCCGTCGCTCCTGAAAAGCAAAGAAAGAGAAAATGTACCATGAATTTCTTTCTTCTGCTGAACGCAAAAGAAGATATTTTGAAGAATGTTGGTGACCGAACAGTTGATGGACTTCCATAGTATTTTCTTCCATTCTATTCAAGTCAATGGGACCAAACAACTGTTCGGTTAACCATGTTCTTCAAAATATCTTTCTTTGTGATCAGCAGAAGAAAGAAACTCATACAGGTTTGAAACAACTTCAGGGTGAGTAAATGATGACTGAATTTTCATTTTTGGGTGAATTATTCCTTTAATTATGGAGAGTACAGATATTGTATATTTGATTGCCATCAAATTTACCAAGCTACCATTCGAGCAGAAGCTACAAATTAAAAGTGAAGGAAAACCCCAAGCCGAAGTTGGATATCAGCTACAGCAATCAGCTTCATTAAACACCCGAATATGCTCTTTTAACACGGACAATTATAAAGACAGAATGATGGATTTGTGCTTCAAGTGATAGCCCAGGGTGAGTACAATTATGTTTAGATTTTCTCTCTGTATGTGTAATTTTTTAATTTAAAGTGACCAAAAAAGCCATTTTAAAGCAGTTAAGTTAAAAAACAATACAATTGAATGCGCCTCCTCTATTTTAAAACCCACCAGCCACCACTGACAATATATAGCCATTTTATATGTCATTCATTATTCACGCTGTAGTGTAAAAACAGGTTTGATTGTAACAGGATCTGTCTGTGTTCTGGATGTGTCCATGGGATGGCGCTGTTGCCCCTCACCAGTCTTCTGTGGGCCGATGAGCAGCAGCTTTGGGAAGCGGTCGCAGGTTTTCTCTTTTGACCAAATGTCCTTGTGTCGTTTATCCTCACAGGGGTCCTGAACACAAGATCACACAGCAGAGATTTCAATGAGACTGAGAAAGAGTTAAGATTAGACTGAGTGACTGGGAAGTGTTGGGAACTGCTGGACTTCATTCAAATGAGAAGCATGTTTCGAATCACATGTTTCAAATGCAGTTTGGATGTCTAGACTGTGACTATTTTCATTTGACTAGTTTGCATTTTCCATACTGTAATCCTGCATTGTGCATCAGTTTTTAATTTTACCATAGATCTTTGTTTTATGCATGTTTCTTTTTTTTGTTCAATGTTGAGTAGATTTATATTTGTGCTCTGAAATCCTCCTTTATAAATGAATCTGCATTGACACAGACCTGCCAGAGCGGCTCGGCGTCAGACGGGAACAGGTGGAAGTATTTCTCGGCGAGCTGCGTTGGAGGAAGCGTCTGTAGTTTCAGATGAGTCCATGTGAGCAGGAAGTTCAGCAGCCGTTTGAAGGTGTACAATCCCAGACGGTCATTCCCGTAGTTTGACAGGTGAGTCATGAATATGCTAATCTGAGAAAGAAAGACACTTCAGCCAATCAAACCTATTTTAAGGCTGCACTTTGAATATTCTGCACCAAATATATTCTATACCATCTGTGATCATGTATCACTGTAAATTAGTATGTAAACAGCATGCGATGATAAAACAGTAGAACGCTACATTGTGGTCACATGACCTCATTACATAGCTGTCTGGTTAAAGGAACACGCCGACTTTTTGGGACTTTAGCTTATTCACCGTAACCCCCCAGAGTTAGATAAGTCCATACATACCCTTCTCATCTCAGTGCGTGCCGTAACTCTGTCTGACGCACCCACCGCTAGCCTAGCTTAGCACAAAGACTGGAGGTAAATGGCTCCAGCTAGCATACTGCTCCCAATAAGAGACCAAATAACACCAACATTTTCCTATTTACATGTTGTTTACATGTCTTTGTGCTAAGCTAGGCTAGCAGTGGGTGCGTCAAACAGAGTTAAGCAACGCATGGAGATGAGAAGGGTATGTATGGACTCATCTAACTCTGGGGGATACGGTGAATAAGCTAAAGTCCCAAAAAGTCTGCGTGTTCCTTTAAACTAGTTTCATAATCTTGTCTCATGACTCTTATGAAAGTGTTCAGAGAAAGTTTAATAGCATCTCTCATAATAAAATTTTTGTAATAAAAACAGTGTAAGAATTCTTAAATTTGATTTGTTTCTTTGAATCCGTTCAAACTGCCCATTTCAATTCAAAACTCGGATTCAGCGATTTGTTTGTCACTCAAATAAAAGTGAATGTTTCATTTTCATACATTGAAAAATCTGGATGTACGATTTTAAAGGGGTCATGAGATAAAATGTATCTAATCTTTACTCTATTGACATATAAGAGGTCTTTGTACCATAAGTTTCATATCTTCCGAGTCTGTCGAGAGCAGGAGAGCAGGTGAAAGAGCGTTCACTTCCAGTTTAAACAGCTCATGAATTTATGTTATGAATAATGAAGTCTGAAACAATTATAAAGTATTATTTCATAATCATTTTATAGTTATTTTATAATTATTTTATAATTACATGATGATTTCATTTATTTACTAATTATTTCATTATTAAAAAAATATTATTTACGTTGATAAGCACATGAAAACCCATCATATTTTTCCTTCAAAACTTCTTCAGGTCATTTGTAAAATATTACATATCAGTCTTTCTTGAATTCAATTATTAAAAACATGTCTTGATTAATTTCACCAACATTATTAGTGTATTTTACTGTGAGTATTAAATATTTTTGATTGGGAACCCAAAAACACCCTTTTAATTCCTTTCAAGTGAAATACTTTTTCAAATAGAGGTTTTCTGAATGTCATCAAAATGCTGAAAAGGATTAACATTTTTATGGCTATATATCCCAGTCTTGCTGACAATAAGCGCATGAACACAGTGAGTTGACGTGTAAGTAGAGACTGACGGGGTTGAGCAGGACGGTGAGGAACAGCTCTCCTCCGTCAATGAGTCGCTCCAGCTCCTGTGGCCCGCCGGGATAATCCTTGTGAAAGATGGTGTGTGTGAACAGACCACACGTCTGCCTGGGCAGGACCTGATGAAAACACACACAAATGTGACGTCCAATCGGTTCTGCATTTACAAACTGCCTGCCTGACTTAATGTGTGTGTGTGGCTCTCACACACACACTCATGCTGTACAGCGCCTGTCTCACTGAGGGAATAAATAGACGTGAGCTAATGTAATATTCATAACATCTCACACTGAACTCAGGAGCTCAAACTCATAATATGAAACCCAAGAAAGAGAGCGAGCAGAATATGAATCTGCTCCTGAAGTAAAGCACAACTGAGACGTGGTCAGCGGAGAAGCGGACTGTTTTCACGCTTGGTTCAGGGGCCGTATTGTTCATTTTTGGTCATGACACGAACAAATTTGATATTAACAGGGATTGTAGATCTTGTGTCGTGAGTGCTTTAAAGCTTTCACCATCTCTGACAAACGACTGAGAACACACTGGAAGTCATTCAGTTCTGCTGGAGAGTACGGGAGCTGCGCATGAACAATAACCGGATCGGTTTTGAGCTGAGCTCTGAAGGAAGAATAAAGTTTTCATAATTATTTAACATTTAATATTATTTTATAATTATTTTTTGATATTTTTTATGCCCGTAATTATTTATTTATTTTATATTTTATAGTTGTTGTGTAATTATTGCATTCAGTTATTTTACAATTTAGAATTTATATTATTTCATGATTATAAAATAATTATTACATATGAAGTAACTATGAAAATTATTTCATAATGATTTTATAATTACAAAATTATTCATGTTTATTAGCACTGCATGGGAAACCCAATCATTTTATAATTATTTTAGTTCTTATATAAAGTATGTATTAGATAATTCCAAATAAATGTATATTTTATATTATTTCATAACTGTTTCAAATTATTAAATATTTTAATAGTTATAAATTATAAAATAAATGAATTAAATATGTAATAATTATAAAGTAATTTATAAAATATAATTAATAAAAAATTTTGTTTTAATATCATTTTGTTTATTTTATTTTATAATTACAAAATTATTATGTTGATTACATTTATGTATTTTATGTTGATGTTTTTTCATGATGATGTCATTTGTCCTGTGTGGTTGAATAAAATCATTCATTATTCACTCGTTCTAGCATGATGAGTAAGTGGAGAGTAAAAGCTCTGGCTGTCACTCTTCATAACAATGTGAAGATCTGAATGTCACTGAGGGCAAAATGTGACAGTCGTATGCAATTGTCAGTGTCGATTTATCAATTCAACTGTTCATTTGCTGACACATATGAACAAACATAATGAGGGTTTATAATAATGAGCAGAGCTCACACACACACACACACACACACACACACACACACTCACTCTGATGCCGCGGTGAATGAAGCCGCGTCTGAATCGAGCGGGTTTGAGATGTGGATACTCCTCAGTGCTGGTCACTCTGATGTCCCATACGCGCTTCCAGGCCTCGTACAGCTGGATGTGGACGGGATACACACCGGAGTGATGAGGAGCCACTGCGTAACCCAGATGAGTCGGGATAGAGTGATTCTACAGGACAGAATCAAACGGCACAAACACAGAATGACAGTCAGAACTGACAGAGGAATAAAACACTCCAGACCCGTGTGTGTGTGTGTGTGTGTGTGTGTGTGTGTGTGTGTGTGTGTGTCACCTCAGCGAAGCGTCGGTTCAGGATCATCTGCTCCGCTAACACACTCTGGTTATGGAAGCGGTGTGGCTGTATGTGACTCCACATGTGAGGAAACCACCAGAACTCATGAACGTATGACAGCAGCAGATCATCACCCAGATCCTCCTCATCAGTTCCTGACACACACACACACACACACACACACACACACACACACACACACACACACACACACACACACACACACACACACACACACACACACACACACACACACACACACACACACACACACACACACACACACACACACACACACACACACACTTATTAATTTACCAGTCAAAAGTTTGGAATAATTATGATTTTTAAAATGTGTTTGAAAGAAGTCTCTTATGTTCACCAAGGCAGTATTTATTTGATCCCAAAAATAAAGTAAAAATTGTAATAATTGTTGTGGCGAGAAGGACGAGCTATCATTGCTAATGAGCCACTCCTGCGCGACGCACTGGTCTCGTATCTCTCACGGAGGAGCAGAAGCATAAAGGAGGAGCGACGACAGTGAAGGACGAGAGAGGACAGGCCTGGATTTATGTTGTGTTTTGTTATATGTGACAGCAGTCGTCCGTGAGGGGTTACTGTCTTTACTTTCATTTTGTATTTGTTTATTTATTTTGTTATTAAAGTCTTTAAATGTTCGCCGGTTCCTGCCTCCTCCTTCTCGCAACAATGAACTGCGTTACAATTGTGAAATATTTTCGATTGCAATATTTTGCTAAATGTAATTTATCCCTGTGATGCAAAGCTGAACTGCATTTACACTGCAGGTGATGCCCAATTCCGATTTGCTGACTATATCCGATTTTTTTGACGATCATCTTTTAAAAGTGACCCGTATCCGATATTTGCATTTACACTATACACTGCCAAAACAACCAAATGCAGACGTTCTGACCCGGAAAATGAAGTAAAACAGCTCTATATGCAATGGATGCAGAAGCAGACAAAATTATTATAGTGATGCGCAGATCGCGGTTATATCCGCGGGGGCTCTGCGGATAATCCGCGGATCGGGCGGGTCAAGTAGGCTAATAAAAATAACATTCTGATTAATTTCGGGTGGGTCGCGGTTGGATAGATAAATCATTATTAACGAAAATATGAACTACATTCTCTAAAATATGAGCATGTTCCATTCCAGTTTAAGTTTCAAGGGAGTAAAGCCTGTTTATGCCATTAAGAAAATGAAATTCTGTCAAATAAATTTTGTTTTAAAGAAATGTTCATTTAAAAGCAGCGCTCATTCATAATTGTATTAGATGCGCGCATCAACCGTCGCAGAGTCCGCTGTTGAAGGTGATGATCATCCATTTATCCTCACGCGTAACCACACATAAGAATAATAACTTTGACCATCGGGTGCGGATACTTAAATCAGAGAAAATTATTGGTGCGGCTGTGGATTCGGGTGACGTTGTAGCTCATCTGCGCATCTCTAATTATGCAGTGTTTTGCTTCCCGCACTATTTTCAAAGGTCAGCAAAACATTGCTCTCTTAAGGTGTAGAAAAAATTACTCCACTGTGTTGAGCCTTCGACCTCCATCGCGCCTATAATAAGTCATGTGTTCTCAGTGGTGGCGTCCACCTGAGTTTGATGACGTCACTTTTTTAATGACGTACGACTCGCATTTACTGGGGAATATCCGATTTGACTGCTTACATGGCACACGCAAATGCACGTATCCGATTCATATCCGATTTATTACCACATATGAATGAGGCCTGAATCCGATCTGAGAAAATCGGAATCCATGCAGTTTTTTCCTGCTTACACGTTCACCGGTCATATCCGAGAGGAAAAAATCGGAATTGGGTCACTTGAACCATGCAGTGTAAATGGGGCCTATCATCAATGCTTCTCAAAAGCGGATCTTGTGCAGATTTCACTCACCTGCATGGAAGAACTTCCCTGAGAAGCCCAGGTTAAAGGTGAAGTCTGGAATCGACCTCCGCAGCTCATTCTGAGTTTCAACCAACGCCTGAGAAGATACACACACACTACGTATGATATTCACAAATCTACACATAATTCATTAACATCCCCATTCTGAAGATGATTTTGTCCCTAAACTCCAGCAGAGTAAACACACACACACACACACACACACACACACACACACAAACATGATCCGGACATATTTTCATAAGATTGTTCCAGATATATTTTTTGTGTTGCATAAAAAAAAAAAATCTAAATAAAAGAAGCCACTGTATAATATTTAGCTTTAGATTCCAGCTGTAATTTGGCTTGTGATTTCCCAAATCCATTCTCTCGATCTTCCCTTAGTTTCCATGCTTTTTTCCCCTTACTTTTCTTCTGATAGTGGCAAAAAGCTTAAACAAAAGCAGATGTTTGAGTCGATCTCTTTAACGCACCTTGACATCCGACACCTTCATCCTGGTCCCTTCCTTGCCCACAAATATATCATCGATGTCCACCAGTATGAAGCGGTCCAGGGACAGAGACAGTCTCTTCGCAGTGAGGAAGGACACAGCGTCCACGAACACCAGCTTGTGGAGCCAGAAGGAGAGGTTGTGTCCGAACAGGACCCTCTGGATCCCGTCGTGAAGCCCGAGATCTTGAACCACAGAGGTGTGCAGAAGAGCAGCGAGCCCAGCGCTCTCCGAGAAACGGGTTTTGGCCAGCAGAACCGGCTCATAGGTGGAGTGATTGGACTGGAAGACGGTCCAATCATCCCCGGGAAGAGGACCGCGAACCACCTGACACAGAGACACAGAGATGGTTTTATTTAAGTTAAACTTCAGCTGATGAGCGCTGAAACCTCGTCTGACCTGCTGTGCTCGAGTGACGTGAAGCAGAGGGGATTTAGGGTTGACCGTACAGTCCTTCAGTCCCAGGTTGGAGTGCAGGAACAGAGGAAATCCTTTCAGCTGCGCACTCAACAGACTGTTCTCATTGGCCTAACGGGACAGACAGGAAGTGACATCAGATGATCTGATATACATGCTGCTTCCGTCCAAAGTCAGATGTGGGATATATTCATACTCGCTATCTCCGACCACCACTGCAAGACACTCAGAAAATAATGAATAAAGAAAATAACAACGGCACTGATAGCTTTGCAGATTTTGGAACATTATAATCAAATCATATATTTATATATATATGAATGTATGCATGTTTTATTGACATCTTTCCCCAGTTAAAACATTTCTTCTGATGTTCACCCATGTTTATTTGGTGCTATAACCAGTAGTAGAGCAGAAGAGATGATCAGTTCACGTGTGTTTGATCTGTGATCTGTCACGCCGTATTAAAGAGCCTCGAAATGACATTTATTGTTTGAATTTCGTAATAAAATCGACAGATTTTAAAGTTGAGACTTTGGTTTATATCAAAAGTAACAAAGCTTTTTGCAATTGTTGGATGACAGGTATGCTACAAATGTCTAGCGAAGTTTTGTTCATGGATAAACAGAAAACAGCACTGACTATAAGATTTCAGATTTAAGAAACCATATCATTACCGATTAAAATCGAGAAATTAATATTGTCAATCCAGAGATACTGTCCACACAGCTGACATGTTTAACTGTTTATCCACATTGTGTGCACGAAATAGACGCTGAACACTGTTAAAACGTGCCATTGGAGAAGTGCTAATTAAACATCTGTTTCAGTCACTGATTTCGGCCCTCCGAAAAAAATTAAAAATAAAACATTTCAGCCTGAAACCAAAAATAGCCGTTTCGGCTGAATTTGTCAATAGCCTTTATCTTACATCTTATATCATACATCTTAGATTTGTCCCGTCTGCCACCTGTGGCTTTGAGACTATTGATTCACTTTCTCCATGTATTATAAATTTCACTGCAATGCACTTTTCCAAATAGGAAGTTGAAATGTATGGAATTCCAAAGCTGCCAAAATAATAAATAAATACATAAATAAAATAAAAAAATAATAAAAAAATCAATGTTGAAAAAAAATACAATTATACATAAATAAGGAAATAAAAGTATAAATACTTATTTATTTTTAACATTTATTTATGGTTTTTTTTAATTGTTTTGGCAGCTTTGGAATTCCATAGAAACGCTGATGAGCGAGTGTGTGAAACTGGTGTAGAGTCGCTTACTTTAAAGAAGCCGATAATTCCGACTCCAAACTCGATACAGTATCTGTCCAGTAATTCCCTATTCCAGGCGTCCATGTTCACGTACTTCAGGATGTTTTCATACACAATCAGCACAAAGTGGCCCCGCTGTCCATCCGTTAACGTGGGCATGTCCCCTTTTCCAGGAGAAATTTCCGTCCGGTACCGGAATCGCGCAGACTCCAGGATGGCCACGATCTCCTGGCCGAGCTGCGAATACTGACTCTCCACGAACACCAACACGACCGGATCCGACCGATAGCCATCAGACGGCAACGTCCCGCCCACTCCGGCAAGAAAGGGGAGTGGTCGAGAAGAGGTCACGAAGAGGTCATCCGCCGCATGCCCTGCTGTGACCGACGGTTCGAGCTCTCGTTTGACGGCGTACAGGAAGTAGGAAGAGAGAAACACGCTGAGAACGCAGAGGAAGAAGAGGAAGATGAGGCTGGTCTGTAGCGGCACCTGGCGAACGAGACGGCGCAGGCGGAGCACGCTGGGCATCACACAAATAAACAAACAAACAGCTAAAAGAAGGAAAACTGAAGTTCAATCTACATGTTCACGTTCTTTCGGGGAAGTAAAACGAGAGGAACATGACACAGAAATGTCTCTGTGCTTCTATGTGACCATTGCTGAGGCGGAGAGAGGGGGCGGGGCTCTAAACTTGAGTGGATGATTTGTCTGTCCATCATCAGACTGGCTCCGCCCTCTTGCTCACTCTGAGGCTCTTGATTGGTCACGGACAGCTGGCGGGGGCCGGCTCTGCTGTGATTCACCGACAATCATTACTATGGATCCCAGTAGACACCTGCACACATGAAGAACAAATATGTCAGGAAAAAATGTTTAAAAGAAAGAATCTACATTTAGTTGAGATGCATAAAATGTAACTTTGCATTGCTGCAAATATGTGTGTGTTTGAGTTACTGAGAGGAACACACACACACACACACACACACACCTCTGGTGGCGATGACACCGCGCTCAGGGCATGAGGAGGAATATCAGTGTCAGATTAGAGACAGTGAGTTCAGACACTCGGCAGGAGTGAAGTGGTTCTGGACGGCAGCGGGTCGCTGTGGACTGATGGGTTTGTTCTCGGCGGGTTTCAGGAACTATTCGGGCTGAATTTGCATAGATTTCACACTGTCTTTTGACGGGGCGTGCTTCAACAGGGCTGTGAAATTGTGTCCTGATTCTCAGTGGGTTTAAAAATACTCATCAGATTCATCCACAAACTCAAGAGAGAAGTTTCAGCTGAAGACAGTCGATGAAAACAAATGATCAAGATGCACAAAAAGCTGCATGTCAGTGGATGAACATGGTATGATCAGAAACAGAAGATGGCTTGAATTAGCTGGACATGAGCTGCTCTCATAGCCATAAAAACAAATACATACTCAATGTAATAAATTCATATGATATTTAAGTAAATTCATTTGATTGAAGAACGACTAGGTGAATAAAACAAGTTGGTGTGTTTCATAAACCGAGGAGATTATACCGCGTCAGCTGTACCGGCCCATCAAGTTATGTTGATTATAAGGAGAGCAATTAATTTGTGATGTGTTGCAACTCGCCACACACGTCTGATGTAGACTAGAAGTCTATATTAATTCCGTTTGATAAAAACTGCAGTGTATTTAGCACAAGTGTGCTGACAGAGTTTGCAGCTTTTTAGTTTGTAATTGAATGTAATCAACCAAAAAATGAACAGCAAAATCCAACGGAAAAACTATAACATTTACAATAAGGTTCCATTTGTTAACATTAGTTAACTACATTAGTAAACATGAAAAATACTTCTAAAGCATTTATTAATCTTTAGTAATGGCATTTTCATAATTTACTCATTCTTGATTCAAATCAAAAGTTGTGTCTGTTAATATTATTTAATGGCCCTGAGTTGACATGAACTAACAATTCATGGTTAGTATTAGCTAATGCATTCACTAACATTAACTAATGGGACCTTATTGTAAAGTGTTACCAAATAAATCATTTGAACATGCATAATAAAATGCACATTAGAACTTTACAATTAATTCAATATTTCGGTTTAGCGGCGTAACCAATCACTGACATTTTGACATGAGAAATTATGATTTTTCTCATTCAGACAGATAGGAGAAGAAAGATACAAGTGCACACACACACACACACAAAACAGAAGTTGAGAAGGCTTGTTCTCATTTTGCAGCACTTGCATGTGTCGAACTCACAGAACGTCCCCACTGGGCCTTTGATGTGAGTGTGTGAGAGTTTGAGAAGAATTGTTGGAGCCGCTGGCAGGAGAATGCATTTGATATATGAGTGTGGCAACAAAAGCAGCGCTGGGACTCTGGAACGGGTCGGCCCATTGTGAGAAGAGGCCAGCCGAACCCTCGGGTCACCAGGAATCCTCACGCAGCCCCACACACTGACACTAACAAACGACGCTCCGTAGCAACCGCCAGCTCTCCATGGAAACGCTGCATGAAGGCCGTGGAAACGGTGTGACAGAATGGAGACCTTCGCTGGGACTCAATCTGACTGGATTCAACCAGAGTTCACGGCGGGATTCTGATGAAATCTACAACTGCAGATGAGAAGTCTATTTTGGAAATCCTGATGAGAATTTTGGAACTCACAATGGAAACTGTGAATGAAGATTCTACTTTAATTGCATGGGCTGGTTCATAAATCTGTTTTAGATTAGTCAGAACTTAGTTCTAGAGACACAAAAGTGGCTTAAAGGGATACTTCACCTCTGGAAAGATGAATGTGTATTTAAAATAGGTCATTTATGTAGAAGAAACGTGAAATTATTTTTGAATTTGGAGCTTTCTAGACTGAGAAAAGCCAGAAAATGTATTTTTGGCTTATGTGGATGAAAGACAACTCCCAGAATGCACTTGCTTCGCTGCCCTAGGAGGTCACGCCTACCAGTAAGAGAGCGCAGTTGAAAACAACAAGGCTAGGCTACTAGGGTGAGTCTCCGTGACAAGTTTGCCCGGGATTTCAAGATCGCCCAATGTCCGGGATTTGGCTTTTGCGTTCTACAGTCGCCATTCATCATGTTTACTGTGGCGAGCAGGACGAGGCTGAGGGCCGCGGGAGAACGGCGCGAGGCCGGTGGCGTGATTACTGAGACGCACCGATCTCGTATCTCTCACGGAGGAGCGGGAATTTTCTTAGCAATGTTAAAACGCACATCAACCGATCACTTGTTTAGCGTTCATGTAAACACTACATTCAGATTCACCAATCAGAATGAATTCAGTTAGATTGAAACAAAAGGTGTGCATGTAAACAATGAATGGCGACCGCAGAAAGCAAAAGCCGAATCCCGGACATTTTGGACGATCTCGACGGCCTGACATGTCCGGGAAAAAGAGGATGGTTACCCCTACTACTCAGCTTTCTCCTACTACTCGGCTTTCTCCACAGAACAAGAGCCTTCTAGCTTAGCTTCCAAAGAAAGACGGCTGATACTGTGTGTACATTCTGTGAGTGAGATCCCACCTCCTATGGGTGGGCTGAACACATGCGGGACAGCCCCTACTACTGGCTGTAGTCTTTAGCCTCTGGCCAAAAAATCCTCAGATGACGCAAAATTAAGATTTTTGCGTCATCGGAGGATTTTTTCCAGACAAAAAATACATAAATCTCTCGTCTCAGGGGGACATGAGGGTGGAAAGCATGGTAATTCGAAAATACTACAGGTTTTCTACTAATACCAAGATTAATGCTAAATCCTGAAGTATCCCTTTAAGGTACTGTCAACTTTGACTCCTACCATTATTTTAGCATCATTTAGCTTCAGTGTGATGCACTTTTGTGACACATTCCTCCAATAACCATCATTAAAGTTGTGTGTGACTTGTGCCACAGTAGACCTTCTGTTGGCTCGGACCAGACGGGATAGCCTTCATTGCCCTCGTGCATCGATGAGCCTTGCCCAAGTCAGCTCTGACTTCAGCCATGTTATAAAAACAGCAAAAGAGAACTCAAAAACTCCAAATTGTAGATCTCTTGAAAACTCTAGTTCTCCAACACTGGATAATTCCCATTACATTTACATTTTACATTTATGCATTTGGCAGACGCTTTTATCCAAAGCGACTTACATTGCATTTCAAGGTTCACACATTCACTTTCTTAACAATTCTCACTTTCCCTGGGAATCGAACCCATGACCTTGGCGTTGCAAGCGCCAACGCTCTACAGTTTGAGCTACAGGAAAAGGGTACCCTACAAAATCTCAATTATTCTCTCACTTCCCATTAAATATGAAATTAATAAACCTGTTCTTCTGAACATCGCTATCTAACCCATATTCTGCCTCATGACCTCATTCTGGGAACAACATTCTGATTGTGACGGATAAAAGACTTCCATTATGAAGTCAGAAGTGGGAGTGATGATTGAAGCAGAACCCCAGAGAGCGGCTCGAGAGGACGAGGTCATCAGACATCATCAGCGGGAACACACTCATGAGTGACACATCCATGATGAGAGAATTAACAAGTAACACCTCAGGCCATGTACGACACACCTCACGCGAACACAACACGCTTAATTCAACCCCATCGACCCACACATGAACCCCTATTACACCAACACACACGTGTTTATTTGATTGGATATGTTACAGGAACAAACAGCGCAGATTCCCCTGGAGACAGCCAATGAGAGACCTGAAGGGCAGAGCGGCTGCTCATTTATCACGTTTGGCAGCTCCGGGGTTTGTGGGTTTCTCTGAACACAATGACGAGCCGGTTCATTCAGCCCTGCGTTTAGCAGCAATCGCAATCCAGACTTCAGCTGCAATCAAAACTAAGAGACTCAGTCAATAATCACTTCAGTTGCTCTGAGCAAGTGTGACGGCGCTGGCCATTATGATAGAATTTACTGATATAATCAGTTCTTGAAGAGTGCTTTTATGGTGTTTATGATAATATGAACTAGATGTTTTTCTGATTATGGACATGTGAAATGATAAACATGTAGCAAGCACTTTGAAGCATCTTGCTGGTAATGATCCACATCCCAGTGAGATCTGCGCTGGTAAACACCACATGTGCCTCAGAAAATGCCACTTTCAAATCTAATCAAGGTAAAAATTTATATTTTGAATCTATACATTTTATCTTTAAAATCTAATCAAGCAATTGAGTTTTACAGCAGTACAGTAAAGCATCTGAGCCGTTTTGATTCGGCGATCTGTAAAGATGACTGATACATTCATCAGCAGCAAGACTGATTTTCCTGGTTAATGCATAAAAAAAAACTGGAAAAACATCAAACATACACGGAAAGGTAAGTTCTCACGAAACATACTATAGAGATTTGGATCTCGGGAGTGAGTGTGGTCGTGTTTGATGTCGCAGCGGGTCAGATTTTCCACGGACTGCAGTGACGATGATATGAGACCTGATCTGAAACAGTAACGAAAGGAAACGAGTAAGTCCAGGAGGCGAGACCACAGACTGTACATGGAGTTTGATCCTACAGCGGATGGACATCAAGCACAAATCACCCCATATAAATCATTCAGCAGCTGTCAGGACACATGTGACAAACACACATGGACACACACACACACACACACACACACACACACACACACACACACACACACACACACACACACACGTTACGTTTCCATGTTTTCTAGGACTTTCCATTGACATAAATGGGTTTTTTTTAATGTACAAACTGTATATTATTCTCTCCCATAACCCTAAACCCATCACAGAAAACAACCTCAATCAGATCTGCAGTGTTTGCAGTGTTTGCTATTTGACAAAAGCTTGTCTCATTGATGAACAGAAGTACAGCAGCAAAATCTACAGATGGCCTTGTCACTAAAAAATATTATTATTAAATATGTTTGAGTACATTTCATATCCTTTAATATTAGAAGGACTATAGAATTTAACGTCTATGACACGCAGTCAATCACCCAGAGCCAATAACTAACTAAACAAATATATTTTAATCATGACATGCCTGAGTTTTATTCGTCAAGCATTATTATCTCCCAGCTCTACATATATAGTTGCTATAAGTATATCCACATTCATGTAAATTGATATATACTATACAGAAAATCTCAACTATCGCTGATTGCTTGTATTTTCTCAAAATGTAACTATTATTATCATCCAGCTCTAATCTGCAAAATGTGACTATACAAAGCATGAAGTTACGATATAATAAACATTAACACCGTGATTTTTAGGCTGCTTTGAAAAAGTTCTCTATAATTAAATTTGACTTGACTGACTTGAAATGTGATTGAACACCAGAGCAAAATAAAGTAAATGTCCACAAAGCACTTTTTAATTGAGTAAAAACCCACACCTCGAACAGCCGTCCCACTTCAGAAGAACGAATTAAACAACTTTACAACTCAAATAACACACATCTACTGAAGAACTCATTAGGGATGCAGCTAAATTTAGGCCAACCAAAATATTCAGCGGAAAATGCTATTTTTGCCTTCAGAAGAGAAAGAAAGGGTAATCTAAACAGAAAGCATTTCTTCAGGATTAAAATTAATTTCAGTGCATCACTAGAATTTATGTGTTTTAACAAAAATGCATTTTGCTTTTAAACCCTCCACTCACACTCACCATATAGAAATGCAATTTTTTTATGTTTTTTTAGATTTAGGGAATCATTTTCTGTAGGAATCGATGTCACATATGCTGCTAATGGAGCATCGTTAACCTTTAGATAATTCCTTAAATTCAGCCATTATTATTTACATATAATATTTGCAGATATTACATACAGTACACACACTACCGGCGTTCAAATGTTTGTTGTGAGTACGATTTTTTTAAAGGAATTAATACTTTCTTATTAATATTCAGCAAGGATGCATTTAAGTGTCCAAAAGTGACTGTAAAGATTTTAAATTAATGCTGTTCTTTTAAACTTTCTACATTTCAAAAAATCCTAAAAACATAATTAAATAATGATGAATATAAATTATAATAATAAGTTTCATGAGCTGCAAATCAGCATATTAGAATGATTTCTGAAGGATCATGTGACTAAAGCTTTGCATCACAGGAATAAATAACATTTTAAAATATAGAGAAATCAGTTATTTTAAATTGTAATAATATTTTACTGTATTTTTGACCAAATAAAAGCAGACTTGGTGAGCAGAAGAGACTTCTTTTAAAAACTTTTTTTATGTTACCTACCCCAAGTTTTGAAAGGCAGTGAACATGCATATATCTACGCAATAAAAAAGCCAGTGAAGAACTCGGTCAAACGCTTTTTAAAGGTCTGTGCCTGTGGTCAAACCTCATAACGAAGTGCTGCATGAGAGCCATTAAACACAGAGGGCAGTAATGACCTCAGCTTAATATGAGATAATGAGCCCCGCTGAGACGGTTATTACACGTGTTCACCGATGACTGTACGGGATTGATTTTACACGAG
The DNA here is from genome assembly GCF_965113295.1 of Leuciscus leuciscus. Taxonomy (NCBI): domain Eukaryota; kingdom Metazoa; phylum Chordata; class Actinopteri; order Cypriniformes; family Leuciscidae; genus Leuciscus; species Leuciscus leuciscus. The sequence continues at coordinate 6,322,478 of NC_138732.1, forward strand.
CTCATTAAGAGCCCAAGAGCTCTGCGTTTGTGCTCAACAACAGCTTCGTATAGGAACGAGTTGAAAACTGAATCTCTCGGATGGAAAATGAGCAAGAACTGAACGACTCAAACCATATGAACAAATCTTTCCTAAACACACTTACAGTATCACAGAAGCGGCACCACAACTAAACAAATGGAAGCAATTTATAAGCTGGTCAAATAGCCATGCTGGGAAGAGAGAGAGAGAGGTTTATTGATCATCCATTATTTAACTCCTGTTGTTGGGTCAAGTTGAGCCCCATTGGTTTCCTTGCAATTCACCAAACAGGAGCAAGGAGCACCTATGATGTCTTCAAATACTGCCTATGTAGACAGCTCACTTGGTTTTGATATAAAGCCAGTCAGAACTAGTGAAGCATCTAGTCTTTTATTCCAGAGAGAGGATCAGCAGGTCATGTCACGCTTTTCTCTTCTCTGAGTCGACAACAATGTGCTTCAGGCTTACAAAAACCACATGATAATGAGTGTATGCTCTATGAGCTGAGAGAAACTCAACGCTGCTCACACACACACACACACACACACACACACACACACACACACACACACACACACACACACACACACACACACACACACACACACACACATCATCTGAAGAAGAATTTTTTTTTTTTTTTACATAATGTACACCTCAATTTCTTTTCATGTATATTAAATGCCAGTGTTATTTTAGTATTTCTATATTAAAGTTAATTTTGATTATATTTGTAGTTTTCATTTTAATTTGATTGCAAGTTTGTCATTTTATTGTTCTCGTAATTTTTTTTTAATGTTTTTTTTTTAATATTTCTGCATAGCATTCTATTTTTTATTTCAGTTTGTTTTAATAATTTACGTATGTCAACTTAAACTTATTTCAGTTTCCAAGGACTTTTCCCATTTTTATGCAAGTTTTTCATGCAATACTTACAGCATATTTATATGTTATTACCGAAAGCTGGAGCTTCTCATGTGTTTCTATGCAATCATTTCATTTCTCATTTCTTTTTATTTATTTGAGCATCTGAGTTCCACAAAGTTCTACATAGTAACAAGTTTCAGCACAGTAGGCAAAACTAAAGAAGGATACATGCGCAAATTTAAGTAAGTAAATAAATAACAATGTGGATATGATGCTCAAAAGGAGTAGGCAGAAGCTTAAGCTTATTGACGCCTACCCCCTTTTATACATTTGAGCAGTAGATACATTTACTATAATCAAAAAGACAATTGACACATATCTAACTATACAATCAACTATATTAACTCACAATCATTCTGCTGATTCCAAGACAAGGAAAGAAGACTCTTCAGTAAAGTACAAAGACCCATCATTACCAGTGACAAAGTCACCAATCTTTTGTTCCTTATTGTTATGAATTCAATAAATTCAATGGCCACAATTGTTTATAATTATAAATAGTTTAATTATATTATTTTTATTATCTTATATAATCTTTTTTTAGTATGCCAGTCAAAAAATAAAATAAAATACAACATAAATAGATTCCCTTTCCACACTTAAGGACATTCTTCCGTCCTGTACTTAGACAGTATGACTTGTTTATACTTTGATTTGAATTGATAAATGAATGGGCACTGCTTGAGTTGGGCTCTCAGGTTATTCCAGAGCCTGACACCACACACACACACACACAGACACACACACATACTTTTCCTCGTAGTTCTGAAAGCTGGTACTTTAAGTTGGCCATAACCTCTCAAATTGTAACAGCTATCTCTTTTTATAAATAGTTTTTGAATATTTGCTGGTAATAGGACCCGATTTGCTTTATACACTAATTGTGCAGTATAAAAATCAATTAAGTCCATAAATTTAAGCATGTTACTTTGTAAAAACAGTATATTTGTATGTTCAAGGTATCCTATTTTTGGAGTATTACAAGTAAGGAACTTTTATAATTATTACCCCAGACCTCAATTCCATAAGTTAAGTATGACAAAATAAGACTGGAATACAATACATACAGCGCCTTATAATTTAAAACATACTTATAATTGCAATATATCTTCCTTTGTATATGTGTCCAATGTGTGATTTCCAGCTCAGTTTGTTGTCTATCGTGATTCCCAAGAATTTGATTTCTGTTACTTTTTCTATTTTAATACCATTTATATTTATCAGTAGTTCAGGATTTTTCCTTATAATTGCCAAACATGATCATTTTTGTTTTGTTTAGATTGAGTGATAATTTGTTTAAATCCAGCCATGTTTTAAATTTAGCTAATTCCTGATTTACAGTCTATTATAGTTATCGTTAGAATAAAATAGGTTGGTATCGACAATTTTTTTTTATAAATCTGATACTTTAAATATATCATTGATATATAAATTGAATAGCAAGGGTGCCAGTATAGACCCTTGAGGCAGCCCACAAACAATGCTCATACATTTTGATTCAGTGTCCCCCATTTTAACAAATTGTTGTCTCTCATCTAAATAGCTTTTAATCCAGTTCCCAGCAACTCCCCGAATACCATATTTTTCTCATTTTTGAACAAGGATTGAGTGATTGATGGTATCGAATGCTTTCCTTAGGTCTATAAAGATTCCAACAGCATGTGTTTTACTGTCTACAGCACTGGTGATTTCTTCCACAGCATCAATAATAGCCATAGTGGTCGATCTTTTAGGTCTAAATCCGTATTGCCCTTCGTTAATTAACTCATGCTTCGCGATAACTCTATCCAGTCTGCTGTAGAACGTTTTCTCCAATATTTTTGAGAACTGAGGCAGCAGAGAGACAGGCCTATAATTTGTAAATATATGCTTACTTCCGTTTTTAAATAGCGGTAACACTTTGGCTATATTTTCATTTTGTCTGGAAAAGTTCCAGTTTGGAATGAAGCATTACATATGTGTGTTAAGGGTTTCACAATATTGTCAATTATTCTTTTTATCAATCTCATATTAATGTCCAAATAGTCCATAGATACTTTATTTTTTACATTTATTCACAATAGTTTTCACTCACGTCAGAGAGGAAGATGGTTTGAGTGTTCCTTTCTATACGCTGAATCCACCATTATGTTATTACTGCTTGCTGGGATTTTGGCCGCTAATTCAGGACCAACATTTAATCAAAAGTCAGAGATCTCACTATGAACTCAAAACGTTTCTCATTAAATGCATCCAAGAGCAAACCATTTATAGCTTTTAGTCTTAAAGTGAATTTGAGACAAAGTTGATACTTAAAGCATAAGAGAAACTTCTGAGCAAAGACATTTTCAGGCTAACTTTCATTTCTCATTCTCGCTGATGTTAGTTATGGTATGACGTGAAATAAAAGCTTCACTACCAGGGTTATTATAGTTAACTAAAGCTAAAATCATAAATCCATTTGTCACCTGAAATTAAAGAAACGTTATAACTGAAATGAAATTTAGAAAAAGTGAAAACCCATTTTATTTCATCTGGCAGCCATGAACTTTTCTCATCTTTTAGTTTCATTTAATGTCCAAAAAATAACTAAAACTGAAATAGTTTAATAAAAACCTACATAGACACATTGAAAAACAAAGACTATTAAAGATGACAAACACAACAAAATTACTCATTCTTAATCAGATTTAATAATTTTATTAAATTATGAATTAATTATGAATTTATTAAAATGAAAACTACATGTTACAATAAAAACGAATTCAAAATGCCGATATTTAAGGAACCTCAACAGGGGTCGTGAAACTCACTCTGAGCACACGGGACCATCAAGACGACTGACCTGACTGCTCTTTAAATGACAGGGCACGTGGGTAATGAGATCGGCACACACACACACACACACACACACACACACACACACACACACACACACACACACACACACACACACACACACACACACACACACACACACACACACACACACACACACACACACACACACACACACACACACACACACACACACACACACACACACACACACACACACACACACACACACACACACACACACACACACACACACACACACACACACACACACACACACACACACACACACACACTCGCTGGCTGGTGATTTGAGCCGGACAGCAGATGATTCTTGTGCCCTCTGACCTCTCACCTAAATATGATTCCAAGCCTGCATCTGGATTGGCCGAGAGCTCATAACGGGTCAGATGATGTAACATGATCCTGAAAACTACCGTGTCGTCTGACACCTCTGAGAGCAGGGCACAGTCTTGAGTGAAAGTGCACTTCATATTCCCTTCAGAAGCATTAAACATTTAAAGCCGGTAGCCTTTACTTCTCTATTGTGACGTATAACCGAGTGAAACGGCTTCTCACACAAGAAACAAATGAAATGCGGGGCTTGATTTTGTCCATGAGGAATGATTGGATGGTGGTGGTTTGCTATTGGTTAATCCCATGTGAGTGACAGGTTGCCCCGCCCTCACGCCAATTTTTGTCTTTTGCTGACAACTAAAGTTCAAGTGTGGTGACCTCTGACCTGTTGGGTCTGAAATGTCTTTGCTTACTCCAGGCTATAGTGTCGCTGACTAAACAACTTCAATGATGTATCATTATTACATTAAGTGATGGTAATGATATGCAAATATTCATAAGGGGCGGGGCTTGTGTTCCGCTGCAGTAAAACCTTTATGTAAGAAACCCTCGATTATCAAACAAATTGTCAATAATGGTTCTCTTACTTAAGTTGTTTGTTTCAATGGCTGTTGGTCTTCATGACAGGGATACAAACGCATCTTTAATATTTATCTTCCAGAAAAATGGATCAAAAATAATGATAGGGCTTGCCCGAATCACAGTATATACTGCCGCATATGAAATCAAATGCGGATCAAATATGAATAAAAATCAAATATGAAGTTTGGGTCGCTTTAATGAGCATTTGGAAAAGCAAATTCCTAAACTTGTAACGAGAAGTGCTTATAAATGGACTTTTGGGGGCTTGATGGTTTAACATTTGAAAATGGACAAATTAATACAGCCAAAAATATTAATATTATAATTTTACTTATTTTTAAGACAAACTAAAATCTATTGTCCATTTATTAACTAAGGACATCCCTGAATGTCAACACAGGAAGGAGAACTGGACTTATCAAGCCATTTAGTGCAGTATTTCCAGGCCTTTAACAAAGCTATTCAAAATCATTTTCAAAACAATAACATCAATATCGACTCAAAACAGACTCGTTGACACTGACAGGAATATATCAGAGGGAAATGTGTCAGTCAGGCAGAAGGAGTGAGAAAGAGAGATATCAGCCATCCGTGTGTAAGCGAGCGTGTAACGTCCTGCTCTCTGATGTGAGACGTACAACACACACGTGACCTCACATATCCCACAAGGCACTGCATGATGAATGATCTCTGCAGAAGACACACATCTCCCATGATTCCCTCCTTCACTCTCTCTCTCTCTCTCTCTCTCCACCTGCCCGACAGATTGATTAATGTCTGTTCTGTGCCGCTCCAACACACACATTACACGGGACCGACCAGTGTTTTAGTCTTGAAAATTGATAAAAATGAAATGAGTTATGCTGAAACAAGAATAAATAACTGTCAACGGGGGAAGAAAAAAAATCTAGTTTCCCTTTATTTTTTTTGACCCCATTGGCAGAAATTTCTTAAAGCAAAAACTTGCTTTATTTTGATTCATTTTTCAGAAAATAAGACTTAATATCTGACGCAGTTTTGCTTCTCAATGAAATGCATCTTGATTTAAGAATGTTTAGATGTTTGAACTGGGAAAACAAGACAACAATACTGAGGGACAACATCTTTTTTTGCAGTACAAAGTGTTTCCTTCATGCAAAAATATGCAAAAACATGATCAAATGTCAAAGATATTTTATAATTAAAAACCGAAATTATAATGTTAAAAGGACGCAAAACAACAATGAAAGAAATCTCTCTCTTAACTCATACTGTGTGTATCTATTGTATATATAGTATATACACACACACACACACATTTCTCACTCCTTCCGTCTAATATATATATTATAATTATATTTACAGTGTTTAATCAATGAACATTGAATTTTTTTGGTATAAACCAGGAAATTAGCTAAGTTTTATTTATCAATATTTATGACTAATCAAATGAAAGTAAATGTATGTCACTGATCATGTGACTGTACAGACGGACAGATGTTCTTCCATTTTGCTGATAATACAATTTGCATGAACAAATAACGATATTAAATCAGAAAGATGCCAAATTAATTGCAACCACAGATTTTTGAAGGCTTCTGGCTTCTTTTAGGTATATATACATACATGTATATGTATGTGTGTGTGTGTGTGTGTTGGGGTTCCTCCTGCTCACCTTAAGGGCAAACAGTTTGAGTGATGACATCGTCCAAAATGAGACCCCACTGAGCAGATGAAGATTTCAGAGTCAAATTACCCACAATCCATCACTCTCTGCCAAACGACAGCTGCCAACCTGCCTCTCCTCAGGACAAAATAAATAAACGGTTTGTTGTGTCCCGACAAATGCCAGTGTTTGTATTTCAACACAGATGGTAACTCATTATGCAGCAGTGATTTAAAGGGTTAAAGAAGCTCACGATCTGCAGGACGATCATAATCCTGATTCCCTGAATCTCCATCTCAAAGACATGAGATCCCTGACGGAGCAGACCTACAGAATTACTCTCTGAAACATACACACGGTTGTATCGTATAAAGAGGAGACAAAACAATGATGATCTACATACACAAAGTCCTTCATTAAATTACCAACCCCGCAAATGATGCCTAATTTGGACACTGCAGTCAGTTTAATTAAATGGGGTTTTGTGCATTTTAATACAAAAAACTAGGGATGCACTAATCTAAATTGTAAAAAAAAAAATCTAATTGTAATTTTTCTGATAAATATTGTGATTTAAAATAGAATTTAAAAATAAATTCTAGGTTTGCTGTGCTTTTTTATCAATATGGCTATAAAAATGATAAATTATGAATAAATAATAATAGTAAATTACTACTAAAAGAATTGAATAAATTATTAAACAAATTAAATTATTAATTTGTAAAATTTCACTGTGAAATACACAAATCATAAAAGGAAACAGACCGTGTGTTTGAATAATTTAAAATAAAAATAATGTTATGAAAAATTCATTTCAGTGCTCTATTTCTGTGTCACTGATCATGTGACTCTTTGTACAGACAGTCAGATGCATTTAAGAAAAATAATATAATAATAGTCATTTTATTTTTACATTACAACTGTAAAATTACAGCCTTATTTTTTATTTTAATTAAAAAAAATTCACGATTTCGGTTTTATTTCAATGAATCATGCAGCCCTACAGGAAAGCATCTGATCTGATTTAGACTGAATCTTTCTGACTCTGATGCCACTGGAAATATAATCAATCAACTAATCAATCAGGACTTTATTACGCTGAAGAGACAAATCAACAATCAGCCCCTTACATCAGCTCTGAAGATCCCCAAAAAAATCAGGAAAAGACACAACAGGCGTCAGTTCAGCTAAAAATAAACTTTACGCTACACGACAGCTGTGAAGTGGATGGAGTTCATGGGTCACATGCAAACACACACACACACACACACATTAACTAGAACATCTCACAGACTGAATCGTTTTTTATACACAGGTGATATTTGCTAAAGCCAAACCCAAACCAACCGCTCGACCTAACCATACTCAAGCATTTGAATATGGTTATGGTAATTGGTTACTCATACCTGCTGATACGAGTAGATTAAAGGATGTGAAAAAAAATGAAAATTCTGTCATCATTTGCTCGCCCTCATGTCTTTCCAAACCCGTAAGACCTTCGTTCATCTTCGGAACACAAATGAAGATATTTTTGATGAAATCTGAGAGCTTTCTGTCCCTCCATTGACAGCGAAGTCACTGAAACTTTAAAAAGGCCCAAAAACATGGTAAAAAACATTGTTAAAATAGTCCATGTGACTACAGTAGTTCAACCTTAATGTTATGAAGCGATGAGAATACTTTTTTTTTTTTTTTTTTAAGCTCTCAGATTTCATCAAAAATATCTTCATTTGTGTTCCGAAGATGAACCAAAGTCTCACGGGGTTGGAACAACATGAGGGTGAGTAAATAATGACAGAATTAAAAATTTTGGGTGAACTAACCCTTTAAAATCAAGAACATGATTCAGCTGATTCAAGAGTCTTCAAACAGAGTGGAGCTAAACATCCACAAAACTCATTTTCCCATGTTTTAGTATACGTTTCTTCAAAGACTCAGCCCTCGCAAGTGTGAAGAAACCTGTGTAGACAATGCACTTTTTACCAGAAGCCTTGCAAATGACATAAAACTGTGTCACATGGGTTTGATTTTTGAGTGTTTACAGACTGTAGATTCAATACACTCAAAATTAAAAACAAAAATCAAAAACCATGCATTACTAAAGAGGTTTCACTGTACGGTCAGCGATCTTTATAACACTGATGAGCTGTGTACAAGATAATGAGGCGTGTATGAAATCGGTTTCATTTTGTCCCAGATTCAGTTTTTTCCATTTCAATTTTTCTCTGTCATGTGATTGTCCAGTGAATCTACTGTAAATCAGATTTCACACACAATTAACCCCAATAAAGCAATTTTACCCATTATGTGATGAGTTATTCAATCAGGACTGTTTGAAGACTCATGAATGCATGTAGGCTACAGTACAGTAAAACATCAAATACACCATGATTTACCACAGCTGAAATACAGCACAAAAACAGAAAGGGTCCAGAAAGTATTGTTTGGGTTACACACAAAAATCTGAGGGGAACTGACATCATACATCCACAAAAAAAATCACCAAACTACAGAAAAACATACTAAATATGACTGTAAACATCCTGAAAACTGATTGATGCACTAACAACAGGTGCGGTGTGAACCCATCACTGGTACAGTAACAGTACAGTGTCTGATGCACAGAGTGTCTTTATATAAGGCCGTTGTTTAGTGAGAACATGCAGCAGATTTCCTCTCACCTGATTCACACACACAGCAGAAGAAGCGTTGCTGAACGCGTCCGAGCGCGTGTCCTGCGTCAGTCCTTCACCGCTCGTCCTGTGATGCTGTTCTCACGGTGGTCCGGTAAATTCGGCTGTCCGGTGACTCTGGTTCTCCTCCGGTGCGGAGCGCGTCTCGAGCGCAGAGAGACACCAGCTGAGTGAAACACATGTGCGCTGAACTGACGCCTTACAAGCATTCGGTGATAGAGGGCGACAAACACACACATATAGCCTGCACACACACACACACACACACACACACACACATTAATGGGTTATAGAGCGACGACTAACGCTCAGAGAGCGATAATACAGTCTGGTGTCAAACCACCAGAGGGTAGTAAGATATAGAGACATACTGAATTAAACCGAGGATGTGAGTGATGCTCAGCTGACAAAACATCTTTCCAGAAACATTCATTATACAAAAACTCCATAAAACAGTTTGGAAAGCTGTGAGTTTTGAAAATTACATAGGCCTGTAGGACCTTTGAAGGCTAGGGGCGTAGAATTTAGTAGGGACGCTAGGGACGTGTCCCTACCAATATCCAGTGACACTGATATGTCCCTATCAATAATTTCGATCAAAACTTAAAGTGTGTGTAACATTACATTATAGGGACAAAATGTCACCATAAAGATGGCAATATCCGAAATACTTGTCCTTGTGGGGATTTAATTAATTATTTATGTATTTATTTATTTTTGGAAAACAGCTGAAAATGTAAAAATGCAGAAAGTTTTCTGTGATAGGCAGGGTTAGTGTAGGGGGATATAATATACCGTTTGTACAGTATAAAATCATTATGTCTGTAAAAAGACCCCATAAAACATAAAAACACAACATTGCTTGGTCTCGTTGAAATCAGAGGAATGTTTGATTTCATCAAACATGAAATCAACCATGAAAAAAATTAAATCAAACATGAAAAAAAAACGCCCACAAAACCTCTCACTCTACAACTTTAACATAGTAGGATGTCCTGTTACTTTATCCTCTACAGTAAAAGACCTGGGTGCTAGACCAGTGGCGGTTCTAGACCACAGTAACTGGGGGGGACAGGCAGGGGCCACTTGTGCTTTTAGGGGGCACACCTTTAACATTCATCTTAACCTATTTTCAGTATTATTTCAAGTCATTTTTCACCATGTCATGCATGACTGCAATCTCTAGAAAAAGCTAATAAATTATATTAGCTAAGCTAATAAAACAATTTCAATTCAAATGAATGTTTCATTATGTTTAATTGTAGTGTGATATAATGATCAATAATAACACATTTTTAGCATCTAAGCACATCTAGGCACTTTTTTACACCTGGGGTGGGCGATATGGCAATAATATCATATCACAATTTTATTTATTTTTTCAGGGAAATCACGATTTTATCATGATTCTTTTTTCATGTTGGTTTTACTATTTTGCATGTGACTGAGCATTACAGCCAAACTAATGTCCCTATTTTAAAAGCAAAGCCTTATAGGTAACAAAATATAGGTAACAAAATATAAAATAAAAAAGAATGGCAGACATTTAGGCCAAAGTGGCGAAAATAAAAATCTTTGTCACTATTTTCTTTGTTATTAAAAATTAAGAACAGAGATACATATTACACATACACAACTTAATATACAAATGAAATAAACAGTGCTTTATTTTTTCAGCTATAGGTGTATTTAACAGTAGAATTGAAGAAAGTAATTAAATTGAACAAATATGAAAATTAAACACAACAGACTTAAAGTTCTCAGTCAAGAGCAGTGAATGATTTCCTTTGTGTGTTTTGTTGTTTTATTAACATTAAAGGGATAGTTCTCCCCCCAAAAAGTCATAATTTACTCTCTTAAGTTGTTTTAAACCTGAATAAGTTTCTTTCTTCTGTTGAAAATAAACGTTATTTGAAAGAATGTGAGTAACCAAACAGTTGATGTACCCCTGTGACTTCCATAGTATATTTTTTTCCTACTATGTATGGAAGTCAATGGGGACCAGCAACTGTTTGGTTTTGGGTGAACTATCTCTTTAAGGACAAGCGGCAGCATGTTTATTATTAGGGCTACTGTCTCTTTAAGAACTGCACGCGACGTGTCTATACACGCATATGACAAGCAGATTTTAATTAATTTTCTCTGTTTGCTTTCACTTTAGACATAACCAACTTTGTTTATGTAAACATTGTCTGTATTTGACAGTATTAGCGCAATATAAGACTTAAAAGATAACTTAGTCCAGTAACAGGCTTTTAGTGCATGTGCGCGTCGAGTGTACGCGCTCAGTAAAGCGCATATTTGAACAGCGCATCTACAGCGAATGACATGTTTAACCGGCAAGGCTTTAAAGCACATGCAAATAATGAACTTTTGTGAACTGCAGTGTCCCGTTCCTCTGCGTTAACATTTGATGTGAATATACGTCGTGCTGCAGTGTAGATAGATGAAGGCACCGCAACTGATAAAATGCGCAGTTGTTTGGTGTGATTTTACGATTCCAAATTTAGGGGGGCCAGAGGGGGGCCAAGCTTGGTGACACGGGGGCACTGGCCCCCCCGGCCCCCCCTCTAGAACCGCCACTAGACTGCAACCTGTCTTTTGAAAATTATATTTCATATGTTACAAGAACAGCCTTTTTCCACCTTAGAAACATTGCTAAGCTACGTAACATGCTATTAGTTTCTGATGCAGAAAAATTAGTTCATGCATTCATGACCTCAAGACTGGATTACTGTAATGCTTTATTAGCTGGTTGTCCTGCATCCTCAATAAACAAGCTACAGTTAGTCCAAAATGCCGCCGCTAGAGTTCTTACGAGATCAAGAAAATATGATCATATAACACAGATTTTATCATCACTGCATTGGTTACCTATAAAGCTCCGTATTAATGACAAGGTATTGCTACTGACTTATAAAGCCCTAAACGGCTTAGCTCCAGTCTATTTAACGGATCTTCTATCGCCCTCCATTGCGCTCTGTAAGATCACTAAATTCAAGGCTTTTGGTCATACCTAGGATTTCTAGGTCCACCAAAGGAGGGAGAGCATTTTCACATTTAGCTCCAAAACTCTGGAATAGTCTTCCTGATACTGTTCGTTGCTCAGACTCGCTCTCCCAGTTTAAAACTAGATTAAAGTCGCATCTCTTCAGCCAGGCATTCATTTTAATCTTACAGTTAAATCCGACCTCTAGTTCATAAATGCCAGAGGAGAACTGGCCCCGACTGAGCCTGGGTTCTCCCAAGGTTTTTTTTTTTTTTTTTTCCATTAGGTCACCTGATGGAGTTTTAGGACACCATTAGGTCACCTGATGGAGTTTTTCGGTTCCTTGCCACTGTTGCCTTTGGCTTGCTCAGTTGGGGATATTTGGGGATATTTAATTAAATTAATCAATCAACAATACTATTGATCAGCATTACCAAACGTGGACGTTTTCCACTAGATACAAACATTGATGTATTTTTTTTAATTTAATACTGTGAAGCTGCTTTGATACAATCTGTATTGTGAAAAGCGCTATATAAATAAACTTGACTTGACTTGACTTGACTTGATGAAGTTGAAACCCTTGTCGTCCCAGTCTCATCAGCGGAGGCTGAAAGAAGTGTCAGTGCTCTTAGGACACTGAAAACATGGCTCAGAGAACAATGGCACAAGTGACACTTAACAGTATTGCTGTGTGTCACGTCCAACAGGACAAACTGGACATTATTGATGTGAAACAAATATGCCAACAGTTAATTTCTGTAAGTTCACTTTTAAATGAAAATTCTGTCATCATTTACTCTCCCTCAAGTTGTTTTAAACCTGTATGAATTTCTTTCTTCTGAACACAAAAGAAGATATTTTGAAGAATGTCGATAACCAGTATTGAGTTGTTGTTTTTTCTACTATGGAAGTCAATGGGGTCCATCAACTGTCTGGTTACCGAAATTCTTCAAAATATCTTCTTTTGTGTTCAGAAGAAGAAAGAAATTCACACAGGTTCGAAACAACTTGAGGGTGAGTAAATGATGACAGAATTAACATTTTTGGGTAAACTATCCCTTTAATGACAGATGCAGCTCAGCTTCAGGGGATGTCCCCGTCCCCACCAATTTCAAAATCAAACCTACGCATTAAAGGCACTACAGGCAAAAAATCTTTTTTTCAAGCACTGGTCAATTGGTAACATTAGACAAGACCCTACTGGTGAACAGGGTAAACATCACCATACCTTCCCCAGTTTATTAATCACAGTAATTTTTTTGATATTACTTCCATAACATGTATTCTTTCAGACTATTGGAAGAACTTTTTTTCTGGCTAATTCATAGAGTGATAAAAAGAGAAATCCAAAATCTCATCTTTAAAACCTTTAACTCTAACAAAATGAACCGATCATTTTAGAAAATTATGATATGTGACCCTGGACTTCAAAACCAGTCACATGGGTACATTTTCTTTAAATTGAGATGTATACATCATATGAAAGCTAAATAAATAAGCTTTCCATTTATGTAAGGTTTGTAATGATAGGACAATATTTGGTCGAGATACAACTATTTGAAAATCTGGAATCTGAGGGTGCAAAAACATCGAAACATTGAGCAAATCGCCTTTAAAGTTGTTCATTTATGTTCACGATTGTGCAGAATTCACTCACAAAAATAAATGTTTTATATATTTACGGTAGGAAATTTACAAAATATCTTCATGGAACATAATCTTTACTTCCTAATGCTTTTTGGCATAAAAGAAAAATCGATTAATTTTGACCCATACCATGTATTGTTGGCTATTGCCACAAATATAGCCTACCCGTGCGACTTGTGACTGGTGACGTGATCCAGGGTCACATATTAGATAATGCCACATTTTGTGTTTAAACATACCATTTCAGAAAACAAGTGTCTTTACTATGATTAATAATCTGTGGAAGGTGTGGTGATGTTTACCCTGTCCTATAATGTTACCAATGCAGACCATGTGACGGGCAGACCATGACAAAAAGTTGAATATGAAATAGCTAATTAAGAGTGGATTATATATGGTGGAATGTATCTACATTAACATAAACTTAATTAGGCTCTAATGGAGTAGTTGTTAGACTTTTTACGGTTAATATTTATCAGGGTCAATTTGATATGTAGACAATTTTGGGGAGCTTGAACTTAGTCACAGTGACACTAATTCTGAGTGAAACGGATTCTCAAATAAGAAAAAAAAATGTAGGGTGTTGTTTGATTATGTCCATCTTCTTCATGCAACCTAAAAAGCTACTCAGTCAAAGAAAGTTATTTGTTTGTTTGTCTGTGTAATAGATTGGAAACTGAGAGGATCCGACATAGAGGAAGAACAAAACAGGAAGTGACGAGGGAAAGTTCAGGCCGGTGATTCCACAGTCTGAGATTAACAATATATGAGGATCTGCAGCGTCTAGGCCTTCATTAATCAGGATAGATTTGAAAACTGAGTTTTCGTTTCAAAACGCTCTCCGTCCACATAGCGTTTTCCAAACGATTTCCCGTCCACACTGAAACGTCGGAAAACACCAAATTCACCCTCATAAAAGCTCACTGAGACAGAACAAGACATAATCAGGTTATCACACAATTCTTCCGGCAGGATCATTTTATTTAGCCGAATATCTCAGCATTCACTGATGCGCAGGGTATAGCACACACTCACCATTACATGTTTGGTCTAAAACACATCTGCTCTCATGTTTCACCGCAGGACAGCAAATGCGAGTGAATTTTCGGTCATCTTTGCAGGACTGTGATATGAAGAGTGTGCAAAGTAACATATTTTAGCAACTGTGTGAAAGTGAATAGCACATAACAGGCACTATGCTGGTATAAACTAGCCTGGCTAACGTCAGACCTCGTCTCATTGAGACGTGGTCTGGGAACCATATGTTCATTTTCTCGTATTTGAGGCGTGGTTTACGAATGCCCAGAGCCGTTTATTGGGCGCTACGAATGTCTATCAAATGCGCCTGTACGTACCTCATAGCCAATCGTTTCAATCATACCAGATGACGTATGTAGAGCGACAGACATTCGACGTGGAAGAAGACGAAATAAACCTGCGTTCTAAACTACTTAGAACACTATCTAAGGCTGCATCGAAAGGTAACTTCGCGTCTGATGCCATGTTGGATCCATAGATATAAACAAACTGCTTCGGTGTGTCGCATAAACGTCGTCATCGTCTTGCTGCTCCCTCCCCGTTCTGTGATTGGATCCCTTTTTGAGGGGAAAATCTGGTCCATGGTGTCCAGGCTGCCTAGCAGCGTGAATAAAATCGCGCTGCGCTCAAGGCAACATGGGGAAACCCAGGCTAGGTATAAACATGAATATAGGCTTGTTTGAGATGAGCAAAATCTGCGCAGAACCGATCACCGGTGATCAGCGCGAGATGCATGCCGGTTAGAAATGTGTCCGAGTGCGGTCCGCCTGGCTCTGATGTCATGCTGACGTATGTCAAAAATCTCTCGCGAGCGCAAGGCGCACGTGTCGGATTCTGCAGTCGAGCGCAGTTGCTCTCCACCGACTGCGCTGATCAATAGGCTTGTTTGAGATGCGCCTTGCCTCGCCTGAAATGTAGTCGAGACTAGGCGGCTGCAGTGAGGGGAGGAGTGTATGGAAGTAAAATAATGTCAAATGTTTTTGAAATAAAAAGCCTGTTGAATTGCACTACTTGAAAAAAAATAGGCATTGCATTAACCATGCTTGCATTTTAATGCATTGTATTTTTAGTGCTTACATTTTTATGGGCTGAAATTCAACATGGTTGAATATTTAAGCTGTGCATAGTTCAATTAAAAACATTTCAAACACCTTTTCATTATTAAAAATTCAATAATCCATATTCACCTTTCATATTTCACTTCCAAAATATTCAAACTCTTTAAAAATACAACCAATAATATTCAACAGGCAATTTTCGGTCCATTTTATTTCGCTTTGCAAATTCGCTTCCACAAATTCAGTGGTTCAAATTCGACAGTAAATTCAACATTGACGTCCAGGAACCGCAGGAAAAGCAGTAGATTGCCGAGCATACTCTCCATCTGCTGTTAGTCGACCTCACCAGCAGATGGTGCAAAAGCGCGTGTTGAAGACCAGCAACAGTTAGAACAAGTCAGTCATTCATAAAACTCATTTACAGCAATGTAAGTGTATTTGTGATTATTATGACGGCTGTTTTATGTTAAATTCAGTGTCTTCACGGTTACTTTTCCTGTGTAGCCTACATGCATCTTTCTCTACCGTGAACGAGATTATAATGTTGTTATTCCCCGATGCGGATATACAGATCCAATGTTACATTTTTGAGATTGACATATATTTCTCTTGGTTGTTTAGTTGCCTTAACTTTATATTGTGGCGATGTGCTGCTGCATGCAGGCTATTAGGGTTTCCCTCAATACTTAAGGATTCCCCTGCTGGACATATACAACGCTTAACGTAGCTTAATGGACTACAGTGATGTAAAAGACCAAACTCGCAGGCAAGCAGATGGACTCAGAATAACGCGCAAAGCTTAATGCTGAGCGTTTCCCAGTGATAGACTGGCATAAAGTTGGCTTGACGTTGGACATTCGCACATTTAGGGACCGTCTCTAAAGTGTATACGACTTTGGTATACACGTTTCTAACTCCGATAGCATTTGAATAGAACGACTTACAGTCATAAAACCAACTGTAAAGTGTTCATTTAGTGTCAGGCATAATGCGCACCCGTTGGATTTTTTATATTTATTCAAATAAATTTAAGTTTGCTATTGAAGTTAGAAACGTGTATGCCAATGTTGTATGCAACTTTAGAGACGGTCCCTAAATGTGCTAACGTCCAATATCAAGCCAATTTTTACATTTAGTCATTTAGCAGACGCTTTTATCCAAAGCGATTTACAGTTAAACTAACAATAGGAGGACAATATGCAAGTGCTGTGACAGTTTAAGCTAATGCAATACACGTATGCATACTATATCATGTGTTTATTTTATGCCAGTATATCACGAAACGCTCAGCATGAAACTTTGCGCGTTAAGTTCATATTCTGAGTCCATCTTCTTGCCTGTAGCCTATATAATAGCCTACAGCCTACTTCCCTAATAAGGTGCAAGATTGGTCTTTCATATCACTATCAACGGAAGGGAAATCCTTGAGAGGTATTGAGGGAAACCGATTATAATCCTGTTCATGGTAGAGAAAGCTGATGACATGTAGAATACACAGGGAAAGTAACAATGAAGTTATTGAATGAAACATAAACACAGCTTTTTTGTGTTTATCATCTTTTCCGCATATACTGACACAGATAATCATTTTCATTTTTGAATGTCTTCGTCAGCAACAAGCGCTTTTGCACCATCTGCTGGTGAGGTCGACTAACAGCAGATGGAGAGTATGCTCGGCAATCTACTGCTTTTCCTGCGGTTCCTGGACGTCAATGTTGAATTTACTGTCGAATTTGAACCACTGAATTTGTGGAAGCGAATTTGCAAAGCGAAATAAAATGGACCGAAAATTGCCTGTTGAATATTATTGGTTGTATTTTTAAAGAGTTTGAATATTTTGGAAGTGAAATATGAAAGGTGAATATGGATTATTGAATTTTTTATAATGAAAAGGTGTTTGAAATGTTTTTAATTGAAATATTCACAGCTTAAATATTCAACCATGTTGAATTTCAGCCCATAAAAATGTAAGCACTAAAAATACAATGCATTAAAATGCAAGCATGGTTAATGCAATGCCTATTTTTTTTTTCCAGTAGTGCAATTCAACAGGCTTTTTATTTCAAAAACATTTGACATTATTCTACTTCCATAGGAGTGAAAAAAGCGCAGGCAAGCCGGACAGATCTCTCTTCTCGCAGTGGATCTGACACCTGTGAGATCAAAGATGGATATCGCGGGATTCACGCTCGTGCACAGTGTTGCTAATAAACTGGATGTAATTCAAGTTCTGTTGCTTTTATATGAAAATAAATAAAATGAACAAGACACCCAAAGTACTTGTTATTTAATTCCATTCCCAAATACATGTTTGACTTTTGTCAAGTCGTTTCCCATCGTGCTTTTGATCAGCGCAGTCGGTGGAGAGCAACTGCGCTCGACTGCAGAATCCGACACGTGCGCCTTGCGCTCGCGAGAGATTTTTGACATACGTCAGCATGACATCAGAGCCAGGCGGTCCGCACTCGGACACATTTCTAACCGGCATGCATCTCGCGCTGATCACCGGTGATCGGTTCTGCGCAGATTTTGCTCATCTCAAACAAGCCTAAAAGCACGATGGGAAACGACTTGCTGACGACACAGCTTAATGCTCATTGGTTTAAACAACTGTGATGTATTGTTCTCTTTTAAAATGTTTGATTTTAAAACTCTAATATCATGTTTTATGTGTATATGTTATGTGTGAATATTCGCAAACTATCTGACAGTGCGATCTCTTTGGGTTATGCAATAATAATAAATAAAGAAATAAAGAAAAACACATATGTCTGTATTAAAGAAAAAATTATTGATAAACATGTATTTGGAATGGAATTAAATAACAAGTACTTTGGGTGTCTTGTTCATTTTTTCATTGCCTGCGCTTTTTTCACTCCTCTCACTGCAGCCGCCTATACTCTCGCATACATTTCAGGCGAGGCAAGGCGCATCTCAAACAAGCCTTATCTATGGGTTCAATGCATCACATGACTAAACTTACGTCATCGTTTTTAAACGTATTAGTGTGGAAAAGGCTTCAGGGAAAGTGTTAGGATCCTCAGCACTGCAGTTGTGATGCTGATAACAGTGAATGTGAAAGAAATGAGAAGATTTGATGGTAACACTGAGAATACTGTTCTGTCATTCATGAATAACTGCAGGAACAAATTAGTAACGCACTATTAACTAATTAACAAGAATCTTTGATTAACAATTTAGTAGTGTTCACTTGAATGTGGTTCTCTAATCAATAACCACTATTTTGTATAGCTCCCAGAGGACTACTATATACTAATATACATAATAATGCATAATATAATTAACTCTAAAGTGAAGAATGACTCAAATCCATCGGGAAGAATTACTATCCAAAACCTTCCAAAACCCTCAAATGCTTGCAATGACTTCAGTTGTATATGTATTTCTGATGTTGCCTGAATTATGTGTCTGAGAGACAGTGGGGAAAAGATTATTATATGAGGGAGAATAAATGTGTTTGTTTGTTTGTTTGTGAGTGTATTTTTTTTTACAGTTTAACAGCAGGAGCGTTTACTGTACAGTAACAGTTACAGAACACATTTGCAATTGTGTTTATGTGCCTTTCAGTCATCTTTAAAATGATGAAATGCATTCCTTGTTGGGTTCTTCTGAATTCAGTCTTTAACTCTCGTGTGAAATCAGCAAATCTGAATTCAACTACTGTTTTGTTCCTCTCTCTTTTTATAAAATATTAAGATATTTAGATAATGTCATTCATGGAACATCAGTTGTTTGTTTAATATAGTATGTATTCAATAATATTATAACATGAGTTGGTTGTTAATGGGGATTTAAGAGTTAAATTAGTTCTCAATAACTGTGATGTTCGATTTATATTCTAATTAATACAAAATAAAAGTGGAAGTATTGTATGCAGATATTGTTGTCTTCCTCTGCTTCCTTGAAACAAAACTAAATATTTTGCAAATCATTCGACATTGTGTTGTTTATGTTTATGTGTGTGTCCCTACTAGATCTGACATCTCCATTTGGGAAATATATTATATATTAAGTAGTTTTAAAATAATATAACTAAGTATATTTAATATATTATATATATATTAATATATTATAAATATATATATATATATATATATATATATATTTTTTTTTTTTATGTTATATATTATGCAAAAATTGTGTGCATTTTATGTGTATATTGATGATTTCATTTGATATAGCCTACATATACATACATATATATATATATGTATGTATATGTCATGTTATATGTTATTATAACATGAGTTGGTTGTTAAAAGTGATTTAAGAGTTAAATTAGTTCTCAATAACTGTGATGTTCGATTTATATTCTAATTAATCAAAAATAAAAGTGAAAGTATTGTATGCAGATATTGTTTTCTTCCTCTGCTTCCTTGAAACAAAACTAAATATTTTGCAAATCATTCGACATTGTGTTGTGTTTATGTTTACTATGTGTGTTTCCCTACTAGATCTGACATTTGGGAAATATATTAATAACGTAGATACTTTAAAAAAATATATAAATAAAAAAATATATAATTTAAAAATATGTTTTATATTATGCAAAAATGTTGTGCATTTTAAGAGTATGTGTATATTGATGATTTCATTTGATATAGCCAACATATATTTGTAAGCCTTCATATGATCTGCTTTAGTGATCCTCAGACTGAGATTTGGTTTGGAAATCTCATTTTATTATGTACAGATTACCCAAAAAATCACCTTCAGTGATTATTTTTTACCAGCAGGAACAGAAAATCATTTGAAATAGGGTTATTTTTGCTTATATTAAACACCATTTAAGACACAACAACAACACAACACAACACAACACAACAACACAACACAAGACAACACAACACAACACAACACAACACAACACAACACAACACAACACAACACAACAACACAACACAACACAGCAACACAACACGGCTTCCACAACACATTTCTGATAAATCAGAGTTTTAGTTTGCAAAAGTCAAGCCATCTAAAGAGATCATACTCTCTGATTTCACTTCATGTTTGACATGTTACTTGGAAAGGATGGTGGAGTTTTGCGGACTTGATTCTTTATTTCTCAGTTCTGTGTTTTAGAAAAAAGGAATGTTGTATGTCATGATGTTTTGTTCTGCGTGTCCAATCAGAGAAACCGGACGCTTGAATCAGCTGTATCTTGGCAGAACCGGCACTAATTCACTCACATTTTACCATGTTTAAGTGTTTATTTCACCATGATGTTGCCTACAGCATTTTACAGTCCTGCAAAGACTTGTTATAAAACTTTATAATAGCTTGCATTACTTAGCCTATATATAGAACTTTACTCATTATATGCAGTTTACATAAAAAGGACAACATATGTTTGTTGCTTTAACTCATCAAAATAAGTTAAGCAATTTTAAACTTTTTTTAAAAGTAATATAATATTGTATATAATAGGCTGTACAAGACAGAAAGATAGAAATATAAATGTCACACTTTGATGCATATTTTCATATGGACCTGGCTGCATGCATTTAATCTAAACATGATATTTATAGTGATTTAACGGAATTATTAGAAAGAGTCACCCTATTGATGTCAAATCCCTTTCCGAAATATTTGATCATTTTGCTCAAAAAACTGAAAGTGGAATATTTATGTTCAGTGTTTTGTTTTTATCAAGCACTTTCTCATGGCCATATATTAGTTGAAGTTTCAGTCTCTCCATCAACTAATGACGCTGCTCTCATCAGCCAATCACATTTCAGAAGTGAAGATGCCCGAATCAGGTTCAGGTTCACATCTGTAGAATCAGGGGCTTTCCGCCACACACATCCTGAAAAGCTGGTTTCGCTAGTGCATAAAACCTTCTGGAAGTCACAGTGACTTTCATTCGGAATAAACACACACACTCACTCACTCACTCACTCTAGAATCAGCAGTGATGGACGATCATCAAGACGATGCGCTGATTCAGCGCGTGCCGAGCCAAGAGACCGTCCTGAGCCGCGGACCAACACGGTGATGTTTATTTATTTGTTTGTTTGTTTGTGGGACATAATAAAATAATTTGTTAGTTTCAGTAGGCTATATATTATTAAATGGCATTAGTGCATGATAGCAATAAAAATATAGCATTTGTGAGGGTAAATGTTCAAGAATGCATGCTTTGAATGATCCTTTAAACTTTTTCTTGCATGCAAAACTCCAGTATTGTGCGTGTACATTTAAAAGCATTAATCAGGCCTGTCAATGAATAATTATTCAAATGATTCCGTGGCTCAAAAGGGACGCAACAAGTATAAACTCATTTTGATACATATCTTACTTAAGTTATTTATTAGCCTACTTTAAAATTCCAATATAGAGGCGAAATCAGAAAGATGGAAATAAAACTCTGCCTCGCTACCCGTGACGTCACAGGCGCTGCCGTTATTGATTGGTTGTTTATATACTGGACAAGTTTTTGTTTTGTTTGTTTGGTTTTATAAATGAGCTGTTGACAAAATATTTTCTTTTTTAATGGAATTTTGTGAATGTTTAACTCTATATTTTGGGAACTGTATTGTTTGAATCACTTTTATTTTTGCCTTCACTAGTAGCCTACATTTTAAAAGGTCCTGTGGTGTGACAAATACATTTTTAAAACTACAAATATTCTATGTAGTCTCAATTAATATGACGTAATTAATCTGAATGTAATAGACTTATAATAAAAGATTTCTTTTTAAATAGCACATAAAATACCCAAACAAATCATATCATATATCATATCATATCAATTTTCATTTAAATTTTAATTAGCAGTTTTAGCAGTAGTTTGGTCATTTTATATATAGGCATATATTTTTTATTTATTTATTCATATGTATATTAGTTATTTTTAAAACTTGTTTCAGTTTTATTTATTTTTCAGGAAGTTACACTAAAAAAAAAAGAGAAATATTGCCTTGGCAACTTGGTGAAATTAAGAAAAAGATTACTTTTTTTATATTTTAATTTATTTTAGTTAATGTTATTTATTTCAAGCAACTAAAATATTCGTTTTTTTTATGGATTTAATTTGAATTCTGACTAACTAAAATATCCCTGCATTGGACATTCATTGTTGTTTATTCTCAGTCTTCCTGAAAACCTGAATCAGTCAATCAATCAAATTTAATAAGAATTTAAACCATATAGATTTACATTTATTCAATTAGCAGACTCCAAAGTGAGTTACAAAAGAGGATTATTTCAAATTAAATAATCCCAAAATAGAAGCAGGATTTGTTTCTCCCTCTTTTAAAAAAAAATCAAATTAATAGTAAATCGCCCACAAAAAAAATTCCCAGGATCTCAAACGATGGCATGAATCATAGAAATATTCCCTTTTACTAGAAGGGGAATACACTTTTGTTGGTGGACAGATGATAGTGTTATTACAGATAAAAACCACAGCAGTGACCTTCAGTGTGGAAACTCCCCTGAACAGCAGAACGCCTCATCTAATGGTGTGTGTGTGTGTGTGTGTGTGTGTGTGTGTGTGTGTGTGTGTGTGTGTGTGTGTGTGTGTGTGTGTGTGTGTGTGTGTGTGTGTGCTGTCTGCAGGAACCCCAATGGAAAGGCGCTGAAGGTGGCCGGACTGACGGTTCTGGCCTGTCTTCTGCTGGCGGGTCAGGCGCTGACCGCGTACTTCGTCTGGGGCCAGAAGGAACACATCAGTGCTCTGACCAGCGGCCAGGAGAAGATGAAGACTGAGCTGACCAGAAAGATGTCAGGTATATTTAACCAGTGCATCACTTTAAATGCTATTCATTTACAGGAATACAAGCATCAAATTATTCATGCATATTATCCCAGGCCCTATAAATACAAATATTTGTTTAAAAGGCAAATGAGACTTATATGCATATCATGTTCATCTTTGGTCTGTCAGCTGGTCCTCCTAAAGTGATGCACCTTCCCATGAACAGCATGCCCCTCCTGAAGGATTTCTCTGACGAAACCTCTGACCAGACCACCGACAAGAAAAAGAGCAGTCCCCTCTTGGTGAGGAAAAACAGCAACTGATGATGCTAGTGGTGCTTGGGTTTTTGTTCATTCAATTCTGAATATCTGTTTCTTATTCTTTTCTGTAGAAACTGATGCCAGTTTTCACAAACCAGAGAGAGGGAAGCGGACAACTGGACGGTACGGTCTCCAACATACAGAACACGAGAGAAAAATAAATAAATCACATGAAAAATAATTGTAAAGTAATATAATGTAATACATTATTTATATATTAAATATATAAGATATTATAAACAAATTTAAAAATATAATAATAATAATAATATATTGGCAGCATTTTTAGTAATTGAATAAAGCCGATAGATGAAAAACTTTAGGAATGTTTACTTTGCAACTAACTGAAATAAAATGTTAAGTTGAATATATTTAAATATTTTAAAAATGAAAAAGCACATAAAACCAATAAATAAAAACCAATAAAACTTTAACTAAATATACAAAACTATAAAAAATAAAAGCTAATATACAATATTTGAAAGACATCACCCTACAGAACACAAGAGAGATGGATAAATAAATTATGTGAAAAATAAATGTAATATAATATATATTATTACATTATTTAACATATTATAAAAAATATATATAATTCAAATTATATATATATATATAAAAAAGCCGAAATGAAAAAGAACATAAAATTAAATAAACTAAAGATTAATTAATTAAACTAAAAACCGAAAACATATATAATGTTTGAAAATCACCAACACCATCAGCGAAATTAAATAATATGAAAAATAAATATAATATATTACATTATTTATATATTAAATAAGTTAAAATCTAAATAAAAATGTAATATATATTAGCATTTTTGGCAATTGAAATAAAGCAAAAAAAAAAAAAAAAAATTAGATGGAAAAAATAACAGACTGAAAAACTTAAAATTTCGAAGTTGATGTATTAAAATTACAATTAAATTGAATTAAAGCTAAAAAAAATTATAATATATTAAAAATGTTAAAAAAAAATGACAAAAGCACATAATTGACCAAATTAATTTAAAAAAAAAATTAATGAAATTGGGGGCTAATTTTCATTTGTAACACCTGTGACCACATTCTCAATATACTGTCTCACAAGCTCTTGCTAATTCTTCATGTTCTGTCAAAAGGTGTTAAACTGATGCCGAAGAGGATGAATCTGCCAATGAGGAGTCTGCCTCTGATGGTGGACGCAGATGAGGATATTAAGAGCTCACCTGCATCAGGTGAGAGACACACACACACACACACACTCACTCACACACACCTCACGCAGATCTCCACGTGACACGTGTGTCTCTCTGCAGCTGTTGAAGTGGAGAGCAAGTGTAAGCTGGAGTCTGAGAAGCAGGTGAGGCCCGGGTTCTTCCAGCCTCAGTGTGACGAGCAGGGCAACTATCTGCCCATGCAGTGCTGGCACAGCACCGGCTACTGCTGGTGTGTGGACAAAGACGGCAAGGAGATCTCGGGCACACTCATGCGCGGGCGACCCCAGTGTAACTCAGGTGCGTTTCATGAGTGCTTTAGAATGTGATCCTTTGAGAAACCAGTACCTAGTACAGTAAAAAAAGAAATCTGCTCTCACTCAAACTGCTATGTTATGACTATGTTATATTATGCTTTTATTTTAGAATTATTTATATACTATTATAATATATTTTTCTTTTCTTTTTAAATTTTAGTTTAAGTTTTATTCATTTAGTTATGTGCTTTTTTGTCATTTTTTTTATTAGTGTACGCATAATTTACATATTTCTATTTAGCTTTAATTTATTTTTATTGGTAATATTAATACTTCAGCTTAATTATTTCAGTTAGTCGACAGGGCAACATTTATTTCTAATGGTCATTCAGGTTTTTTGAGTTTTCCATCTAATATTTATATTTTATTTATTTATTTTTATTTATTTCAAATAAAGAAAACAAATGTTTAATAGTTCCAGTTAACAATATAACAACACTTTTTTTATTGTGTCATAAAAATGAAAAATAAATCTGGACTCATTTTAGTATTATTTATATACTATTATAATATTTAACAATATTCTAAATTAGCTTTTAATTTTGAAATTTAAATTTTCATTTCATTCATATCGGTATGTGCTTTTTTCATTTGTATTCGTTTAGCTTAAAAAATTCGATTTAGCTTTAATTCATTATTTAATTGATTTAAATTGTATTTCTTAAACTTCAACTTATTTTATTTTAGTCAGTTGCAATGTAACAAGTTTTATAAGTTTAAGTTTTTCATCTAAGATTTACATTTTTATTATTTTATTTCGTCTTTATTTCAATACCCGAAAGCAACATTGTCTGCTAATATAATTTGTCATGAAAGAGTTGAATTAAATGCAAAGTAGTACAGTAAATACAGTACATATGTACATACTGTGAACAACCAGTGGAACGTAGACTAGAAATGAAAAGTCAATCAAAATAAATCAATTAGTCAATCACTTGTAATGTGAATATTCTTGACATCTTCTCTCTGTTTGTTTTATGCATTTCTCTGATGATGGTTCATCACAGCTCCTGATGTTTTGGGTGAGTCTCTATGTGTGTCATTTACTGCTTTAATGTAGTGATAATGTGCTAAAATACCAGCACTAATGTCCATCTCTCTCTCTCTCTCTCTCTCTCTCCAGAGTAAAGCCAGTGCATCCACATCAGGACCATCTTCTCCAGCAATAAAGAATAACAGTTTAAATCTTAATAACTGGTCACTATTGCCGCTCCTGAGGATCAATCAGTCCATTTGGACGTACTTCAATGGAAATAATCTAATAACCTTTCAACTTAAGATCTCTAATGATCTGCGTTTAATATAGATACACATAAGTATGATGTTTCTACGAGATGTTAACGCTGGCCTAACCCGTATTCTAATAATATCTATAGTAAGTTTTCTGTGTGATATCCTCTCTTTGTTTTAATTTTTTTAACCCAAGGCATGTTGTTCGAGGCGGATGAATATCAGAGTGATTGTAAGAGTGTAAATAAAAGGCCTTTAATAAACACATGCTGTTTCCAAATGTGACTGTGATTTATTTATTTAAAGACTTATTCTATAGAAATAATAGAAAAGCCAGAAATGGGTGTAAGAATGAATATTATTTATTTAACAGGAATATTTTCAGCTCTATCTGAATGATCTATATGCATTAAAGTAGAAGATCATATGCACATAATTGCATGAAACCACAGCTGGAGGTTAAAATATACTGAATAATATTGCATATGCTGTCTGAGCAAACTACATAAATCACACATGGCAATGAAATAAGACAATAAATCTTTGCAATACAATAAAGTAACAGGAAAAGTAATATGAAGTGCTTTTCAGATCGCATATATGTTGATCAATGTAATAATATATGCAATAATATGATTTCATCATTCAATAATTGTGCAAAACAGCTGCACATAGAGTGCATAGTTCATATGTAAATATGATCAGTTATGAGAAAAACATGCAGATTAGGTTTTTTTTAAATATCCCGTCTGACTCGTGCACTTCCTCTTTCAGATCATTTCACTGAATAATAGAATGAATAGATAAAGAGAGATTGATAAACAGATATAGATAGAGATAGAGAGAGAGATAGATAGAGAGAGAGTAAGTTGATGAACAAATTAAAATAAAATTGAATTAAACCTAAATAGAAATTAAATTGATATAAAATAATATTTAAATAAAAACAAATTGAAAAAAATACAAAATTAATATTTTTTAAATGATCAAATGACAAACTAAAATGTAAATTAAAATAAATTATATATTATATACACACACACACACACACACACACACACATGATTTAATATATAAATATACAATGTTATAAAGTATATAAATAAATAATATAATAATAATTTATAGATTAATATAATTGCTTCACTAACATCACTTTCTTTCATCATATCTGAAGTTTTGTTGATTGTATCAGGTCGAGTTTTGATGGTTTTTAATTCAGTTCTCCTCAAGTCCACCGCTCAATTCATGGTAGAAATAATTAGTGATGTCACTGATATCAATAAACATATACAGTGAAACTGATTTGTTGAATGATTTGCTCAGTTCCGCTGATGCTAAAACATCTATTTCTTGTTAAATGTCTCAACCTTCCTTCTCTTTCTCAAAACAGAAATGCTCAGTTTCATTTCCCTGTTTATCCCTTGTTTAAAGTAACAAGATTAAAAAAAAAACATTGTGACTTCCTTAAAATGATGCATTTGCAAATGAAAGATAGATGAGAGATCAGCGAGGAAATTAATCTCACGAAGACATTCAGAATAAACTGAGCGCATGATTATGACTCATACAGATGAATTGAATCAGTGTAAATTTAGTTTTTATTGTTATTTTGAACGTTTTTGTTAAAGTTTTAGTATTTTTTGTGTGTACAATTTGTTATTTGTATTAGATTTTTTTACATTTCAGCTTTAGTATTAGTTATTTTAGTACATCAAGTTAAACTAAATGAAACATGAGAAATGTTGCCTTGGCCGCTAGGTGAAATAAAGTAAGTTTTTGTATATGTTATTTTATTCAGTTAATATTTACTTTATTTTTTTCTTTGTTATATAACCCTATAACCCTGAATTTAAACAGCCCCACACACACGGGTGAAAGTGAACACTGAGTAATGAATATTTCAAGAGAGTGAAACCACACACACACACACACAGACACACACACTCTCTCTCTCTCTCTCTCTCTCTCTCTCTCTCTCTCTCTCTCTCTCTCTCTCTCTCTCTCTCTCTCTCTCTCTCTCTCTCTCTCTCTCTCTCTCTCTCTCTCTCTCTCACACACACACACACACACACACACACACACACACACACTCTCCCTCTCTCTTTTCAGTTCAGAGAAGCTCAACACAAGAACATGGACACATCCGTGAGTAACAAAAGAGTAATAATAAGATAAATCTGCTATACATAACTGCTCGTGTTTTGTGTGAAATATGAGTTTAATGCTGATGGAGTTGATACCGTGTGTGTGTGTGTGTGTGTGTGTGTGTGTGTGTGTGTGTGTGTGTGTGTGTGTGTGTGTGTGTGTGTGTGTGTGTGTGTGTGTGTGTGTGTGTGTGTGTGTTGTAGGTGGCTGATGGAGGCAGAGCTGAAGAGGTGTGTGAGACAGTGGACAGTAAGACAGATCTGCAGGAGCTCCTCAGACAGGAGATGGAGATGCATATTACTGGTACATCTGTTACATATTGACCATAACCACGACTGAACAATTGCTCGATTTTTTGCTTTCACAATTATATAATTTTTAGAAGAAATAAGGGATTTAAAGGGATTAGAGGAAAAAAGTAGAAAATCAACAAGAATCTATTGTATAGTAATGCATCTTTTTAGTAATCTGCAAATCATATTTTGTATTTTAAAATATGCATTGTATAATATTTCATAATATGCAAATGGCTCTGTTTAAGTCTCTTCAATTCAATTACAAATTTGTTTGTTTAGATTAGATTTTATATTTATTTTTAATTATATTCAACTTGATTTCAATTAACAAAATGCTTTTAATAGTTTTAGTTTTAGTTAACAATAATAGCCCTGAATGGAAGCATTGTGCTGGAATATATGAAGAGTTCAGATGCAAAAGCCTCTAAGTGCCATCTTAAATTTTCTTCTAGAATGATCATTTTTATCAAGCTTGTATATTTGAATTCAGTCATTTCATTTAAATGGCAATGAAAATGACCTATTAATTGTCATTTAAGTGAAATTACTGAACTTAAATCTACGAGCTTGATAAAAATGATCATTCTAGAAGAAAATTCCAGATGGCACTTAGAGGCTTTTGCATCTGAACTCTTCATATATTCGGCTTCTGTGAACATTAAACCCCGCCTTCTTTTATTTGATTGGCCATCTCAAATATTTTGACATTGACGAGCACTTCTAGACCTCAGAGGCGGATCGGCCTTATAAAATAACTCTGAAAACTTGCTGTCATCGTAACAACACAAAGGAAAATGCAGTGCAGAGCAACATAAATAATATCAAATATTGGGAGACAAATTGTTCATATCTAATTATTGGAGGGAACTTAGATCCTTGCACTAACATGATGATGATGATGATGATGATGGTTTCAGAGGGCAGGACCAGCATTCAGAGGAATCAGGAGAGGATGAGCCGAATCAGACAACTGAAAGAGGAGATCAGATTACAGGAGACACACAGAGAATCCCACCAATCACACACCACTAGCATGGTGAGTGGCCAATCAGGAGACAGGAACTCAGTCCTGTGCTGATACCTGATAACACAGTCCAGCACTCAATCAGCATTCATTTTAGTAAATGCATTAACTAATGGGACGTTATTTTAAAGTGTTACCATATTGCACAAAAATGTATAAAGCAGGTGTTTTAACTGTGTGTGTGTGAATGTGTTTGTCTCTCAGGGGGTTCATGAGAAACTCCTGGAGCGCAGAACGAGACTGAGAGAGACTCACGAGAGGCTGATCGAGGATGAACTGATGAAGATGGAGAGAGAACTACAAGAGGAGCAGGTGAGAGCAGATGAACCAGACCTCAAACGGGCCGTTCTGATCATGTGACTGTCTCCGTCCCGTCCGCAGGTGAGTGGTGTAGAGGGGGAGATGTCGTACCTGCGCAGAGAGAGACACATCCTGGTTCTTCAGATCGAGGCGCTGCGCAGGGAGAACCAGCAAGCGTATGTGGACCTGGAGGACCAGAACCAACACCACCAGCAGGAGGTCCATGAGCTCAGAGAGGAGAGTCTACAGGTGACAACACTGGACATTTACGGCGTTTAATGATTGGAAAACCAAATTAAGAAATTAAGAAAACCCAATATGTTACAAGACACCATTAATATCTGTCTTCTTCCAGTATGTGAAGACTAGGCTAGAGACTCATGTGCTAAAGTTTTGTGTCAATATAGTGCCCAAGTTTCCATTTCCTATCTAAATACTGTCATCTAGTGTCAGGTCTGTGTTCTGCACGCGTGTCCAGGTGTTCAGGGCGTTTCGTGAGGTTCTGGAGGAGCAGAGGAGGATGTCAGAGAGCAGGTACAGGGCTGTTCTCATAGATGCCATCCAGGACGCGGTTCACCTGTCCTCACAAAACCTGCAGCTCCAGGAGGAAGTTCAGCAGCTCCGGAAAACTCACATTCCCACTCAATGACACCGCTGATCCAACATGGTTACCCAATAAGTAACTGTAAAAGATCAAATCAAGCTTTTTCAGTGATTATAAATGGAAATCATTTCATAACTGATGAGCTGAAATGAATCAACACTGAACTGATTCGAGCTGAATAATGACACTATTGACTTTTTAAGTTTGAATTTGCCTCATATATTTGATGAAGTTTGCATCGTTGATTCTGTTATTGAACCTGTTTATTACTGGGAAGCAACTTTGAAACAATCTGAATTGTATAAGGCGCTAATAAAGGAGGCATGACATGACATTTTCAACTTTATGTCCATGGAGGGCTTCAGTGAGTAAACAAACAGGAATCCATTTCAGTTATACAGTTCAACTAACCAGGAGTAACGTGTCATGCAGTAGTTTGTATAAGTGACATCGTGAGATGTCATGAAAACTTTACAGCATAAGTTCAGTTAATAAGATACGTTAGTTAATAACACAGTGTCTTCGAAAATCTAATTAAAGCAATAAGCCCCTTGAAGCCGTTATTTACAGTGAATTTAGAACAGCTAAGGGGCGTTGTTAACCCCCTTAGCTGTTCTAAATTCACTGTAAAAGACGGCTTCAAGGGGCTTATTGCTTTTATAAAACGGTTACTCCATAAAAATATTCATTTTAATATTTATTGTATTCATAAAATAAACACCAGCAACAAAAAAATATAACGTTATAACACGTTATTCCTCCGCCAAGCAATGTAGTTCCAAAGAGGTTGCCAAGCAACACATGCAGCAACAAAGAATCACAAACGGCAGTTGCGCAGTAATACTAATGTAATGCGGTCACAGGTGTTGTTGAGTAATTTACAACGGCTTCGAACGCGGCTCAACCAATCAGAATCAAGGACTGGAACTATTCGTTTTACAAAATATATAATATTAAATGCATCTCTACCACAGTGAAGCACGGAGGAAGAGTGTCATTGTTAGCTGCTGGTATTGGTGAGCTACTTCACTGTGAAAAGTCATGTAATGCTTTGGAGAACAGGAGAATATTGCAGAATGGCTTGCAAAGGGAAAGGAAAGGGAAAGTTGTTATCTAGGAATGGTCAGATGTTATTTTTTAACAAGACGCTCCTGCCCAAAGATCAAGTCCATCAAGCTCATGTTTTGTCCTGGTCAGAGTCCAGATTTGAACTTTATAGTGAATATTTGGTCTCATATTAAACCCAAACGAACTGCGAGACATTTTTCAACTACTAATAAACAGTTTGAAGACATTAACATTGAGTGGAACAACACTGACTCTTCTAACGATGTCTGCAAGTTTAAACATTTAAAGAAAACAAATAGAAGGCTATTCAATGCTAATCTACTTTATCTACAGTATTTGTGAAATTATTGCTAATTTCCTGACCAGTGATTTGTGATAAAAATGGTTAAAACCATTAAAAGACCACAAAATAATTTGCCATTTTTTTTGCCCAATAACGTTATGTATTTTGCAAAATGAAAAAGTCTAAAATTGAAAGTACATATTTTACAAGTAAAACCATTAGACATGTTAATCACTTACCAAGTCCATATACATTTATTTGCATAAATCAGTCTTAAATATGTGCGCTGTACAATTCGTATTCATTTCAACACATTTAATCAAAATAAATACTGACAGACGCATATGAATAAAAACAACAACAAATCAGCAGACATTCAGTCCTCATGAGATGATGTCCATTCACAGTAAGATGCACTTCTAGAATGAGGACAAAGGCAACAGAGATATTTTAGGGCACATGCTGAGAAAATAATAATAAATAAAAGAAACCGAAGAAGGAAATGAAATAACGAGAGAGACGCTGTGGTTCATACATAAAGAACGATAAAAAAGCAAATGCAATGATATACGTCTCTTGAAAAAGTCTTTTGTGGTTGTCCTCAGTGGCGTACGCTCTATTTTTATTAAATTTTTTTACAAATTGCACAAGATATTAATGAAGCATGTTTAACATTTTTACATTTAAAATAAAAATATTTGTGGGAAGTGTTAATCTCAGATATGCTGTCAACTTAATAAAATTACATATCTTCCAAAATAATTTGTTTTAGTATACTGATGACAATGTAAAGGCCAATTATTTATTTTTATTGTTGGTGTCGTCCGCTCTATCTGTAATACAGGTACACAGCCCATCCAATCAGCACAACAGGAAACAGGAAGTAAGGTGTGAGCTGTATTCCCAGAAGCCCCCAAGACAACACACCATTTACCAGCATAGCAGAAGATATGACAAAGAGCCGTGTGATTCCCGTTCCATGTTTCATGATGACGGACATAAGGAGCCCGTTAGCGGCCTGTCCCGCGATAATGAGCCAAACGAGCGTGGAGAAACCCTCCAGAAAGCCCTTCCGCCCGCCGCCGGAGAGATGCGACGCCAGATTGATTGCCACTCCGAAGACGTACAGAAACAAATTCTGGAGACTCAAAGGCAGCCGTTGGGTTTTCAGCACCCGCTCGGTGTAGACGGCAGCCAATCCTGAGATAAAACAGTACACAAGCACCAACAGCAAACCCCAGGATGTGATGTGAAGCCGGCCCGTGGATTCGTCCTCCAGTGATGGTTCCCGATCTAAACCGGAGTAGCTGTGAGAAACGCCGGCGGCCACGAGCATCCCGAGAGCGAACCACTGCCCGCGCCGGAGACGCTTTCCCAGGCAGGACGAGTAGAGGAGGGCGGTGGACACGATTTTCAGGTTACTGAGCACTTGGAAGGAGCTGGGATCCATGTAGGCTTGCATGAACACCACCAGGTTGTTGTTGAAAGCGTAGAGCACAGCAGGAACGGCGTACGGCGTCACCGTCATCACAGACACCGACACCTTGAGGGTGGAAAGGTTCCCAGATGCCAACAGGGAGACGAATGAGACCAGAAGCTTGGCCAACTCGATCAGAACCACACATGACGACGGGCTGAAGGGAACGTGACCATCGACTTTGGTGAGCGAGATGAGGGGAGCGTGGGAACCGTAAATGAGAACCAGGAGGAGCAGGAGAGGGACCCATCGTCTTCTGAGAGGAGGTTCTGCTTCAGAAGAACCAACATTATCTACCGCAATCATGCTCGCGATCTGCACTCGAAAGTACAAACTCAGCAAACCCTACAAACAAAAAAAGCACTAGGACGAACTTGATTCTTGAACAGCAAAGTATAAAAGAAAATGGACCTGATGTAAGGGCTGCACGACTTGGGGAAAAACGTTCGGTTTGCGATTTTCCTGCTAAAAAAATTGCAATTGCAATTTAAAATGTGATTTAAAAAACTTTTTGAGGTTTGCTGTGCTTGTTTGTAGGGCTGCACAATTTGGCCAAAGATTTAGCAATTATATATCAATTATAAAATAATAATAATTACTAAATAAAAACATTAAACAAGAAATGTTACTAATATTTCAAAGGTAAAATAAAAAATTAGTATTTAAGAAAAATTATATAATAATTTTACAGTACAACTAGAAAAATAAGTACAACTGTAGAATTAAAATACTAATATTTTTGACGATTATTATTAAATAAAAAATGATTGTAATATTTTACTGTAAGAAATTAAGAAAAATAATATAATTTGAACTATAAAATTACAATACTAATATTTATGGCTGTCTTAATTTCTTAATTTTCAAACGTTAAACCATCGAACTTGTATTTTGGCGAAAAACTAACCATAAAGCCGCTCTGAGATGCTGCAAACGTGTGTAAATAAACACAGAGCTGCGCTTCACTCTGAAACACGCAGAGCATACATTTATTTGGTTGAATCACAGCCTTTGCGATGTGATAATCGCACTGAGCCATATCGTGCAGCCCTACATGATGCCCATTATAACAGCCTTCATTATAAAGTCCAAATCCACACTCACATATAGACTCCAAAACACAGTTTTTTCTAAATCAACAGTTTCGTTCATGAGGGAAGAATTAACAATCGATGTGACGTTGAATGACATGCTCTCCTCTTCAGTCTGAATTCAGTCCACTTCTAATCGCTGGGTCCTTTCTTCAGGGAGTTCAGGAAGTCTCGTACGGTCTCCTCGATGTTGGGCACCTGATAGTTCTGAACAGCGCAGATTCCCGTCAGCGTTCCCAAAGCGACTCCTAAGATGGCAGACGAACGCATTTTGGAAACCACATATCCAGCCAGGAATCCTTTCAGGAAAGGAGACGCTAATAATGATCCACCCTAAGAAACACAAACAGGACGGTTTCAGCTGCTGGCTGGGAAGTGTGCAGTCATTGAGCCGTCAATATGACAGTATATAAAGAGCAACATCTATATAGTGCAGCAGATTAATGGCATATTTCAAGAGAATCGTTCAAATTGGTATAAAAGCATGAAATTTGGGTCACTTTTGGGGAAAAAGGCGTTGGCCACCCAAAAATTCAACATGGCGGCCATTTTTTCAAGATGGCTGCTATTTCTGTCAAATGCTCATTATGTCAATCGTTCAAACAGTGATGTAGGCATAACATTTTGTGAAAATACTCTCTACAGAATGTTTTTTTGGAAAACAGTGCTTGTCCCTCAAAAATTCAAGATGGCCGCCATTTTTCTTGAATCCTTACATTTTTTTTAATAAATGGATATATAACATACTATCTTCTGCTTACCAGCCCACTTTTAACCACTAGGAGAGGGGTTTCAAACGGATATGGTCTGTTTAATTTTTTTTATTTCATTCACTAAAATAAATATTTCATTTTGCTTTCTAAAAACTGGTAAAAAAAAAAATGGCATTAATTACAATAATTTAAAATATAAAAAAATGTGTGGCAAAAAATCTGCTATAATGCTATATATAATTGCTTTTATAATAATAATAATAATAATAATAATAATGTAAAGGAAATTATTTTATTTTATTTTGTTGTCATAATAATATTAGATTTAATATTTTCCTCACAGTGTAAATGGATTTTTATACATAAAAATATTCGGCTGCATTTATATTTATCAATAAGGTCTCTCACAAGGGGATCAGTGTATTTGGTGGTACTTAGCATTAAAAAGTTTGAAAATGTCTGCGCTAGGACATAATGAAGTAATAGGGATGCAATATATCAGCACCATATTTGCATCAGCCATAATTAATCAAATTTAATTAAAATTAAAATAACTACATCTTTCTGATTCAAACACACTCTTCTTTTATGGCAGGTTTCAAACCTTTCTTAATTTATATTATAATTTTTTAATAAATCATTTAATTTGAATAATGTTACATTAATTTAGTGTGAGTATTTTCTGTTTAAGAACAGGCGAAACCGTATCGATTTATAATATCAACATATTTATTATCGGCCAAAGCAAAAGTAATAAACAGTACAGAACCAAAGTTTCTGTACGTGTTCCTCAGTATGTTAGGACCGGGCCGGATCAGTGGTGGATCTGGTTCTGTGGTACCTGTGGGATTCCAGCTTGAACCTCATCCTCCACCTTCTTCTGGATCTCCTCCAGCTGGTCTTTGAGCTGAGCCAGATCCTTCAGTCGGGTCACCGGATCCTGAAACAGATCCGACACACATCAGACCACACGAGACCACTGACACATCCAGATCAATGCACTAAAACAATATACAGTTATAGGAGTAATAAGCCCTAAGAAGCCGTGGCGTGATTGATTTACTGTACAGTGAAATTCACTGTTAATCACGGCTTCACGTGGCTTATTGCTTTCATAAAACAGTTATTCCACATATCTGCAAGGTTTCATAAACTAAACACACAGACACCAAAATGTAATGTTATTGATAAAAAAATATATATATTATTCTTCCACCAAGCAATGTAGTTCAGAAGCAGGATGTTTGCCAAGCAACACAGTAATGCAGTCACAAGTGTGTGTTTGTATATTAATTTAAAATAGCTTTGAACGCAGCTCAACCAATCAGAATCGAGGACTGGAACAATCCATTTTATAATTACGTTTAGTCAAAATTGACAGATGAACTCCTTTTGCTCAATTTCTAAGCACTTTCAATCTGGTTAATGAGATACTTTTATTTTTATTAACTTTCAGAAAACAAAGACTCTTAACATCAAACAGAAGAGAATGATGTATATAACAGATCTTCTATTATTGTGTTTGGGAGTCCTCCTATCATTAAAGAGTTTGAAAACACTTGCACTATGATAATGGAAGTACAAACTAATTAATTAAATGAGAAGAAATTTATATCAATGGCCATTTTTTGTATCCATAATAATTAATGTATTACTTTTATTTAAAATGAAAATAAATAAAAATATTTCCAATTCAAACACATACTCTTTATCTATGGCAGGTTTCAAATCTAATAGTTTATTTCCTTATATTATAATGTGTTAATAAATAATTTAACTTGAATTATGTTACATGAATGCAATTTAGTGGATGTATTTTCTGTTTAAGAACAGTAATAGACAGACAGTAACAGTTATAGACTTATGATATCAACATATTTATTGATATTGTAAATATTTGGCCTAAATTACACATTATTTTATCTTGATCAATTTACATATTTTCTTGTATCGCACAAGGAAAACATTAAATTCTACAGATTACATTTTTCAAAATAAGATGTGTTTCTATACATTTCTTATTTCTAGTAATTGCAGTTAATCATATCTTACAAGTGTGATGCTTTTCTTTCTATGACAGCTGTCAAATGCCAAGAGTTCAGAAAGGCAGCAGTGACTTTACATTACTCCAATATAAAGCGTCACAACAGCTCTAATAACCAAACAGCAGGTGATATTGATAGCACAACACTTAAATATAAACGACATACCCGATTTGTCCCTATCTGTACATTAATTCATTATAAAAACAGCGTTGTTTTAGACAGACCGTGGTTTCTCGGGTTTCTCACCTTGTCTTCCGCCATACTGCAGAAATGATAAACGATTCAATGTGCGCTCGATTCATCTGACCTGAATGAATGACGACTCGCTCGAACACAACTACTCACGCTGTTTTACTTTTAGTACTATGGCTCGAAATGATAAATATAACATTTTAAATGTATATTTTCCTCTAAATGTTTATTCAAGTAATTAGTATAATTTATTCAGGTGTAAATAATTGTCCAGACCGATCTGGGGGTAAACGGCAATGTCACGTGCTACTTGTTACTTTCCTCATCGCTGTTCATGATTGACCAATCACTATAGTTTTTCATTACGTTATCAGTTTTGTGTTATCAAGGTTGTAGGGGCTGATTTCTATTTACGTCTTATTAAAACATGCCTCTTTTGGAAAGACTTAAATGATATTATTTTTTTTAATGACAAAAATATCCTGAGATTTGACAGCTCAACGGATTATTCGGCTCCCTGAGCAACCGAGCTACAACTACTTTATGTCGCCTGAGAAATAAATATTATTAATTGATTTATAAATTAATCTCTTATTCTTTTTCCTTATATATTTCTGATTTACCCTTTTCGGTCGTTAGCAAATTGTTAACTAATTTTTCCCCTCTGTATTTTGTTGACAATGCGTATTGTTGTTCAATTTTGTGTATTATACACTAAAATATGTATTATAAACATGTCACCTCTGTACTTTTGCATTAATAAAAACGGCATGTTATGAAAAATTAACAATCGGTTTTCTGTTAATAAAGTATATAAACCTTCAAAAAACGTTGTCTCCTAGGAAACAGATATTTACCATAGATATTTGCCACTATATGGTTTCTACAAAAATACAACATAACAACTAAACAGTGCAATAAATAAATAAAATCTATTCGAATTTCTCAGTGTTATTAGAACGACGGTTGTCACGTGCTACCTGTTACTTTTCTAATCGCTGTTCATGATTGACCAATCACTGTCGTTCCTCTTTACGGCGTAATGCAGTTTTGTGTTATCATTCTATAGAGATTGTAGGGGCTGATTTCTATTTGCGTCTTAGTTTTTACATATATGTACCAGACCTGAAATAGTGTAAAAATAAATATCGCTTAAACACAAGGGCAAAATAAAGCTCGTACTCTATTCAGTTGGAAACGCTGTAGATCAAACTCTCATTGGGCCTCCAGTCGTTCATCTGATCTCTTCTCCGCCATTTTTACGGCACTATTCTGCAGGAAACACCGCTAAAACACCGGCTCAGCTCTGAGCTCTAACACCCCACACACACACATGATCCAGATCCCCGATCCCGCGGCTTTACCGGTGTTATGCTGAGAGATTCGGCTGGATTTGGACCGATCCTGCGCTCATTCAGGTAAGGCTTCAATAAGACACGCGCTCATTGGCCGCAGACAGTCAGTATCAGCACTCAACAACAACCGACATCACACACACACACACACACGGTGACGGGAGGGAATAAAACACACTCTGACATGTCTGCATACACTCTTTAAACACTTTAGCTGTGGCTTTATGTAAATAAACGGCATATATGCGTATATATTTTTATATGAAGCTGTTGAGGAGTGTCACGTGATGTTGTTCAAACGTTTTTGTTGTTTACCTGCATCTGTTCCAGCTGTGTAACGAATGCTAACAAAACAGTGCATACACGTACCATGTCTTGTATATGTACTATAGTAATAGTATAGTATTCTCGGAAGTCCATTAGTATCATGTAAGGAATTTCAGGATACCTTTTTAAAGAGCATGTAAACATGGGTATTTCACCCCAAAATGAAATATAAAACTGAAGAAAATATATTTTGCAGAAAGAAAAATGCCAACAATTGTCTTTTTTTAATTAAAGATTTATTTATTTATTTATATTCTGTCTATTTTGTCTATTTATAGGCATGGTGCCTTAAACACATTTCCAACCAAAAAAGCAATTTGGCAATAAAATATTGATTTCCTGAAGGCTGATAATGAAAAAATCAAGAAGTTCTGCTTCTGTTTGATTTCCATGATCGTCTCACACTGATTATTAAAGTTCACTACACACCTTGAATTGCATAATTCATATTAATTACATTTGAATTATTTAAGTTGGAGATAAACACAAGAATAATAATAGAAGAATAAAAATAAATAAATAAAACATACAAATAGGGTATATCTGCATCTTGATAAGCAAATAACATACATGTTGTGCACCGTCAAATAATCAATCGGTCAAA
The DNA here is from genome assembly GCF_965113295.1 of Leuciscus leuciscus. Lineage (NCBI taxonomy): Eukaryota > Metazoa > Chordata > Actinopteri > Cypriniformes > Leuciscidae > Leuciscus > Leuciscus leuciscus. The sequence continues at coordinate 6,362,570 of NC_138732.1, forward strand.
GGATAGATTTAAAGCTTTGCAGTAATTTAGTCTTTATTTCGTTATTTCTTGTCGCTGTTAATGAAGACCTATTTTTATTTTAAAATAAGTAAAAGAAGGTTTTTGTGATGCCCATTTACATTTGCGGATAAATAATTTTCCATATATACTACATACATTTATAATATACCACATTTTAAATTCAGCATCAATATCATAGAAACATAACACATCTTTTCCCTGAGTTGCATTTAACAAAATAAAAGTCAAATCACACCAAAATATTAAATACAATCATAAAATAAATGTTTTTCTCCTTTAAAAAAACCAATTCAAGTCAAAAACCTCGCAATCACCAGTCATGCAGGATAAATCTGGTGAACAGTTTTAAATTATACCTCTCAATTTTTTTTAGTAATACAAAAAAACACTGTTAAAGGCTTGAATTGAAACATTTTGACATTTTTCTATTTCTCCTAGAGATGGAGTCCATTTATGGAGAGATGGAGGTGGAGAGCTGCTACACGCTTCTGGAGCTTCCTTCGCCCAAGAAGAAACGCAAGAGCAAAAGCAGCATGGAGAACTCCGACAAACCCAAGAAGCCCAGGTAGACCTTCATGGAGAAACCTGATCGATGATTAATCAAACCTGATTAACATCTGTAGTTGTTTGAGCTGCTCTAACAGCCTGTCTGCTGTCCCAGGTCAGCGTACCTGCTCTACTACTTTGACGTGCATCAGAGCGTTCAGCAGGAGCATCCCGATCTGCCCCAGTCGGAGATCAACAAATGCATCAGCGACAGCTGGAAGAGGCTGAACGTGGCGGATCGAGGCTATTACCTGGAGAGAGCGCGCATGGAGAAAGACGGCGTCGACCCTGTAAGTCTGTCACTTTGAGAAGACCAATGTAAATCAATTTCAGCTAAGTTGACTGAATAGCTAAATATGGTTAATTCCATGTGTAGGAAACTCAGAAGCGAAGACCAGGAAACTTGGTTGTATCTTCAGCAGGATTCTTTATTGAGAACACGAGCTGTCGGTAGCTGCTTTATATAGGGGCAGTGCTTAGATATGGAGACAAAGCACCTGGGTGACGACCTTAAACAAAGCATGCAAATGAAGTATCCAGGTTTAGGAACTCGCCTTAGACTCTAGAGCAGGGATAGGCAACTCCGGTCCTGGAGGGCCACTTTCCTGCAGAGTTTAGCTTCAGCCCTGATAAAAACTCACCTGCCTGTATCTATCTAGTAATCCTGAAAACACTGATTGCCTTGTTCAGGTGTGTTTAATTAGGGTTGGAGCTAAACTCTGCAGGACAGTGGCCCTCCAGGACCGGAGTTGCCTATCCCTGCTCTAGAGTGTTACCAATCCTAATCCAATCAGCATAACTATTCAAAGTTCCAATCAGCATAACTATTCGGAAGTCTTTTCTTCTCTATTGTGATGTATAAAAACTTGGTCAAGAATAAATGTTGGGCAGGATTTTGTCTGTGGGGAATTGATTGGATGGTTGTGGTTTGCTATTGGTGGATCTCATGTGAGTGACAGGTTGCCCCGCCCTCACGCCAGTAAACACATCATCAGAGAAGAGAAGAGATGAGCTGCAAGAGGGAGGAGAAGATGCTTTGATTAAAGATTAGTAGGCGCATGAATTAAAAACTAATAATAATGTGCACAGATACATCATTTATAATAAATACTGCAGTGTTCCATAAAAAAATAAGAATGGTACATTTTGATTTCATGGTGACTTTAAAGGTGCATTGCGCAAGTCTCTGAGTTTTTGCAGAACTATGTCCCCTCTGGCGGCAAGCGAAACTGCAACAACAAAAGTTTTATTTTTTTTTATCTTACGTGGAGTTTGCGTTGGTGTTTGAAATGAACTACAAGCCGGTCTCTTAGAATCCATCTTCTACGGAGAATGGCGGCGAATACACAAACCTGCCAGACAGCCAGGTGAGCGTGCCGTGAACGCGCATGACGTCACGCCCAGTCTCAAATTCCGACCCGAATCCCTCTTATTTATTTTACTGTACAGGATTATAGAGACAATCGCAGTGATCAGAGAACGACTCATTCAGCCCATCAGGCAATTGTTTAAGCATGTATGGGTTAGAAAACGGGTATTTTTAACATGAAAAGTTGCGCAATGCACCTTTAAAAGTGCTTCATTCTGTTAATTCTCCTGGATTAATAATAAGAAAATAATTTTTAGTTTTTAATTTGTCATATTGGTTTCACTTAAGAATATATTGAAAATTAGGCCTATTTTCTTTTTAATTAATTAGATTAGATTCAATTTAATTGTCATTTAAACAATATGTGCGTGTACATCATTTCTAGATTTATTATACATTTTTAATTTTGTGTGTGTATATATATATATACATTTACCTGAAAATTGTCTATATATAGTCTTTAGATTTATAATAAATTTTTAAGTGTGTGTGACATATTTAAAATATTAAAATATCTATAATTTATAAATAATAATTATATATATATATATATATATATATATATATATATATATATATATATATAATATGTGTGTAAAATAATTGTTTTAATTAAAAATGATGACCGTAAATTTTCCGTCGCTTTCACAGAGCAGCCAATCAGCAGCTGCGTCGTCTCAGGACGTCCCAGGTTTCCGCAAGATCCTCCCGAGAGCGAATTATGTGCTCCTGCCCAAGACTTCTGCGGGAGGAGAGCGGGCCGAGGGCGAGAGTGACATGGATGCCCTCACGGATGGGGCCCCTCGGGCCCCCGCTCAGGAGCCTCTGGTGTCCCCCATGACTCTGGGCAGTGAGGTGGAGCTCTCGGAGCAGTGCATCGCCATCGAGGCGCTCAGTGAGGACACAACCGCGTCCCACAATCCCAGTGACAGACTGACGAGTCTAGGGCGGGACGGTCACAAAGCTGTTACTCTGCTGATGAAGAGGGAGGAGTCTCGAGTGTCTTACGGTGACGTTGGCATAGCGATAGAGAATGGAATGGAGGGCGGGGCTTTGATGCCTCAGATTAAAGCAGACGCCACTCATCTAGTTGCCATAATACCCAATCAGGTGGGCTGTCAATCATCACTGCAACATTCACTTTAAAACATAAAGCACATGAATGAAGGAGCCTTGATTAGCTAAACTAATGAATGAGCTTTAGTTTTTCACTTTTTCAAAATGATTAATATTTATTCTGTGCCATGTGTTTCTCAGGGCCTCGAGAATAAAGTGATCAGCACGGCCAGCCCAATAATGATGTTTCCGTTAATGAGCGCTATGAAACCAGAACCCAAACCCTCCTTTAAACTGGTCAGTAAATCATCTGCAGAGATGTGATGTTTACCTATTCATACAGATATCCGTATTTTCTTACCTGAGAAGTAATAAAGGGGAAAAAATGGCTTTTTCAAATGCATTTCTTTCATGCATGGATTGCTTTCTTCCGGTATGTGTTTCCGGGGCTCGTGTAAATGCTTCTCCACACAAACTTCATCTCTGCCTCTGCTCTGAGTTTGAGTGGCTGATAATGTGTGTTTGAGAATCATTCATAAATCTGTTTCTGACAAAAGAGAAGCTTTAAATTCTCCCTGATGTTTTTCTACAAAATAAAGGCTGCATGGTTTAATATAGACAGACATAAATCTTAGTATTGTAATGTTATTGCTGTTCGGTAAATTAAAATGATTATTATTATTATTATTATTATTAAATACAAAAAATGTGTTACAGTAAGTATTAATACAATAGCAATATATTTCTTTATTGATTTAATTTGTATCATTTTAATTAATAAAATAAAAACAAAAAAATATATAATAATAATAAATAAATAAACAATTATAATAATAAAAAAAATGCTAATTTTTGTTGTTGTGTAAACACATTGCATGTGTTTTTCCTTTATTGTTCTTAGCTGATCACATTACCGCATCAGCAAAAACAATAAGTAATACAATATTTATACAAAACTCTTCCTCACAAGCATTATATTAATCCACTGCCTTTTAAACACATGTTTTGTTCATATATAATAAACCCACATTCCAGTTTTCTGTGCACAATGCATGAAATGAAAAGCTCAGTTTATGTACTGTAACTCTCACATGTGTTCTGTTCTCAGCCCATCAAATACACACGGAGAGGACGGGGCAACTGCACCACACCCGGGTGTGTGTTTTCATACGTCACCCGTCACAAACCGCCCCAGTGCCCTGACTGTGGACAACACCTCGGGGGGAAGTGGGTCGCAGCAGTGAGTCCTCAAACCTGTGCTATGAGTCAAGCTTAGTCGTGGCCGATACTCATTCAGATACATTCATACAATAGATGATCAAAGCATACAGTTAAAAATCCTAAACATCCATACTGTGTTTTTTTTTATGTCTCTTATGCTCACTTAGGCTGCATTTATTACAGCAAAAATGTGAATATATATATATATATATATATATACAGTACAGGCCAAAAGTTTGGACACATTACTATTTTTAATGTTTTTGAAAGAAGTTTCTTCTGCTCATCAAGCCTGCATTTATTTGATAAAAAATACAGAATTTTTTTTTAATATTGTGATATATTATTACAATTTAAAATAATTGGTTTTAAATTTATTATACTTTTAAATTATCATTTATTTCTGTGATGCAAAGCTGAATTTTCAGCATCATTACTCCAGTCTTCAGTGTCACATGTGACATAGAGACAGAGCGTATTTAGGCCACGCCCACACCCAGGGGGAAAACAATCCAACCGTCTCCATTGACTTTGCATTGCGAGAGGCTGCCTCCTTGTCATTTCTTGCTTCTAACAAAAGACAGACAAATGCCTAAAAGCTGCTGTGTGACAAGGTGTACAGCAAACAAGCTAAAAAAAACCAGAAATACGTTTTTATTAGCTCTCGACCTCAAAAAACGAGTGTTTAGTACATAAAAGTGGATACAGGCAGTTGAGACAGAGCGTCACGTGTCTCATTACTCTGAGAACTAACGTACGCCCGCCGGAGGAGACCGTAATCGGCAACACAGGATAGTTTATCTTACAGAAATATAATATATAAAACTGACATTTGGATATTTGACTCACCAGTGACCAAATGTTTAACTTACTGCACACGTAGTGTATTTTAGTGCATTCTGAGTATCAGGATCCCACAATTTACCCATTCGTTCCAGCCTGTATCCACTTTTATGTCCTCAAACGCTCGTTTTTTGGGGTCGACAGCTTATGAAAACTTATTTCTGGGTTTCTTAGCTTGTTTGCTGTACACCGTGTCACATAGCAGCTTTTAGGCATTATTCTGTATTTTGTTAAAAGCAAGAAATGACAAGGAGGCAGCCTCTCGCAATGCAAAGTCAATGGAGAAAGTTGGTTTGTTTTCCCCCTTGGTGGGCGTGGTCTTCAGATTATGACGCGTTGCGCTCTGTCTCTATCCAGTCTATCACATGATCCTTTAGAAATCATTCTAATATTAGATTTATTATGAGTGTTGGACACAGTTCTGCTGCCTAATATATTTGATGAATTAAAGGTTAAAAAGAACTGCATTTATTTCAAATAAAAAAATATTCTCTAATAATATAAATCTTCTTTACTATCACTTTTTATCAATTTAACATTTGATTTATTTCAAAAAAAAGAAAGAAAAAAAATTACTGACCCCAAATTGCTGACCAGTAGTGTATATTGTTACAAAAGATTTCTATTTTTAAAACATTTGCTTCTTTTTTTTTTTTTTTTTTTTTTTACTTTTTATTCATCAAAGTATCCTAAAAAAGTATCACAGGTTATGGAAAAATATTAAGCAGCAGAACTGTTTCCAACTTTGATAATGAATCATCATATTAGAATGATTTCTAAAGGATCATGTGATAGACTGGAGTAATGATCCTGAAAATTCAGCTTTGCATCACAGAAATAAATGATAATTTAAAGTATAATAAATTGAAAACCAATTATTTTAAATTGTAATAATATTTCACAATATTACTTTCTGTATTTTTGATCAAATAAATGCAGGCTTGATGAGCAGAAGAAACTTCTTTCAAAAACATTAAAAATAGTAATGTGTCCAAACTTTTGGTCTGTACTGTATATCATAATGTATTCTAATATGATGATTTGCTGCTCAAACATTTTTAATGCATTCTTTCTGAATAAAAGTATTAATTACTTGCCCCAAACTTTTGAATGGTAGTGTCTCACAGTTTCTACAAAAATATAAGGCAGTACAACTGTTTTCAACATGATAATAATCATAAAAGGATTCTTGAGCATCAAATCATCATATTAGAATGATTTCTGAAGGATCATGTGACTGAAGACCGGAGTAATGATGCTGAAAATTCGGCTTTGCGTCACAAGAATAAACATTTTAAAATATATTAGAACAGAAAACAGTTATTTTAAAGTTCCTGAACTGAAATATGTGGCTCTTGTGCTTAAATATTAATTTCTGATTATAATCTTAAAGTGAGAGGAATTTAAAACAAGTTGTGTTTCCCTGTTTTACAGGCTAAGAGAAGCTCAGTTAAAAGAGACCCGTCTTCAGCAAAACAGTGTGACGACTCCAAGCCTCCAGATCACGTGACGGACCCTGATGAGACGTCGTCCAAAGACACAGAACACACGAGCGCTTCCATTATTCCTCCGAGAAGCTCTTCAGATAAAGCTGAGGACGTCCGCAGGGTGAGCCGGAGAAAGAGAGAGCGGATGAATGCAGTGTCAGCTCCTCAAACACCTGAGGGCGCTGGTGTCAACAGATCTGATGCTGAACACACTGCAGTCCTGTAAGAAACTCAATCACACACTTCTCACACCTGGATGACCGAATCTGCAGTTTATAACATTATTTATATACTTTTATATTTTGATTTTGTGTTTCTTTTTATATTTTTAATTTTCATTTTACTTCGTTTTAATAATTTTGTTTTACTTTTGTCATTTTCTATTAGTTTAAAAAAAAATCTATTTTATTTAGCTTAAATTGATTGATTTAAATTATTTAAAAACTAAAACTGAAATGTAAAATTAATTATTTCATAATAATAATTTTTTCAAATTTTTAACTTAAGATTTTCCATGTAATATTTATATTTGATTTTGTTTCTGCTTCATTGCAATTACCGAAAACAATATTTAATAGCTTTTATTTTCAGTTTAAATTTTGAGTGTGACATGAACATTAGCATCTCTTTCTTGACTCATTATTTAATCAATTTTAACACAAAATAATTTGATTAAAAATGCAAAATAACTGATAACTGGACACTTGCTACATTGAACATGCAATATAATGAGATGATTTAACTACAGTGTTGCATATTACTGTATGAAATGTATATTATTGCACACGGTGTACTGTTTGCACACAATGTGAACTGCACAATATGCATGAAGTAATGCATGTTTGATCATCTCTGTCCTCCTCGTTCACTGCGACTCTCTGATGTGTGTGTGTTTGGTGTCGTGTGCTTCAGAGCATTGGGTGGTGGGCATATTCAGGTTGTCACGAGAGAGAAAAACAGCAGTGTAGTTCAGAAACGCCGGATACGAGCTATTCTTCCAGCACCCGCCCACAGCAGTGAGTCCGCCGTTATTTAATAACACTAATGAATCTGTAAATGAACTGCATCTGATGTTTACATGTAGCCTGTCTCTCATAGATGCGTCCGGCCAGTCCACAGTGGTGCAGTGGATCACGGTCCCCCCTGATAAAGTCAAAACTGACACTAATATCATCAGAGCTGGTGAGTCAAACACTAAGGAGTGATGTAATGATATATCTGTTGGGTTGCATTCATCTTATCTTCATTGTTGACTCTATTAGTTGTGATATGTTGTGTTTGTAGTGAAAGCGTCACCCAGTGAACACATGACCGGTCTGAAGCCCAGCACCCTCAAACAGCTGGGTCACATGATCACACCCAGTGCCTTAGAACAGGTGAGATTACTGTACCCGATACTCTGAGATGAGGAGAATAATAATAATAACTATAGTAATGTTCATAATAATAATAATAATCTGAGAGAATAAAAAAGTAATAAAAACAGAAAACAGGAAAATAATAAAAATAACATTAATAATAAAATTAACTATACAAAATACAACAAAACTATACAGTAATAATACAAATATTAAGGCAGCATTAAGTAATGAAAACAATAAGAACAAGAATAAATAATAATCTGAGAAAGAGAAAAATATTAACAATAATAACAACAGTAACAGTACAAAATAGTAATAATAATATAAACAATAAGAAGAAAAATAATCTGAGAGAAGAAAAAAAAAATTATAGTAATATTAATAATAATAATAATTATTATTATTAGTTGTTATTATTATAATAACTATAATAATAATACAGAATACAATACAAAGTAATAATAATGCAAATATTCTGAAAGAATAATGTAATAAAAACAACAACAATAACAAGAAAAACAAGAAAAATATTAACAATAATAATAACAGTAACATTAAAAATAATAATAATGATATGAGTGAATAATAATAATAATAATAATAATAAAATAACAACAATAAAATAACCTGTAAGAAAACAAAAAAAACAAAATAATAATAATAATCTGAGATAATACTTTTATTCTAGATTAATAAAAATAGCAATAATGATAATAACAATTCAATAATAAACAACAACAACAATGATAAAAAATAATCAGAGAAGGAGAAAAATAACAATAGTAATAATAATAGTAACCATACAAAATAATAATTAAAATATTCTAAGATAATAATAATAATAATAATAAAAACAACTACAACATAAAGAATAAGAAGAATAATGATGATAATAATAATCTGAAATTGGTGTGTGTGATATAGAATGTAAATGTGTTTACCGGTGTGATTGTAGAAGCCGCTGACGGTCAGCAGTAACCAGTACATCATCACAGACAACGGTGTGAAGATCCTCTCCATGGTGCCCTTCAAGAAGAGCGCCGGGTCCTCCCTAGTTAGTGTTATAGGACATCTTCTGTGTTTTCCTATGATAACTGTGATCATCAGATGGTGGACTAGTGCTGAATGTGTGTGTGTGTGTGTGTGTGTGTGTGTGTGTGTGTGTGTGTGTGTGTGTGTGTGTGTGTGTGTGTGTGTGTGTGTGTGTGTGTGTGTGTGTGTGTGTGTGTGTGTGTGTGTGTGTGTGTGTGTGTGTGTGTGTGTGTGTGTGTGTGTTCTTCAGGCTCTGGGTTTGTCTACAGCGAGAGGTCGAGGTCGTTGTAAGAATCCGGCGTGTGATTACGTCTATAAAAACAGACACAAACCTCAACACTGTCCGACCTGTGGCTGTGAGCTCGCCAACAAACACGTCAAGAAAAACAAACTCACGGTTCGTCTCAGCACACCGTATCTTCTAGAACCAGTCGCTTTATTAAAGTTATCTAAGTATCATTCATTAATGCATTGTTTGCAGTAAGAGTTCGTAAATGTTTCTTTCATGAGCTCCACTCTTGGTGGACTGTTGGAGTTCGGCATTGTGAATGTACAGTCAAACTAAAATGTATTCAGACACCTTCAACATTTCTCAAAATTATCACAGTTTATTCGCTATAGTTTAGAAAATGGTAATAAAATATGACAAGAACTCAGAGTTATCAAATCTGTTTGACTGGTTTTGTCCGTCCTTCTGTCAGACTGTCTCACACATGAATTATGCTGAATATCTGTCAGCTGTTAAATTTAACTACACAATTAGATAATACCAATTTAGCTCAACCAATCACCAAGCAATGCTTCATTTTGTTCAGTCTGTGTGTAAAAATGTCGCATTAGCAATTAAAGAAAAAACACTTCAGCAAAACATGCTCAGGTCAAAGTGTCTGAATCAGACTAAATTTGACTGGTAGTCACTGTATGAAGAATTTTTGGGTATAATATGTCACAGTTTAGTTTATTTTGCTCTCCTCACTTACATAAATGAACTATAGCGTTCTGCACACACTAGTAAAAAAATATCAAAAATGATATCTGGTGTCTGAATAATTTTTGGTTTGACTGTATGTCTGCAATAATACAGCCAACAAGAAGAGCAACTAAAATGGTGTTTTCCCTGATGAGTCTCACACTAATGAGTGTGTGTGTGTGTGTGTGTGTGTGTGTGTGTGTGTGTGTGTGTGTGTGTGTGTGTGTGTGTGTGGTCCAGCCGTGCGCTGAGGATGTGTCCAGTTCTGCGCTTCTGTTGGACTGGTCTCAGGCTCTGAGCGGGTCTCAGAAGGAGCATCAGCGTCACTCCACCGTCAGCCTCCTGCGCTCGTGTCTGCAGTTCCCGGAGAGCGAGAGTGAACTACAGGACGTGCTCAGACTCATACACGAGCTCAACAACCTAGAGGAAGAGAAACACACGCAGGAGAGCAGCGGCTGGCCGAGCTTCTACGAGTCTGCGGCCACACACTGCAGTCTGTGTCAGTGCGAGCTGTTCAGAGGAGACCCGAGGTGAGAGGAACCGCACCGCATGAGGGTGTGCTGGAGGCATGGGGGGGAATCGCTGGGAGATTCTCATGTTGTGTTGTTGTTTTGTGTTGTTTAGTTCAGTCGCAGGTTTGGAGGATTGCTGGTTGTTGACGGATCGTGTAATTCGTCCCGTCACTCTGCAGCTGAAGGTCTGTACCAATCTCCAGTGTCTGGCCATACACAGTTTCACAGACCTACATCCAGGTAAACACACACACACAAGAATTGTCTTGTTTAAATATACTTAAAGTAAATATTCTTTTAAAACTGTTACTTTGCCATGTAAGTAGTTTGTCATTTTCATTTATGCTTTTGTCAGACCAGACTCTTTTATGTCTTTTACTCTTTTACTCTTTCATTTTCATTTTAATGTATTCAAATAACTAAAGCTGAAATAAAAATGAATCAAAACTATACAAAAAAAATAAATAAAAAAATAATAATATATATATAAAAAGTTACACAAACAAAAAATTACTAAAACTTTAACTAGAATTAAAATGAAAATGAAAATATGAAAATAAAAACTAATTCAAAATAAAATAAAAATCTAGAAAAACGATATAGACGATTAAAATTAATAATAAAAATGAAAATTAAGATGAAAAATCAAAATAAAAAATATATAGACAATTGGAAATAATAATTAAAATAACAGAAACAAAAAATTGCTAAATCTTAAACTAAAATTCAAATTCAAAATAAAATAAAAACTAATTCAAAATAAAATACAAATTGATAAATCTTTATAGACATATTTAAATAAACAAAAATGAATAACTTAAAATAAAACCTAAAACAAAAAAACAACAACTATATAGACATATTTTAAAAAACAAAACCTAATAAATATATATATATATAAAGTTATATAAAAAGTTATACAAACAAAACATTTCTAAAACTTTAACTAGAATTAAAATTAAAACCAAAAAAAAAAATATATATATATATGTCATGGTACTACAAAATGACTAAAAGTTTAACTTAAATTAAAATGAAAACAGGAAATATGAAAATAAAAACTCTTTCAAAATAAAAACTATAATGTTATCTGAATGATCCTAAAATAACAGTGTGCTGTAGCGTCTCTCGTAACTCTGACAGTGCAACATGTATTACTGCAGGCTCTGTGTGTTTGTGTGTTTCTCAGGTGTGTTTAATGTTGGCAATAAACTGCTGGTGACGCTGGATTTGTTCTTTAAGATGAGACATCAGATCAGACTGGGAGACGAACCTGCACATGCTGCTCTCAGTTTAATCAAACACTCACTAACAGGTGCTTCATCATCATCATCATCATCATCATCATCATCATCTTCATCTCTCACACACTGTGCACGTGTGTGTGTGAAGTTTACCGTGCCTCTTTGTGTCTCGTGCAGACGCTGTGTTGAGCTCGGAGCAGGAGTCACATGTTCAGGATCTGTTCTGCAGCGGTTACTGGGCGTTTGAGTGTCTGACGGTTCGAGACTACAACGACATGATCTGTGGTGTGTGTGGCATCGCTCCCAAACTGGAGATCACGCAACGCAACTCCAACAACACCTTACTGCTCAAAAACGTGGAGGTAACGCCAATGAAATCACATAAATAAGTTTATGTTGAAGCACTAAAATTACTCAAACTAAAATAAATATAAATTAAAGCTGAATAGAATTATTAAAAAACAAACTAATAAAAATGACAAAAGCATATAAATTGATGACAATTAAAATATGAAGAAGAAAAAAAAGAATAAATACTGTGATAGTGTAAAACTCTCAGTAAATGAACACTGATGTCACGGGTGTTGTAGTTCACATGGCCTGATTTCCAGGCACCGGATGAGGTGCACGTCGATGAGTTTTGGCTGACGATGGAGAACGAGGCGCTGGAGCAGGTGGTGTTTCCCTCTGGTGTTCCTCTCACACGCTTCGACGCCTCCATCATCGCCCCGTTCATCCCTCCGCTCATGAGGAACACGGTCGCCATCAACACAGAGAAGGACAAGCTCACCTCTGACACTCAACACAGAGGTACACACACACACACACACACACGTGTTCAATCCTCTGGTGCTGCTCGTGTTAAAAAAAGTCTTAAATTAAATTAACGTATATTTTAGTTTGATAATGATTTTTTTATTTATATTGTATGGTATTTAATTATATTTATGCAATAGTTACAATCCATTTCTTCACTTTTTGAGCATAGACCTGAAAATGAATTCATAAATTCATTTCTTAATGACTTCCATAAATCTTGAATGCTTTGGAGCGCAGACTTAAAGGGAAAGTTCACCCAAAAATGAAAATTCTGTCATTAATTAGACCTTCGTTCATTCTTTTGGATGAAATCTGAGAATTTTCAGTCCCTCCACTAGGAGCAACGGTTTAACCTAAATTTTATGAAGTGCTTTGTTTGCGCAAAAAAACATAATTTACCTCTATATAGGTTAAACCACTGGAGTCACATGGATTACTTTAATGATGTCTTTCCTGTTGTTCTGAACCTTAAATGTGTAAATTGCGTTGCTCCCAATGGAGGGACTGAAAGATCTCGGATTTCATCAAAAAGATCTTCATTTGTGTTCCGAAGATGAACGAAAGTCTTTTTCAGACACTTGGCAGATTATTGCTAAAGTGAAAAAAGTTTTAAAAAAGTGAACGTAAAAAGTTATAGAATTTTACGTTTATTGTTATGAAAAATGCTATTTACATTTTTTTATATGAAATATATATTTTTCCAAAACAAATTTTACTCTAAAACTGCGAGAAAATCAAAGCCATAAATCTAAACAAGTTGTTTCCCAAATTTGAGCTTGATATCCTTCAGCAAGATTTTGTTTGGGCGCAGTACCGAATGTTTCCACTAGGTGAAAACGTTTCCCATTCATTTCCAATGCGATGAGACTATTATTTCAGAACCATTTAAGCTTTTGTTCACATAGCAAGTTTACCAAGTTTCGTACCATTCAGATAAAGTAAAAAAAAAAAAAACTACAACAAAAAATTCGGTCCAGAATGACTGAAGAGCACAAGAAGGGTGAAGTGTCTTGCTTTATAGTTCAATCGACTTTTTCAACATCGACACAGTTATTGAATTGAATCAACATGAATCAACTGACTCAAGCTGAATAATGACTACTTCTGTAGTCTCTTATCCGATGAAGTTTGCATCATTAATTTGGCTATTTTCCGGTTTATTTCTGTGAAGCTGATTTGAAAAAAATTCTAATATTGTATAAAGCGCTATAAAAATAAAGGCGAAAGGTGGTTTCTGATTCCTGAAAGCTGTGTCATTCTGTGTGTGTGTGTGTGTGTGTGTGTTTCAGGGGACCCGTCAGTCCTGGTGCGTCTGATCCACGAGGGTCTTCTGATTCCCGATCGGATGGATCTGCACAGTGAAGAGGAGCTCAGGGACGTGCTGGAGAAATGTGGGATTCCTCCTGCAGAAGACAGTGCAAAAGTACACGGCAAAACACGTCTAGATGGGAATATTTCATAAACTTATATTGCTTATATACTGAGCTAGTTATAAAAACTTAAGCCTAACAGAAAACTTTCTGCATTTTTACAATAAAAAAATAAATAAAGAACTTTATTTGATAGTGACAACTGAAAGAAGCATGTAAAACATGTAGAGAATGGACTTCTGCTTTGGTTTGACAGGACGGGATGCTGGAGTCGGTGTCGCTGCTGTATTCACAAACACAAAACGGACTCTGGACGGGACGTCAGCCACAAGCGCTCATGACGGCTGGCAAGATCAGTAAAGTCTGTCCTCATCAGGTACGCAGGACTCACTCTTATACACGTTTGTGATGATGCTGAGTTCAGATGAGCTGATGTCTGGTCTCTGGTCAGGTGGTTTGCGGCTCCAAGTATATTGTGCGTAGAGAGAGCGCTCGAGATCACCTGGACCTGCTGCTGTCCTCACGCTTCTGGCCGCCGGTGTACGTCACAGACTGTGCCCAGAAGGTGGCGCTCTGCACTGATGTATTATACCCTGAACTAGCCTCACAGATGTGGGAGAAGAATCAGGGATGTTTTTCTGATCCCACTACAACTCCACAGGTGACACATTTAATGGAATAGATCACACACACACACACACACACACACACACACACACACACACACACACACACACACATTTTTTTTTATATTTTAATTACAGTATATATTATCATAATGCATTATTATTTTTATATAATTATTATTAAAAACAGATTTATTTTTATTATTATTATTTATTTATCCTCATGTCATTCTGCTGTGATTTCTTCAATGAAACAAAAAAAGCAATAAAAATTATAAAATAATTTTCAAGCATTTATTTCAAAGGTTTAGGAAAAAAATAAATTATATCCATCCTTATTTATTCATTAAAAAAAACTAACATTTGTAAGAAATTCTACACAATTTTATTTCATCTTAGAGTGACAACTCCAAGAAGGACATTAAAATGTAATGATTAAATTACCAAAAATTACATTGATTAATTATTTATATATTTAAACATAAATATAACAATAATTATTATCATCAATATAATTGTATAATTTGATGATAATATTATCATAATGCATTTTTTTCTCATAATTATAATTTTTTTTATTGTATTATTATAATTTATTTATTCTCATGTGATTCTGCTGTGATTTCTTCAATGAAACAAAAAAAAAGAAATTAAAATTGTAAAATAATTAAGCATTTATTTCAAAGGTTTAGGAATTAATACAGTAGTCAACATTTGAAGTGGATCAAAACCTTTCATCAAAGTTATACATGAATTTTGAACAATACCCGTTCTTGTCTCAGGACAACTTTGATGAACTGTTTTGATCTTATATAATATATGAATTCCTAAACCCTCATATATTTATTTATTTCAAATGTTTAGGAATTTACATATATACTGACAACTTCAAGAATGACATTCAATTATCAGAAATTAGTTCATTTATTTCCAAAAAAGCTGCTGTTTTGTGTATAAGTGCTGATTATGTATATGAAAATATTCCGTTATTGAGTTCTATACGTAATTTATATTTTCCTTGCAGTGAACTTATTGTACAGAGATTTCAAAACGACCGATTGTCATGTCAATCTCACAGCTGTCTTCTTCTCTTTCTCAGTACGTGTCCTGCTCAGAGCTTCAGGATCAGCCGTACAGCTTAGATCTCACAGCAACTGAATCAAACCCTCATCTGCACCCGCTCACCAAATCCTCGTCTCGCTGGATAGTGCGACCCGACGCCCCCCACGACGCCCCCCACGACGCCCCCCACGACGCCCCCCACGACGCCCAGCACGCCATGAGCCTCTGCAAAGAGCTCGAGCCTTACGCCGGCCTCGTCTCCGAGATGTGGGACCAGTCCGAGGGTGAAACCAGCAACAACGACCGGCGTAAGGCTCTGGTGTTCGAGAACGCCGCGTATTACTACCTCTACAACAGATTACTGGACTTCCTGGGCAGCAGAGACATCGTGAACCAGCAGATCGCAGAGGTGTTGAGCGCGTGCCAACCGGGAGAGGTGGTGATGATCCGGGACGCCCTCTACAGGCTCGGAGTGGCACAGATCAACACTGACCCGGAGGAAGAAGAGCTGGACAAACACTCAGATGGACTCGTGTTTGAGGAGGTGATGCTCGACTGAATCAGGGACGAGCCGGAAATGTGCCTGGAAAAATGACTTCAGGTTTTATTTAAGAGATGGTGTGGAGAGAAACTGAAACTGGGGGAAATAAACTCTCGTTATTTATTCACCTGCATGTTTGTTGGTGTTTAATCTGGAAATGTGGAGCACAGAATGATTTTTAAAGCAGCTCTTTTTCATACAACAAGAGTCTCTTATGATTTCAGAATAACATGAATATAGCACACGTTTAGTGTTATGATACTATATACTAATCTTAAAGGGACAGTTCACCCAAAAATGAAAATTCAGTTGTTTCAAACCTGTTTATTTTTCCATACTATTGAAGTCAACAATTGTTCGGTTACTCATATTCTTCAAAATATCTTCTTTTTAGTTCAACAACTTGAGGGTGAGTAAATGATGACAGATATTTCACTTTTGGGTGAACTGTCCCTTTAAGATTTACATATTTAAATTATACAATTTCAATCCATCTGGATTTCAGTGTTAACAAATACAGTTAATTAGTTTAACTAATAAAATGTGATGCATTTTATCATTCATACATGAATGAAACTGCATTTCTGTAAGTGAATGTGATTTAAATACACAATAACATATTAGTATTTATTTATACATCATCATATTTATTTATGAAGATAAATATTTATATATTTATTATTAATATTTACAGTTTGTTTCTATCTGAAATTTTAACTAACTAAATATTGCTCGTTCCACAGCTAGCCGTGTTTTACTTTATACTTTTTAACTGAATAATAACTGAATAAATAATTTTCGCAATCAGCAGATTTATGCTTATTCTAATCAATTTTAATAAATGCGTTTTGCGAATATGCAAATTTATAAAAAATAAAATAGTTGCAATTAGTTAATAACAAAATACCATGACCGTTTCATTTATGTATGACTGAGAAATATGCATTACATTAAGTTTATTAGTTTGTTAAAACGGTGAAATCCAAACGGATGGATATTTTATAT
The DNA here is from genome assembly GCF_965113295.1 of Leuciscus leuciscus. Classification (NCBI taxonomy): domain Eukaryota; kingdom Metazoa; phylum Chordata; class Actinopteri; order Cypriniformes; family Leuciscidae; genus Leuciscus; species Leuciscus leuciscus. Next base: position 6,379,655 of record NC_138732.1, read on the forward strand.
GCAATTAAAATACATACATCTTAAATTTACACCTACATGTATATATATTTTTGAGTGTATGTTGCTTTTTAGAGCTTTAAATCCCGTATAAATCACCACTCACTTTCATTGTGTGGAAAAGAGCAGCGTGAACATGTGCTTTTGTGTGTGGAAGGACATGAGGGCGAGTAAATGATGCCGGCAGTTTCATTTTCCTCTGAATCCTGATCATCTGACGCGTTAATGATTGTAAATAAGAAGCTTTTTATTGCCCACAGAAAAAAGCGAAACCCACTACAGGTGAAAAACCGACAGTATTTATTTTCATTTCATATTTTGACAGCTTTTTTCATGCATAGAAAAGACTCTTTGACAAGCTGAAGTATTTATTTGGAGTGCATTTTGATCTGTCATGACCGAATCGGACTCAGATATTGAAGTTTGTGTTTGACTTGATCACTGGAGCAGCAGCTGGCATTGAGTGACCTCACACTCGCTCTCAATAAACTCTATTTTCACTGATGAAAACAAGATCACCTGACATTTTCCTGCTTTATTAGTAGCTTTCAGTAGCGAAACAAGAAAATACACAGATCTGTAGAGATCCAAGGTGCAGAATTCATTAATGAGAGCATCAACTATTAATATACTATAATATACATGTAGATAAACACAGAGGAAAGACATCATTCTGATTGAGAAATCTCATATAATTCAACTTTATATAAATGTAAAAAAAAAAAAAAAGATATAATATAAACATAAACATATGGCAGTTTGTGCTTTGAGAAAGAAAACATCAAGTTAATCATATTTATAAGTTACTCTGGCAGTGTGTGTCTGATGCTACGATGCTAATATATGCGCTGAGAACCATTGCAAACGTTAAGAAACTACAGGACAAAACCACAGATTTTTCACTACTCACAAAATTTGACGAAATTAAGAAAGTTTGAACACAAAATGTGACATTCAGCTTAAAACATTTCCACCATTTAAATGTATTTCCTTCACAACACATAATCAAAGAGGAGTTTACACTGGGAAAGAAAAGTTTTTTCTTTGTTTTCCATTACAAATATCTAATTCTTAAGTCATTTTGCTTCACAGGTAAATTGATCTTGATTTATGATATTAAGTCTTGCTTTCTGAATAAATATCAACATCAAAATGAAGTGAGTTTATGCTTATAAATATTAGTAAATATCTTCCATTTGGGTCAGAAAAATAAACTTAATTCAAAAGTGTAAAGATTATTTTTCTGAACCAACTGATGGATATTTAGGAAACACTTTACAATAAAGTCTCATTTGTTAACACTAGTTAATGCATTAATAACATAAACTAACAATGAACAATAGATTTTTTAAAGCATTTACTAAAAATGTAAACTAGTGCATTAATGATAATACAACTTTTGATCTTTAAAATATAGGAGTAAATGTTGAGATGAACTAAGAAAGATTTGTAGAAGTATTGTTCATTCTTATGAAGAAATGAAACCTTATTGCAAAGTGTTACCGATATTTTTTTAAGCAAAAACTTTTCTTCTCAAGTAAACGCATCTTGATTTAAGAATATTTGTACTTGTAAACAAGACAAAAATACTGAGGAAAATCATTTTTGCAGCGTAAATGTGCAGATTAACATGAAATGAAACTTGTCTACCTTTCATTCTACGTTACAGGGAAAAGCAAATGGTTAGTTTTGGTTCCTAAAATGGTTTCTGTGCGGTCGGTCAGTCGTTGTTTTCCTCACTATTTTTAAAGCTTTTTAAGATTGTCGGTTAATGGGAATGCCATTTAACCTTTGACCCGCAGCTATCTGAAGAAACAAGACGACATTATTGCACCAACAGTGTCAATATGGAGACGTGAATCTGTCCTCCAAACCCGCGCTGACCTCGCGCTATCACTCCAAACCCCCGTAATCACTGCGGGAAGCAATAAAACCCTGTTTTCCTACAAGGATTGAGTAAGAACCAGAGCAGGTGAATGATTTCATATCTGACCTTTGACCTCCGCTGATTACGTCCTGACCTGCATGAAGCCCGTGCTGACATTAGGAGAGGTACGTGTGATGCAGATGCACATCATGTTTGTTTGTTTGTGTTTTCCAGTGATTGCAAAAGTATAAAGTGGAAGTGAAACATGCAGCGTTTGCAAATGCAATGCGTGTTAAACGCTGAACACGATGCTTTCCGACCCTGGCAACCGAGAAGTTCAAGTAACGACAAAAAAAAAAACAAAAAAACACACACGTTTACCAAACAAATCCGAGGTTTGGAGTTTTCCACTCAAGCACTTGGCAGAGAAGTGAAACCGCTTCACTCTTAATCTTAGCAGACAAAGTGTACTAGATTTCATTGAAGCAGAGCAACTGAAATCAGAGTGTGTAAAATCACACCGGGACTGTGTTTGAGAACCATGGAGGCTTGTTTTTGCCACAGAATATAAAAATATTAAAAGGTAATTGTGACTTTTTAGATCACAATTCTGACTTTTTTTCCCCTCATAAACGTGGAATTGCGAGAGAAAAAGTCAGAATTGTGTGATCTATTCTAAACCCACAATTAAGTCACAATTACCTTTTATTTGTATTATTCTGTGACGGAAACCAGCGTCCACAGATCAGATGAATGAATGATGCGTACATGTGTGTGTCCCTCAGCAGAACTGGTAGTTGTTGGCATTCATAAGTGGCTGATCTTCTTCTTCCGGGTCACATGATGTCTCGTTTGACTCCTCTTCATGCTTCACAGGGTCACATGACTCTGGTTCTTGGTCACTGTGCTCTTCAGACTGCACATTTTGGTACTCTGTCTCCTGTGAAGGATTATGGAAATAATGATAGAATGTGACTGGTTCATTACTCACAAACACTGAAAATAACATGCTATTTTCACTTGCAGTATGGACTGTGCACAGTATGCGGCTTTACTGTATGCATGGATGCATATTCATATGGATGGGACTACATTTTTCAAATGTGAAGAGTGTGAGATACCGTATCCCATAATTCAATGCGCTTGAAGTGATATCAACCTCAATTTTTAACATCCCATCTCATGATTTGATCAGACTAACAAAAGTTCAGGGATTATTTTTGCAGAAAATTCAGATGAAAATGTTTTAAATATCAATAGTCAAGTCAGGGTTTTCATTAACTAAAACTAAAGCCATTAAAAATATATATATATTTTCTTGAAAAAAAAAAGTGAAATGTGAAATATGTGAAAATTAAAATGCAAAAGTTGTAATATGCAATATATATATAAAATTTAAATGCATAATGTGCTAAAGTGATGCAGTGTTATTTTAATATCACTGACACACCATTATAGTTTTTTATATATATTTTGAAATCATTATTATTTTTGTATATTCCACTTTCACTTTAATTTTAAAGTTGTATATATATATATATATATATACATTTCTATTTCAGTTATTAATCATTTTTGTACATCAAGTTAAACTAAATGAAAATGAGAAATGTTGCCTTGGCTACTAGCTGAAATAAAATAATTTAAAAAAAAATTACAATATATTTCAGTTAATGTTTATTTAATTTCAAGTAACGAAACGAAAATGTTTCTAAAATTTAGTTTTAAATTTAAATGTAAAACACAAAATTTAAATGTATGCTCAGAAATGTGATGTGGCCGTTAAGTGTTGTACAGTTTCACTATTAAAAAAAACAATAGGCCATATTTTAATGTAAAAAAAGTGAGGCCATTCATAACTTAAATGTGTGACATTTGCTTCTAGTTATTGAAGCCGAACAGAAACACTTATTATAATTATTATTATTATTTCTTATTATACTATTTTATTTATTATCCAAATAGCTATCCGGTTTATTTATTCTTCCAGTTATTCACCGATAGCGGGTAATGACTATCTGATGTGTTGATCGCAGTTTACCTGTGCGTCAGGTGTGTCTCCCAGCATCCTCTCGATCAGCTGACCGATCTTACTGAATGTTGGTCTCTCGGAGGCTTCCAGGTTCCAGCACATCTTCATGATGGTGTACCTGCACACAAGATCATGTGCTTCATCATCACAAAACCTGTCGTCTGAATCACACTTACCACAAAACCACAAGATGAAATGTGACCCTGGACCACAAAACCAGTCACATGGGTAAATGTTTTGAAATTGAGATGTACACATCATATGAAAACTGAATAAATAAACTTGGTCGAGATACGACTGTTTGTAAATCTGGAATCTGAGGGTGCAAAAAAATCGAAACATTGAGAAAATCTCCTTTAAAGTTGTTCATTTATGTTCACGATTGTGCTGCATTCACTCACAAAAATAAATGTTTTATATATTTACGGTTTGAAATTTACAAAATATCTTCATGGAACATGATTTTTACTTAATATCCTCATGATTTTTGGCATACAAATTTTTTTTTTTTTTTTTTTTTGACCCATACAATGTATTGTTGGCTATTGCCACAAATATACCCGTGACTGGTTTTGTGATCCAGGGTCACACATATGGATTATGGAAAATAAAGCCCTCATTTTGATGAGCATCATGATTTTTTGCATCATGACATTATTGCAATTTCAGCACATTTCAATTATCACATTTCTTATTTGACATGAAGTGTAACGTATGTACTGTATATGTATTATATTGCCTTTAATTTATGGTGATTAAATAAATAAAAAAAATTTGTAAGTACAAAAATTATTAGAGTATGTTTCTTTATAATTATTTGTGGACATGACTAGCAATTTCATAGTGAAAATTTTAAAAGCAGTTTATTTTTTTCTTCATTGTCATGACATTTGAGGTTTTTCTTTTTACTTAGTGTGTGTTGTTCTGTCTCTCTCACTGTTCAGTGGAACTAAACTCTTGATTGCTATTTTTGGGTCACATTGTTTTTTTGCACGCAACTTCACTGCCGCATAAACTAAAGCAATAAACACACGCTCTCCTACATAGTTTATAGTTGTATTAGTGGCTTTAAAGTTCTGAAGTCAACATGATTGAGATGCTCAATAAAAATGATACATTTTAAACAACTCCTCCTTAAAATATAAACCTCCTTAAACCTCATGCAGAGATATTGAACAGTGATATTTTAGTTTTATATACTATTATACTATCTATTAATATTTTTTATATTTATTTTTTCATTTCATTTTGTTGTGCATTTTTACTAGTTTTTGATTTAAAAAATATTTCTATATAGTTTTCATAAATTTTTAGTTTTAGTAATTTTAGTATTTAAGTATCTTTATCAAACTTAACATAAAAGAAAAATGTGAAATGTTGCCTTGACAACTAATTGAAATAAATTGATGATAAAATTTTTATCTCATCATTTTGACTTTACCTTATAATTGTTTTTTTTAATGTAATTATTATGAAATTAAAAGTCAAGATTATGCCTTAGTATGTAATTTTCAAATTTTCACGTCATAATTAAGATTCACTAAAGCATTGGTTTTCCTTTTGTGGCAAGAATGGGCTTCCATTCTTCAAAAGAGTTTTTAAAGAAAAGTTTTAGTTGTTGCACTGCATCAAGTTAAACTGAATGAAAATATGAAATATTGGCTTGGCAACTAGCTGAGATAAAGTAAGTTTAATTTTTGGTCTTTTATTTCATTTTAGTTAAGGGTTTTTTTCCCCAAGAAAAAAATTATATATATTTTTAATGGCTTTAGTTTTAGTTAATGAAAACCCTGACTCGACTATTGATGTTTAAAACATTTTCATCTGAATCTTCTTGATTAAATGCATGAAATTAGTTTTGGATACAAATATTGTAGTTATGAATGTCTATTCAAAATGAAATATACACATTCTCATTTAAGTGCTCCTCATCATCACACACATTTATGGAGAAATAAATCATGCTTTTGTAATTCATAATTATTACATAAAAAGTAGAAATTATGACATAGGCCTACTAAATCATAATTATGAGATAAGTTAAAATTTTATGAAAAAGTCAAATGTATGACAATGTTGAAATTTTGATGTAAAAGTCATAATTACGACATAATTTTTATGACAATCAACTACAACAATCAAAATGATGACATTAAAAGTAAAAATTGACATAAGTCATAATTATTACAGAAAGACAATTATGACTTTATAATCTGATAAATTAAAAATTTTAATCTGATAATTATGATTTAGTGTCATAATTTCGACTTTCTCATAATTTCAACTTTTTGTCATTATGACATAAAAAGTCACAACTACTGAGTATATCATAATTTTTTATCTCATAATTATGACTTAATATATGTCATATTTTCGACTATTTATCTCATAATTTTGCTTTTGAATGCCATAAATATTACTTTTTTTATGTCATAATTAAGATTTACTGAAGCATGCTTTTTTTTCTTTGTGGCGGAAGAGGGCTTCTGCACATATTCCTTCTTTAAAAGAGTTTAAACGTACAGTATGATGTAGATCTCATGTAGAAATCACTACGCCATTCCCTCACTTCCATTTGTATAATTTCATAGGTTTGATGATTTATTATTATCGTAAATTGTGGGAAATGGTCATAATAAAGAATGAATATTTGTGTCTGATAAAGAACATCTCACTCACATCTCTGGAGGGGCAAAGTCAGGTCTGGACATCTGATATCCACATTTGATCATTTTATAGAACTTGGAGTCCACCAGGACGTTGGGATACGGGCTCTTCCCTGCAGAAACATGCGGACGAGTCAAAAACTCACACCTGTGTGTGCAATGAGACTGGACATGATTTTAATATTCATCTATTATGTATTAAAGACGCCTGATGATGTTTTTTAGATTAGCAGGTGTACAGTACACTATGCAAAACTAAGTGAAAAACAGGTGTACACCATGTAAAACAAATCAGGTAAAAACAAGAAAGATTTAACATTAATAGTTCTCACACACATATGAGAGCATATAATTTTAAAACTATTCTAAGTATTGTAAGTATTTTTTTTACACACACATAAAAAAATAAATAATAATTTAACATATTAGACAGCGTTTAATAAGTGTATAGCTCAAACCGTAGAGCATGATGCTCGCAACGCCAAGATCATGGGTTCAATTCCCAGTGAAATGAACAGGTATGAACTGATAACAGTATATACCATCAAGCCAGAAAAATATTTGGAAGTGTACAGTTTTTTGGTTCTCTGCAGCTCCCATAATTAATGCAATTAGTGGGTCAAAGTGACCCAGGAACATCATAATCATAACATAAATTTGGTACGCACATTCCACAACATATCAGAGTGTTAATATGTTGATGCATGTTCATGACACTAAACGAGACCAAAAAAGGTCACAGAATATCAAGAAATAAATCCTAGGTTAACCATTATTTCCATATGTGGGTCAAACTGACTATATAATAATATTAATAAACAGGTTAAGTTCTGTGTTTCTGTCTCACCCAGTGAAAAGATCTCCCACAGCAAGATGCCGTAAGACCAGACGTCACTCTGAACCGTATAAACGCATTCGAAAATACTCTCTGGAGCCATCCACTTCACTGGAAGACGGGCCTAGACACACACACACACACTGATTTAAACTGAACTTGATTTATAGGTCTATCACAGTGTTTGTGTCGTTTGTTCCCTCACGTTTCCTTTGACCACGTAGTTGGAGTCGTTCATGATGTCTCGAGCCAGTCCGAAATCACAGATCTTGGCCACTCGACTGTTGGTGAGGAGAACGTTCCTGGCCGCCACATCTCTGTGAATGCACTGTGAAGATTTACAGTCAATCCATCAGATCAACTGAAGATGCAATGTCAGTTTTTTGTTGTTGCATCTATTGTTTATGAACGTGTCTTCCTCCAGATCTTTGAGCAGATCTCGTCGTTTAAGAGGCAGTGTTGGTGGTTTTCTATTTTTATTTTAGGGACTCACATTCTTAGCCGTGAGGAAGTCGAGTCCCTGCGCCACCTGATAGGAGAATCTGAGTAAGTCGTCCATGTCGACTGGCCACGAATCTTCTTCCTGAATCTCAACAGAAGAACCTGGAGCGCAAGAGGAACCGCATGCATTTCAACAGTTTCTATCATGGGAGCGTAAAGTCAAAATTAAAAATGATGTTCTCAACCCATTTCCCTTGTGTAACATGACACATTTGTGAAACATGATATATAATCATATATACAAAATATTAAATATTTATAATAAAAAGGAAATATGAAAAAATTCATAAATTACAACACAAGAACATAAGAAAGTGCAAAAAATAAATAAAAATAAAAATAAAAAAATACGAAGAAAAGAAAAACCTACAGTAAATGGTTGGGTTAAAGAAATAAGGTGTCATACCAAACATCAGGGCCCGTATTCATAAAGAATCTTAATGCAAAAAGTAGCTCCTAGTGACAAAATTCTAAGAACATTTTTAGAAATGTGGGCGTTTACTCTTAAAATTAAAGAAAAAATTCCTAGTAAAGAAAAAAGTAATTCAGAAAGCATCTTAACCCTTAAAAGAGGTCTTAAGGTCAAAATTGTTAGGAGCACGGACGAGGACTTTTAAGAAGCTTAAGAGTTTCTTTCGCAGAGGAGAAAATGGCAGAAAGACGAAGAGGGAGAAGAAATGTGTTGCAGACAATGAATAACAGTGAGTTAATAAGACGCTATAGATTAGATCGTGCAGGGATCATGTTTGTGACTGATCTTATTAGAGACACGCTAATATCTCCAGCGCAGAAATGCCATAGCGCCAGAAATGAAAGTAATCACTACATTACAATATTTGGCAACTGGGAAAATTCCATGTTTGATACATTAAAACCAACATTCAAACCACCACTTAAATAGACATGCCAGCAATCAGTGTAATTGGAAAGAGTGGAACAATTTTTATCATTCTAAGCCAAGCAAATACCTTATAGGAAATTAAAAGCATGGTAAATAAAAATAAAAAGGATTTATATACACATATATAATGTGTGTGTGTGTGTGTGTGAGAACGGTCAAATAGGAAAAATTACGCATGTAATTTCAAAGTGAAGGCTTAGAATAGACCCTATACTTAAAATCACTTTTTTTTTTTCTTCTTGGACAACCAACCAATCACAGTCGTCAAAAGATTGTGTCATACATAGCAACGGGGTCAACCCCGCCTCCTTACTAAGATGAAAGTTTTTGTCTTTTCCTTACTCAGAGTTGCTCTCAGATCGGTCCCGAATTGCTCTTAAGCTAAGACTCCTACGTAAAAGTTTTTAAGCTAAATTAAGAGTTTTCTGAGAGGATTCTTAGAATCTTTATGAATACGGGCCCTGATATTCATTAAAGATTTGTATGTCTCTGTGATGTGAAGTGGTTTGTGACTCACCCAGAACAGAGTTTGTGTTCGCTGTGACCGGCTTCATGTCCAGATAGTTATCAGAGCATGTGCTGGAAATCCCACTGTCACTGTCATCGTCAAACAAGCAACATTATCATTAGCAACATTTATTTTATTTCAAGTAATGGGAATACATTTTTTTAAATTGTTTTAGATTTAATTAACTAAAATTAACCCTGATAACTTTCAATCAAACACATTAATCGATTTTTTTGCTGAGTTTCAGTTATGTATGAAATCTTGCACAGTCTAAATGAAGTTTTGTGTTTGTACAGTGCATGTTTAATACATATTTATTTATTATATATGATTTATTAATATATTTGATCTATTTACATATTTTGTCTATTTATATATCAGATTGATATATTTGTGTATGTTTATTAAACAGACCTTCTGATGAACATTCGGTCAGTGTTCACATTCTTATAATCCATCGTTGGCTCTGGAAAGTTGGGAATCGTCATGACGAAGTTCAGGAAGTTCTCGGCTTTGCTACGCAGGAAGTTCAGAAGATCCCCATGACAGCAGTATTCTGTGATCACCAGCACAGGACCTGTGAATGGACCGGATATGAACCAAAAATCAAAATCCATGACCAGTTTCTGATGGTTTTACATGGTTTCGAGCTGGTAGTTCATTATGGTAAGGCCTGCTTTTGACATCATGGTAAAGCCAATTAGAGCTCTAAAAACCTATTTAAAACAATTTTTTCCCCCAGCCATGCACTCTCTTGAAAATAAAGACAACCTTTTAGGGTGTGTTCACACGTTGCATGTCTGTTTTGATTTAAACGAACCCTGGTTTGATTGGTCTGTTAATGCGGTTCATTTGAATAAGTGTGAACGCTGCCATCTGAACCCTGGTGCCACCAAACAAGTGAGCCGACACAGCTAAGATGAGTCTCGATCCGCTTCTAAACCAACTCTGGTGCGGTTCGAATAAAATATGAACTCAACACGGACCAAAGACATGTAAACGACCAAAAACAGGACATGATGTCACAAGATGTGACTCTATGCGCTAAGCATACCTGTTTTTTCTCATCATAATCGTGATGTTGCCCATCACAGTTCAGTTCAGGCGTCAGAACCGCGTCTCCTCGCAGCAGATCTTCGTTTGTGTGTGTGTGACGGAGGGATTCCTATGGAAGCTTGTTTCACTGAATAATAAATAAATAATAATAATTGCGACTTTTTATCTCACAATTGCGAGTTTACATCTCGCAATTCTGACTTTATTTCTCAGAATTGCGAGATATAAAGTCAGAATTGCGAGATATAAACTCGCAATTGCGAGTAAGCGAGCAATTGCGACTTTATATCACGCAATTCTGACTTTATAACACGCAATTGCGACATTATATCACGCAATTCTGACTTTATAACACGCAATTGCGACTTTATATCTCGCAATTGCGACTTTACATCTCGCAATTGCGAATTTATTTCTCACAATTCTGACTTCATATCTCGCAATTCTGAGATAAAAAGTCGCAATTATTATTATTTATTTATTATTCAGTGGCAGAAACAAGCTTCCATAGATTCCTGCCACTATTTTGACTCCTTTATACATTTTCTCTCTTCTTCACGAGTTCAGCTGGTCAAAATACCATCATATGTAGGATACACACATACAGCGAGCGAGATTTAGCCCACAACACAGCATTGCTTTGAATGTTCGGTAAGTTCCGTTGCGCAATATACCTTATAAAAGCCAATCAGGTTGTGAACATCTTTATCCCTTTAAGTTCCGTATCTTTAGGTTCGGTGTTAAAATGGCAATGTGAACGCTAAGTGGACCAGGACTAAATGGTTTTTTTTGGTCCAGACCAAACGAACCAAGCAAACCGAAATGTGAACACACCCTTAGTGATCAGTTCTTAAAAGAAGCATATTTTCTTAGTGTGAAGAACATCACAATAATCTAAAGAACCTTTTTCCACTATAAAGAACATTTAGTGCAATGCGAGGGTTGCATGGATGTGAAAGGTTAAACCCTCATAAAGCAGGGTTATTTTTCCGAGCGAGTCTTACCGCCGTGTGTGCAGGCGCCCAGCAGGTTTACGATGTACTTGTGCTGTCCCAGATGACTGAGGATCTTCAGCTCTGACATCAGAGCCTCCCGCTCGTCTCGATGAGCGCTGGCTGCTCCCAGCATGCAACACAACACAGTTCAAGACGCTTACTGGCTTTGTAAAATAGCTTTGTCAGTGAAACATGTTTACATCAAGTTCATTTGAAAAGTAATGTTAGACCAAAATGTGGTTTTCAGTGGCTGTTGCCAATTATATGGAGATGGTAATGGTAATATTACTGAATGAATAGACATTATTCATGACAGGTTATGAAAGAGAGGCTGTGAGGGATAGACTTGCTGTGTTTTCAATGGTATCCACTGTATAAAGCGGAAAGTTTTTTGTCTACTGAAATTTCTTGGAAAGATATATTTAGCAGCAGAACAATCCAAAAACACATTAAATAACAGAACAACCCACTGAAGAGATGTATGTCTATCCCTCACAGCCTCGCTCTCATTCCCGTTAAAAATCAAAGATGGCGCTGATGTGAATAAGGTCTATTGAGCTGAATAACGAGACTGTCGTCTTCTGTAGAGCTGCATCAAATTTGTTTCATAATTAAGGAACTTTGCAACATTAACACAGTTATTTTTATCTGTTCATTTCTGTGAAGAAAAAATAACTGTCGGAATGTTGCAAAATTCATCATTTTTGAATCATTCGATTGAATCAATCAGTTTTTAAAAAATAATTAAACAGTTTAAATAGCCTGCAGCGATTAACATGTTGTCAGAGCCTCTAGTAAATTATGTTATTTTGTTTAGTTGTCTGTTCAGAATCGTGATCTCTATTTGAGGCAAAAAAAAAAAAAAGGTGAATCGTGCAGCTTCAGAAAAGAAATGTGAAATTTCAAAGGTATACAAGTAATAATCATACCATAGTATTACCACAGTACTAAATGACTAAAAACATAGTAACACTGTAGTACTCTTTGTAATTGTAATGTTTTCTGACCTTTCAGCATTTTCACAGCCACACGCGTGACGTTGTCATCCTTCCCCAGGCCGTACGCCGTGGCCTCCACCACCTTCCCAAACGCTCCAGCGCCCAGAGTCTTCCCTGCTCACACACACACACACACACACACAGATTATTTGACTTTTATGACCTAGAAAAACTTCATGATATTCATTATTCAAAAGGCTGTCATATGTGAGTGTGTTGGACGTCAGTGACCCAGTACAGACCTAGTTTTAATTTGTCTCGAGGAAACTCCCATTTCTCATTGTATGGAAGTTGTGTCGGGTCTATGAAGGTGTAGTTGTTTCCATTTGTGGCTTCAATGATTTTCCAGCGGATCTCAAATCTAGGTTTCTAACAACAGACGAGAGAAGCATAAGTAGTAGTAGCCTTTATTGTCACTTAGTCACAAGTACCAGCGAAATTAGCCATCAACCTGTCCATAAAGGACAGGAAGACAGGGGAACTAGAGTCCAGGGCTTTACACACATATAAACATGATACTGACGGACAATTCAAAGTGCGTGAAATCAACAGGTTTATTGATGAAGAGAGTAGGAACAGTTTCATTCTGTGTTCGTTTTAAACAAAGCAAACTTCACTAAAAAGAGAATATTTAAACACACCGAAGCTTTGTACACTTGAAAATAAAAGATTATTGGAGTATGTTTTACAAGAAAAAATACTATTATATTCTTTCAACTTCAAAATTTCAAGTTTAATTCAATGTTACTTGCTGTTTCCTTGTAATTAATTGTGAAATTTACAAGCAATTTCTGAATGAAAATTGTTTCAACAACAAATTGTCTATTCCTTAAAAATCTCTCATATATCTTCTGAATACTTGGCGAAGAATTATGTTTCCCAAAGAAAGAAAGCAAGACAGAATATTTTTTGCAAAATAATATTTTTGTGAAATATTTTTTTTTTTTTGCAAAAGAAAGCAAAAAAAGAGCGAAAAAAAGAAAGCAAGCAAGAAGAAAGGAATGAAAAAAACGAAAGAAAGAGCGAAAGACAAACCGAAAAACGAGAAAAGGCAAAAAAGCACAGAAAGAGTGAAAGAAAGAAAAAATATTTTTGTAAAAGAAAGAGCGAAAGACAAAAAGTTAGAAAGAGTGAAAGAAAGAAAAAGCAAAACAGCAAAGAAAGAGCAAAAGAAATAAAGAAAAAAATAGCAAAAGAAAGACAAATAAAGAAAAAGAGAGAAAAAAGAAAAAGGCAGAAAGAGAAAAATAGCAAAAATGCATAGAAAGAGCAAAAGAAAGAAAGAAAGATTATATTTGTGAAAAAGCAAAAGAAAGAGTGAAAGACGAGATAGAGTGAAATAAAGGAAAAGAAAGTAAAAGCAAAAAAGAAAAGAAAAATCGAAAGTGTAAGACAGAAAGAAAGAGCAAACAGCACAGAAAGAGCGAAAGAAAGAATATTTGCAAAAGAGAGAAAGATATAAAGAAAAAGAAAGAAAGAAGAAAGAGCAAAAAAATAGCAAAAAAGCAAAGAAAGAGTGAAAAAAAGATCTAACAATCTTTGATTCAATAAGAGACAGTGGCTGTCAAACAATAACAGACAACTAATGAAACCAAGCAGCAGAACTATAGTTTTCCAGTGAACTGAGCAGGATTGAGGAAGTGATTCAGAAGTCTATAGCAGGACGGCAGAGATGAAGCTGAAGCTCACCTGTCTGTACTTGTAGACCATGAGAGCGAGCAGCAGCGCCAGGACCAGCATGGAGACTCCACATCCGTACATCGCACTGGTGAACAGCTGATCTGAGACCAGAACACACACACATCATCACCACTGAACCTGAGGAATCAACCGGAACCTTCTAGAAACACCCTTACCAGAGCCGTCCATGGAGAAGACGTCACTGCCCTGACCGGCCAGATTAAAGGCCACACACACCACGGTCATCCTGCGGTTCGGGCCCACGGTCAGCACACTCTCCACTCCCACCGACCCGTACGGATCCTTCTGGACCTCCACCGTCTGAGTCTGGATCGGCTGGAGGTCTGTGGTGTTCTCTGGACAACTGTTCAACACAAACATCATCATCATCATCATATGACTTATGTATGACTGACAAATATGCATCACATTAAGTTTATTAGTTTATGATAAAACTGAATACTCTAAATAGATTAACTCATAATAATTAATAATTTGTTACATATATATAGTGCTTTTCTTGGCACTCAAAGCGCTTTACATAGAAGACGGGAATCTCCACAACCACCACCAATGAATGCAATTCAAATACATTTTTTTTAAATTTAGGCAGCCAAAATTTGGTAGCAAGTTTCACTTCTGTAATAGGATGTATTTCTGAGTTTCATGTTTAAGATTACTAATGAATCATTCACAATAAATTCCAAAATGTATATTTAAAAAGCAGAATGGCTTGATTTTGCTATCATTGACACTGTTATGAGCTGAAAGTGGACGTGTTGTCAGACGTGTAATGAAGAGGCAAACACGCACGTGGTTCTGCTTCCGGCGCACTGGTACCAGAAGATACTGGGAGCTGGATATCCAGAAGATCTACATGTCAGAGTTGTGACATTCTCCCATCTCACCGTCGCTATAGGTTTCTCTGTCAAACAAAACGAGCTTGAATATCTCAGACGGCTTTGACTGGATTTCTTCACAGGAAGGTTCTGGGTTCAATAAACTTCAGTTCTATCAGTAGCGTTGATTACACAGAAAATTATTTCACCCCTCATGGTTTTTGTGTGTGTTGCACTTACAGTCCTTTCCTGTGCAAAGTTATATGAAATACTCTACCTGTCAAAAGTTTGGAATAAGTCTCCTGATGCTCACCAAAGCTGCCAAATGTATTGCTTACCGCTTATTTATTGCTTAAAATTCTTAATTTTGTGGAATATTATTACAATTTAAAATAACTGTTTTGTATTTGAATACATTTTAAAATGTAATTTATTCCTGTGATCAAAGCTGAATTTTCAGTATCATTACTCCAGTCTTCAGTGTCACATGATCCTTCAGAAATCATTCCGCTAAAAATTTTTTTTTTAAATCTTAATTATTCCAAACGTTTGACCGGTAGTGTATATTAACTCCTGCCATGAGCATTTGCATGGACATATGAAAGAGATTTTTTTTTACAGAAAGAAAAACCAAAACAATAAATACATTGGTGATTAAAAGAAAAAAAGAAATTAAAAAAGAAAAAAAAGAAGAAAAAAAAGATTTAGACAAATTTACAGCTCAAATATTAACTTTTTAAAAATATTATTTTTATGTCTAGTGCCTGTTTGGTAAAGTTTTACTTGGTGCTTAATGGGGGATTTTTTTTTTATACACACAAACTTATACTATATATATATACACACACACACTTGGATGATGTGCAGACATAAACAGACTAACTGTACTTACTGTACATTTTGATATCAAAAGTAATGGAGGCATTTTTCATGCTGCTGTTCACATGGAGTGTGTAGCTGCCGATCTCCTGGAAGTTCAGTCTCCTGAGGAACAGCAGCGCCTCGTACCTACACATTCACAAACACTGAGCTCAATATATCCCAACAAAACACACATCACAGTCGGCCCATGAAGATGTCAATCTGGCATGTGTGAAAATTCCTCTTGCTTGCAATGGTTGATAATGGCATTTGGCTATATACTGTCATTTATTCACTAAATGTGTGCTTTCTACTGACCTGTCGTTGTAGTTGTAAAACCTGTTCTCTGGGAGTGAGGCATTGTGGGATGTTGGAGTCTCCCACCGGTGTGAGGTCAGAGGAGGATACGCTTCGATCAGAACAGAAAGATCCACATCGTCCCCTTCTCTCACCTCGATGGACAGACCGCGGTGAGTGAGTTTAGAAGAGAGCTTCGGGGTGAGACGAATGTACGGCTCGTCTGTCACAAATCAAAAAGTGCTTTAATCGTTTTAAAAACACCAAACAACACCAACACCCTTATAGAAATGGCCATCTGGAGGGAAAAACAAGGCTTTTCTCCAGTGCCACTTCAGTTAGGTTTGTATTATCACAAAGTCAGTGATATTAAAAGACCAGCATATGAACCCAGAATATAAACATGACGTTCAGTTTCTCATTAAGCGCCTTTCCATAGAAAACCATTATAAACGCTTAACCATTTGGCGTGTTGTTTACATTCTGGGCTCATCTGCTCGCTAGTATATAGTATGCAACATCAATAAGCTGTGTACTGAATTTGATCCTTTAATATCACTTTACATTAAAGGAACACGCCGACTTTTTGGGACTTTAGCTTATTCACCGTATCCCCCAGAGTTAGATAAGTCCATACATACCCTTCTCATCTCAGTGCGTGCCGTAACTCTGTCTGACGCACCCACCGCTAGCCTAGCTTAGCACAAAGACTGGAGGTAAATGGCTCCAGCTAGCATACTGCTCCCAGTAAGTGACAAAATAACGCCAACATTTTCCTATTTACATGTTGTGATTTGTATAGTCACAGCGTACAAATAACAAGGTCACATGAGACACAGCCATCTTCTAACCGTATACATACTGGGATCTATATTCTCATAAGGCGAAGCACTGCTACTTCTGCGGAGTGATTTGCTCACAGCACCTGAGAAGCCCCATGGTGAGGAGCAGAGAGTTCGCTCAGAGTTGGAGTAAATCACTCCACCCAAGTAGCAGTGCTTCGCCTTCTGAGAATATAGTGTTGTGGAAAAATTCATATTTTCTTTGTATTTTATTTTCAATGATTTAACAAATGAATGCCATACATTCATTTGTCTGTATTCTGAGTTTCTTTTATGATGTTAGTACAACTGCAGGGTGTGTGTGTGTGACTCAGAGGTGAGAAGATTAGGGGGTAAGGGGAGCCACAGGGGTTCCTCTGTGTCTTTTGTTTAGTGGGGGCTGTAAGAGATAGCTTTTGAAAGAGATAACACTATAAAAATGCGGGCCCATCTCTGCTCTGGGTCTCACTCTGTCTGCAGCTGGTCTGTGGGCAGACTGGGAACATTTCTTGCAAGAAATAAATATCTTTTAAGAACAATTTGATCCTGATGTCTCTTATGCCTGATGCTGTTTTGTTAGTTACTTGTTTTTGCCTCAACAAGTTGGTGTCAGAAACGTGGGATCCATGAGGTTTCTTCTGGCCCTGAGAAAGCGGATTGACGGACTGATCACCCTAAAGCACAAAAGGCTTTAGTCTTACCTCGCCGAATTGAGAGAGAAGAGCCAAAACTGCTATCAGGGCCAGGAGGAACCCACTGGATTCAGAAAGAACTCGGAGGCAGTAAAAGCATCTCGGGTAAGAGACAGTTAAATTATTAAATTCTTTGTTGGGTGTAAATTGATATAACTGTGAATGAACCATGTTGGCTGGAACTATCTCTTTGGTACGGGCAGAGAAGGTTTTCGAGGGAGAGATTGTAACAAGCAGGGCTCTACAGTGAGAGTATTTCACTCGCATTTACGTTTCATTTAGGAGTACATGTACTCCTTGGAAAAAAGTTAGCGTAGGGCCCTGTCAAGTCAATTTTATGCCGAAAACTAGCTCGTAGGTGGACGGAAGAGCCACAGCTGATTAAGTAGGTGGATGGAAAAGCCACAGCTGATTAAGTAAGTGGACGGAAGAACCACACCTGATTAATTAGGTTTACTCAAAATCTCTGTAACCTGAGAAAGTCTCGTAAAAGTGGACGGAAGAGCCACACCAGATTAATTAGGTGAACCAGAATTAATCGAGCGCTAGAAAGTGCTCACGGAAAGATTTTGAGTAAACCTACTAATTACTGGAAGCATATTTGCTAAACCTTGCCGATTTGAGGTGACAAAATCGGATCTGTCAGAGACGTCTCACAGATTATTAGACGCGCGTCGAAGGAAAATCCAGGAGAGATAGAAATCAGCCAATATGGGGTCATCTCAAAGCAAGCTTGAACAAAATTTTATAGGCTACACCAGGTTTTCTGTAAAATGGAAAAATTACAGCCAGAAATGCATGCATGAAGTAGGGAAAAGAGAATGTTTTTCCTGATGGAAAATACAAACAGTGAATTGTTGGATTGAACAGATACAGAGGAAACTGGCATGTAGGGGAAGATCAAATTCATATTTATGAACGCCTGATTAAGTCAAATTAAGTTGAAATGATATGAAAAGTGAGTTTTAGATAAAAATAAGGCATTGAGTATGATTAACAGGGATTAACATGATATAAAGATAAGGAATGTTTCATTAAGCAGAACGGGAAAAATTCTATATTTTAGAGATAAAATAATTATTGAAATGATGTTTATTTTGACAACCATTGTCTTTTGAACCTAAAGGGTCCAGCTATGCTGGGAGTATAGCAACAGCGCTTGCTTGTTCAACCCAGCTTCTGGATGTTAATATGTACGTGATTTGTAATCAGTGTTGTTGATGATAACACAATTAGATAGATGTAAAGACAGCTATGTCTGAAGATTTGGGAAATCAATAATGTACAAAGTCAGATATTTTGTTGAAATTAAGTAATTGAAAGACAAGGACATTGTCTGTTTTATAAAGGAAATTATGGGTTGGAAATAATTTCCCTAGACACGTATGACTAAAAGTTAATCAGAAACTTTGTGAAACCCGCTTAGAATATTTTGATTTTCCATGTCGCTTATGAAAATTAATGTTCTGCCAATAATAATGATGTGGATGTGCTTTATTGTATTAATGTTATGAAAACAAGGTTATTTAAGAGTAGATTGCCATATTTTTATAACAAGAGTTGAAGGTGCAAGCGGTTAGGATAGCTGTCTGTGTAATTTAGAGACTGAGAACAAGATTTGAGGAATCTTGTGATTTCTGTGGAACAGTAGAGATAAGTGGAACTGAATAATGATAATATTAAGTTGAATCTGCATACTAACCATTTGAATAAGCTATCAAACCAGTGTTAATGAAATTAATGACATGCTAAATTTCTTTATACTGTATGAAGAGTAACTGAATAGTCCTGATACAAAAGAGAGCAAATGCTGTAAGCAGCTCTGCTCTGAAGCTCTCAGTTCAAAGAGATTTGCAGATTATGTTTTTGTAAAAGTTTGATTCTGATTGGAAAGATAAACTTTGACTGGCTCCAAACAAAGAAAGTGCCAAACTAACACAAATTTAAAGAAAAGTCTGTGTTAATATGGGTTAGAAAGTAGATCAGTGTTAATATGATGAAGATTGTGATTCGGCTATTGTAATTGAATTTGCAGCGGACAGTGGGGGAAAATGCAGAGAACTTATCAGTGGCTCTGTTTGCATTTCATGAATAAGAACACTCTGCTTCAGGGGTGTAAAGTAGGGTGGAGATGTTAGAAAGACCACAGGGATAAGACTGTAGGTAGAATAACAAAGAGTGTTTTATTGCGGTCAGCGAAGTCATTCAGTGACTGTAAAATGCGATGATATAGAGAGACAAATCTAACGAATGATTTATAGTGATAATCATAAAATGTATGACAAAGCAGAGAGCGCAGCCTCAAAAGCTAGTAGGAACCATAGAAGCAGATTGATAAACTCCTAGAGAAAACATTGAAGTCGGGTATTAAATTATGGTAATTGAAAACCTGACAACTCAAATTGAAATGAAATTTGAAACGTTATTAAGAATTAGAATAATTATTATTTCTTTAAGAAAAATAAGCAGAAGCAGTGTTACAGGATTAACAGTTGCAAAATGTAAAATGTATAAAAAAGGCATTTGATTAAACAAAAGCTTGTTGTTGACTATGAAAAGAGCCAACAGCCGATGTTTTGGGTTCAAAAGATAAGATTGTGAATTGGCCAAAACAGGTTTGCTTATCTGGATTTGGTATGTGCTGTAACTGAAACTGCCACAGTTTCAGTGCAACAGAGACTCATTCTGAGTGGAAATTTGTAATGTCTAAATTACAATACATGTAATTTATGGAAAAGATGCCTTAAGATGGTAGATAAAGTCTGAAGTTAAAAGTTTATGAGAATGCAGTGTATCAGTCCTGAATGCCTCAAGAGTCTCTCTCATTCAATGTCAGCTGAAAGCTGTTGTCTGAGCCTGTGTAAAGCACAGTGTTTCAGTTGAAAATCATAGACACAGAGATGTTAAAGGAAATCATTGCCATTCAAAAGGGCAATTTGTACTTAAAACGTTTTAAAAGTAAAACTGAAAGACTTTAAAGAAGTCTTTAAAATAATACTGTTTTGAACTTGTTTATTTTAGGACCAGTGACTGTCTCATTTTAGCCCCCACCATAAAACAGGGCTGATGGCTCCGGCTACAGAAGTAACAGTACACTGAATGTACGATTGTGATCTAAATTCACTGAGTATAATCTAAGCAGCTAGGTTGCTGCCTTTAAAATGATTAATGAATTTAAGTGATTAAATACTGCTGTTATTAATCCGTCTCCCTATGTTTAACACTAGTAGGCAGTCCGAATGGCTCTGATGACTCTTGAATGCGCCTTTTCCTAAGCTCCAGAAACCAACAGATTATGTTGAAGAAAACGGTCACAGATTCTGTAATGGGGAAAAGCGGTTACCAGTGTGTACGAGTGATTACTTCAAAGACGGGTAAGATCTTAAGGCCAAAAGGACAACCTAAGACAGAAGGATCACGCAAAAACACTGGGCATTTCCTGATGGAGGTGTTTTTATGTGAGATGGATATGAGAGTGGCGCTGATTGACTGAGTGGCGATCAGCTTCAGCAGATCATTGAGAGGCGAGATGAGCTGTAAGAAGTTCAGTCTGCCCCAGAAAATGTGAGCCCCTATACCACTCACAAGAAACCGCGTTGATTGTATGGCTTGTCCTCCATTGTGACGTGTCTGCATCTATGCCAGGGAGACAACACCCTGAAGAAAAGAAAATTATTGCTTAAGAGCTAATGGAAATAGGCTTTCAAGAGCCAACTGAGACCGTGAGGTGATTGTCATTATTTGTTGTGGAGACCGTAACAAGACGTATTAATTTATATAAGGAACATGATGTTGGTTGCCTTATGGGCAAAGAAAATTTTTGAACTTCTGAAGGTCGTTAGACATGGTGGTGGCTAAAGATGAGAACAGCTTGTGATGAGTCAAGAGAAATTTCTGAAAAAACGAAGGTTAGGTGAATTGAGTATTTAAACTAAAGATAACCTTAGAAAAGATCTAATGTATCTAATGTATTTTAGATCGTTGTAATGGTTCTAATTTGAGTCAAACATCTGTATTTTGACATTTGTGAACTATTAAGGGTTGACTATGATTATTTTAGTTACAGTCCTAGGAGGCTGTTGAAAAGATTATTTGCTTATAATGAGAGAGAAAGAGACTGCTTGAGTGGAGGAAGAGGATGGTACTCTGTCTTTCTGTTATCAGTCAGCCAAAGAAAGATGAGCAAAGTAAAATAATGAACCAAAACAATCCAGCTAACTTTTCTAAAATCAAATGAATAATGAACAGACATGCTTTGAAACTGGTTAAGAGGCCATAAATAAAACATTAGATAAAAGATACAGGAAAATGTAAGGTTAAACTGTCATTTAAAATTTAAATATTTTTAGAGAAAATATATAAATAAGAAATATGAGCGGTTCATAGTCAGGGATGAGTGTGAGTGTTAATTCATGTTTTGAACAGTATGTGTTAGTTAAGGACAACCATTCTGTCTGAATAGTGTGTATAAATTTGTCACTTAACCTCTGGAAAGAGTGTTTTAGTATTATAAATTGGTTAAGGCAAATGACAAATTTGAAAGTAAGCTGAGGATTGTGAGTCAATCTGATGAGAAGGCAACACAGAACATAGGACGAGCTTTAAGTTTTAATTGATCATCGAGCTCTGTCTGTTAATTGTTATTTTGATCATTTATGATGTGCAGTAAATTTGAGTTAAGACCTGGAGAATGTTTGTAGATGACTGAATTGCGAGACCAACGACAGGCTTGAAAAACAGGATTTGCTGTGAGACTCGGGGCCGCTGCCCTTTAAAACAATTTGATAAGAAGATGAAATTGTGGCTTTAAGTAATATTTTTGTTTAAGAGACAAAGAAAGATGTCTAAAAGAAATTTGGCTGAAGGACAATGTTTGGGTTAGCAAACTTTGTCCAAACAAATGTTACCAAGTAAATATGAACAAATATTGCAGTTTTCCTGTAGCTCAAACATTAGAGTTTGACACCTGTAACGCCAAGGTCATGGGTTTGATTTCTGAGGGAAAGCAAGAACTGATAAGTCGTGCGTCAAGAGGAGGATGATAACAGTTGGGGTCACATTTGCTGAAAGCCATCGCACAGGTGGGAAGATAAATGTTGGAAGAACACTGGGTTTTAATTGGGTAAAAGCCCTGCAAGAAGCCATTCTTCCCCCGAACAAAATTGCTGTGTGCATTGTTTGTATTTTTAAGTGTGCCAATAACAAGAATTGTTTCGACAGGAAACGCCAGGGCAGATGCGGCAGCACAGCAGACAAAAGAAAACTATGTGACAATAACCTCAACATTTGTTTTTCTTTACAGAAGATGCAGACACACACACACACACACACACACACACACACACACACACACACGAACAAATGGTCAGATAAGAGCTTTTCAACTCTTCAGGGGGGGGGGACCAGAAGGACCATTTGCATTCAGGAAAACCCAGAGGGTTAGAAGAATTTGTCTAAAACCAGCACAGGAGTGAAATGACAGGGCAGACTGTACCCAGTGAAAACAATAGCTATGAATGAATTTGATTAGTAATCCTGGCCTGGGTCATTATTGTGGCAGAAAGATGCCACACCTTGCGCAGTGCATAACTTAACATTTTCATTTTGCAGGATGTCAGAACGGATTGAACCAAACAGAACTGATTCTGTATTGTTTTGTTAACATGAGCAACATGGGTTGAATGTTTTTTTTAGGGGAACAAGAACCCTGAGTGCCATTCAATGAGCAAGAAATTATCCGGTGATATGTTTCAGGTTGAAAATTTCACAGGTCACACCAAAGGGACGACAAGACAAGCGGTCACTAACAAAATCACTTAAGGTCTGCTTTCACAGGTGACAGCAGACAGTAAACGACTCATTCCAGTGGGGGTGCGATCATGATCTAAGGGAAAACCTTGTAAGGATTTGAAAATCAACCAACCAACATCAGCAACCCCACACGCCAACGCGAAGAATAAAGCGAGAGATCAAGGATATGTGCTAGAAACATTCCTCTCTTGCCCACGCTGGAAAGACCATTTCAACGATGCGCAAAGTGTCAAAATGGTGAAGATGGAACATCCATGGGGCAAGGAGATGATCAACACATCTGGAGAAAGATGTGGACCAACTGATGGTTTAAGTTTAGCAGAAGAATATGTTTCGTGATGACTTTGATGATTGTATTTGATTGAATCAAACTAGGTATTGATTTGTTTGGTGCAAATGTAGAAAATCTATTAACTAATGTGTAATAAGCTATGAAAGACAGTCCATAATGGAAGTATTAGAGTTAATATTGAACAACTACATTGGTTAGAAGGATGCAGGGTTTGAAATGAGGGATTTTTATTCTACTTTTAATCTTTGAATTTTATTGGTAAACATTTTTATTCAAATCAACCAGGGGTGTTAAATTGATATGGTTTTCCTACTATGACAATCTATACTATTTCTTGTTTATACTGGAGTGACTGAGGGTCCGATTTATCGGGAAATACGGTAACAGTGCTTATCCATTTAGCCCGGCTTCAGATAAAATGTTTACTTGCTTGCTCCAAAGTTTTTATTTTTATTTAATTTTTCTTATTTCTTTCAAGGTTCAAGTAGAGTGATCAGGTATATGAAAATCAGACATGAAGGGTATAACTGTGATGTAAGAAACTCGAATTAATTCTAGTCTTATGTAAAGACTTGAATTGATTCTATTCTGAAGATTTAATAGTATAATGGGTTTGATTAGAAAACAAGAGTGAATTTTTCTATGTTGTTTATCAGAGAATGATAAAGAGGAGGAATTTGTTGTGGAAAAATTCATATTTTCTTTGTATTTTATTTTCAATGATTTAACAAATGAATGCCATACATTCATTTGTCTGTATTCTGAGTTTCTTTTATGATGTTAGTACAACTGCAGGGTGTGTGTGTGTGACTCAGAGGTGAGAAGATTAGGGGGTAAGGGGAGCCACAGGGGTTCCTCTGTGTCTTTTGTTTAGTGGGGGCTGTAAGAGATAGCTTTTGAAAGAGATAACACTATAAAAATGCGGGCCCATCTCTGCTCTGGGTCTCACTCTGTCTGCAGCTGGTCTGTGGGCAGACTGGGAACATTTCTTGCAAGAAATAAATATCTTTTAAGAACAATTTGATCCTGATGTCTCTTATGCCTGATGCTGTTTTGTTAGTTACTTGTTTTTGCCTCAACAATAGTTCCCAGTATGTATACGGTTAGAAGATGTCTGTGATGGCAAATCACTCCGCCCAAGTAGCAGTGCTTCGCCTTCTGAGAATATAGTTCCCAGTATGTACACAGTTAGAAGATGGCTGTGTCTCAGTGTGACCTTGTTATTTGTACATGCTGTGACTATACAAATCACAACATGTAAATAGGAAAATGTTGGTGTTATTTTGTCACTTATTGGGAGCAGTATGCTAGCTGTAGCCATTTACCTCCAGTCTTTGTGCTAAGCTAGGCTAGCGGTGGGTGCGTCAGACAGAGTTACGGCACGCACGGAGATGAGAAGGGTATGTATGGACTTATCTAACTCTGGGGGATACGGTGAATAAGCTAAAGTCCCAAAAAGTCGGCGTGTTCCTTTAAGGCACTTTAAGTGTTTTTCACGTTAAGCCTTTTAGAACGCAGGACTACTGAAATACTGCAGCTGGTGCTTTATATGGATCATAAGTGCCCAAAACTGTTCACATATTTTAGTTTTTTTCTTTTGAGAGGTGATCTAAATATTAAAAGCGGCCCGTGCTTCAGTTCTATGGATGTTGTGCCCTCCAGGTCTTCATGCCAGTCACATGACTGAAAACTATGACATATCAAGCATGATTCTCACCCACGACCAGCAGTTGTGTGGTGGAGCTGTTGGCTCCGGCCTCGTTCTGGCCCGTACACGTGATGTTGCCAGAATCAGACATCTTAACAGCCGGCATGTTGAGGATGCTCTCGATGGCCAAACGATCCCCCTGCATCTTTGATTTCTCTTCCGCTCGAGGCAGCTGCGAATGAGAAGAACAACATTACTGGACTCTTTACATGCTTAAAGAAGTCTCTTCTGCTCATCAAGGCTTCATTTATTTGATCAAAATGACTGTCATTTTGTGAAATGTTCTCTATTTGAATATATTTTCAAATGTAATTTATTCCTGTGATCATAACATTTCTGATTATTATCAATGTTAAAGACAGTTGTGATGCTTCATTTTTTTTGTGGAAACCAAGATAAAGCAAGATTTTTCAGGATGACTACAAAGTTCAAAAGAACAGCATTTATTTAATATGAAAATATTGTGCAACATTATAAATGTCTTTACTGTCGCTTTTGAATAATAGAATTGTTTCCCAAAAATGTGTTAGAATTGACTATTGGCTTTTTAGTCTATTGAAAGAGGCCTGATACATATCATTACAAATATTTTACCCAGAATCAGGCACGAGTCCAGAGGTCAAAGGTCGTACCTTTCTGGTGGAGTGTGTCCATGTGACGTTGTAGTAAAAGTCTGGGTTATTTGTGGTGCAAATGATCTGTAAGCTCTCTCCCACCAGTTTCACATACTCGTTTCTCCTCAGGAACACGTACGGTGGAAAACGTAACCCTGATTAAAAAATATAGTAGAGATATTAAATGAGTAGCTTTTATTAACTTTGATATTTTGTTACAACTTTGATGTACTGAATGTTGCACATCAGGGTTTCCCATACGCTTTTGCAATCTGGTGCAGATTAAGATGAAATTCTGATAGCTTTTACTGTAAATCAATGAGATATTTTTAACATTCTAGCAGACTACATATTTAATATGTATATTTTTTTTTCAAATTACACATTTTAATTTTTCTTTAATTTTATTTAATTTTAGGATTTAATTAATCATTAGCTTTTTGTCAACTTAAAGTTGGGAAACCCTGTTTTACATCATTCATTCAGCAATAAGAATAAATTGACACATTTTGGAATTTTGTGATTTTTACAAGCTTTTCATCTTTGGAACAGTTTGTGAAATCACAAAATTCCAAAATGTATCAATTTATTCTTATTCTTAAAATCTGGAGATAGCAAGATGTAATATTTTTGAAGTCATTTTGCTTCTCAAATCAATGCATATTGATCTAAAAATAAATGTATATTGATATTTGGACTGAAAAACAAGATAATAACTTGCAGCTTAAATAAAACTCACTTTGCCTGATGTTTATATTGAATATCTTTGACACTTTCTCAACGCCTCCAATTCTAGCGCTGCAAATGTAGTCGGCGGTGAATCCAGGCTGAACGTTGCGAATCAGGACACCTTTCCTGGGGTCAAAGGTCACGTCCATGCCGTAAGGTATCGCTGAGCCGTTCTCCATGCGGAAGGTGAAGTCCGTGGCGTCGGGGTCGGTCAGAAGACACGGGATCAACAGATCTTCACCTTCTTTACGCACAAATGGCTGAATGAAACCCGGTGAAGCGAAGAGATCTCGGGGATCTGTAACAACACAGATGCGGTTTCACATGTTATTGAACATTCAACTTCACCAGTGACCAGATCCTTAACCACTACACCACAACTACTCTTGTTTTCCATTACAAATATCCCAAAATCTGCCACTAATCTCGTTTTCCCTTTGAATTAAGTTTTTTTAAACTTGAATTTTTTTCTGTGGAAATGTGATAATAGCACAAACTCACCTCATTTTGATGAAAGCCAGACTTTTCACACACAAAGCCAGACTTAATAAATCCAAACTTAAATATCTTAAGTCATTCTGCTTCTCAAGTAAATGTGTCTTGATTTAAAGGGATTGCTCACCTCTGACAAACACATGAACTGAAGACGACATATTTGAGTCATTTCCGTTCGAATAATTGCACTTGTATGTTCCTGTAAAATCCGCCGTGGCTTTTTCCACACGGAAACTCCGGATGTTGCCGACATCTTTGGAGATGTAACGTTTGAATTTGGCCAGTCGGAGATGCCACGTCACCGGGCCGTCGCCCTCGCAGATCAAATGAAGAGGAGAACCGGAGCTGAGAATCACATCAGAACCGGCCAGAGCGCCAGAGTTCAGTCTGATCCGCGGTTCAGACAAACCTGACAATCAAAACGCAGAAGAGAAACAATGTTCAAAATGGAACAGTTTAATAAACCTCTTTGATAAATCAAGCTTTTCAGGCTCATATAGTATGATGGTGAGAACATGAAGCTCATACTTGAGGAGGAAAAGACAGCTCGGCCCAAACTGAGCAAAAATATGCAATTTGGTGCAAAATTCAGATGAAATTCTGATAGCTTGTAATGTAAATCAATGAGATCTTTATAACAGAATAACCAACTACCGACATAAACTCATATACAGCGGGGGAAATAAGTATTGAACACGTCATCATTTTTCTCAGTAAATATATTTCCAAAGGTGCTATTGACATGAAATTTTCCCCAGATGTTGGTAACAACCCAATTAAGCCATACATACAAAGAAACAAACCAAAATAAGTTCAGAAAGTAAGTTGGACAACTCTTCTGATTATTCTTTTCACTCCTCTATCAGAAATCTTGCGAGGAGCACTGGTCGAAGCAAATTTATGGTGAAATTATTGTCTTTCCACTTCTGTATTATGGCCCCAAAAGTGCTCACTGGACCATTCAGAAGCTTAGAATGGCGCCTATAACCAATGCCATCATTATGTTTTGCAACAATTAGGTTGCGAAGGTCTTGAGACAGCTCTTTGCTTTTACCCATCATGAGATGTGTCTTGTGTGACACCTTGGCAATGAGACCTTTTTGTAGGCCATCATTTGGGACTGAACCAGCTGTTATTAATTTCCACTGACAGGGGGCTGGATTGCTTTTTAATTACTGTAAGTTTTCAGCAGTTGTCTTGGCTTTCCATGCCTTTTTGCGCCTCCCTTTCTTCTTGTGTTCAATACTTTTTCCCTGTGTCATTTCACATTATTACACATAACTTAATTTCTGAACTTATTTTTGTTTGTTTCTTTGTATGTATGGCTTACTTGGGTTGTTACCAACATCTGGTGAAAATTTCATGTCAATAGCACCTTTGGAAGTATATTTACTGAGAAAAATGATGACGTGTTCAATACTTATTTCCCCCGCTGTAAATATCAATCGTCACTCTATATCTCCAATAATGAGTATGAACTATCACTGAGACGACAGAAGGCATGCAGTAGATCACGTGCAACAGGTTTTCCAGCAGTTTTGATCATGTTGATCATTCAGAAGCCTTAGTGTCTATCAAATATGGCTCTATAGAGTTTCAAGTTTGTTTCAGATGTTACTCCAAACACCCTTAGAAGAGAAAATAAGATTTATACATTTAGATCTATAGAAATAAGCAGCCGAGAGCTTCTCTCATCATATTGCAATAATGGATGTTTCATGACTCACATTAATGACGTTTCTTGACCTCTCATTAACCCAGATGTCCTTATACTTCAAACGCATTACTCAAATCTGACAAACACGACAACTTTAGACTCTCAGTTCAGATTCCCACAGCAATAAACAACTAAATAATGACTCTTTTGAACAAGTATTAACTCATATTTGATCAAACTTCCATCTCAATGATTCAGTTCCTGTTTATTTCTGTGACACTGAAACAATCTCTACAGAAATAAATAAAGGTGACTTGATTTGAATTTAGCACAAGGCCTTTTTGAAACACTATATACTGCATACTGTTTTTTATATAGTATGTGAAACAGTATAGAGCTGTAGAAGTGTTTTATTTTAACATTTCACAAACCTACAAGTGTAAATCAACTGTTAAGATAACTAGTTTTCTGATTTTCACACAAAATCTGACCACCTATATATATATCCTGGCTTACAAAGCTCTCAAAAACACTTTAGTTTAGGGTCCAAATCTCGCTATGAACTAGTTGCTTATTAGCGTTAGTATTACTAGGATACTGACTGTTTATTAGTACGTATGCCCTATTCTACATGATCATATTCTACATACCTTAAAATTCCAATACCTAAACTTAACAACTACCTTACTAACTATTATAACTAAGCAGTAATTAGGAGTTTACTGAGGCAAAAATCATGGTTAAAAATTAGTTAATAGTGAGAATTGGACCCTAGTCTAAAGTGCGACCAAATTCTGTTTTAAAATTGTCCGATTATGACATGTTTATGACATCATTCCTGCTCTCTGTACTGCAGATCTCTCTTGAAACGCTGACGGTCACATCGATAAGAAAAGGTTCATGTGAATGTGTTGATATGAGGGGTGAAGTAATGAGGAGAGAAATGAAAGCAGTGTGTGTGTGTGTGTGTGTGTGTGTTCAGTGAGAGAACATGATGAAGAGTCGTGATCCGCACTGCGCAATCAGCCTCAAACATCCCGATCCTTCTCTCACTTCTGCTTTCCTCATTGACGCATGAACTGGAATGTTAAAGGTCTAACAATAAAACACTGAAAAACTGTCTCTTTCCATCATTTAATGGGACAAGCCTTATGTTTGTGTTGTGTGTGTTTTATTCAAACTCATTTCAATGAGAATTTAACCATCGTCTTCTTGAAAAAACAGTTGTTTTGGATATCAGTGCAAAAATGTATGTTCTTTCTCAGTTTTTTTGTCTTGTTTTCTAGTGCAAATGTGACCCTGGACCACAAAACCAGTCACGGGTCGCACGGGTATATTTGTGGCAATAGCCAACTTAATATCCTAATGATTTTTGGCATAAAAGAAAAATCGATAATTTTGACCCATACAATGTATCATGGGTCAAAATTATCGATTTTTCTTTTATGCCAAAAATCATTAGGATATTAAGTAAAGATCATGTTCCAATTTCAAACCGTAAATATATAAAACATTTTTTTTGAGAGTGAATGCTGCACAATCGCGAACATAAATGGACAACTTTAAAGGAGATTTTCTCAATGTTTCGATGTTTTTGCACCCTCAGATTCCAGATTTTCAATAGTTGTATCTCAACCAAATATTATCCAATCCTAACAAATCTTACATCAATGGAAAGCTTATTTATTCAACTTTCATATGATGCATACATCTCAAATTCAAAAAATTTAACCATCATGTGACTGGTTTTGTGGTCCAGGGTCACAAATATCAAAACAGTTTGAATCAAGATACATTTACTTGGGATGCAAAATGACTTCAGATATAAGGTGCTAAATTCACACTCTCAGAAATAAAGGTTTCAAAAGGGTGTTTTCGCAGTGATTGAAGAACAACTTTTGGTTCCTCAAAGAATCTTTTGGTGAAATGTTCTAAAAAATTAATTTTAGTATAATCTGAAGAATCTTTTGTTGAATAGAAAGATTCCATGGATGTTAAAGGTTCTTCATAGAACCATCAATGCCGATAAATAACCATTATTTTTAAGAGTTTATGCTTAAAACAAGAACAAATATCTGCCAATAGGCTAAGAAAAATAAATGTTAATTCAAAAGGAAAACACTTTTTTTTCCCCTGATTCTTTTATCAGATATTTGTTCTTAATCATAAATCTCATTTAATTTTGATCAATTTATAAAAAAAAAAAAAAAAAAAATTTTTGCATCCCAAGTAAATTGATCTTGATTTAAGAATGTTTTTGAATATTTGTACTGGGAATAATAAAAAAAAAAAAAAAATACTGAGTAAGTGCACACTTCAGTGTAATTCTCAAAAGCTACAGTAAACCAAAATCCATCAGCGCTGGTCACATGACACGACAAACAGAGTCAATCCATAGACAACATTTCAAATCCAACTCAGAACCGATTTCATCCATAATTGTGTGAGAAACATCGAGAAACAAGAACCAGATCAAGAACTGGTTCACATCAATTAAAAAACAAACCAAGATTCTTCATACGGCATCAAACATTTTGGAGCATCAAACGAGCTGCCTTTTCATAGTCCTGAAGATTTAATGGAGATCTATCTCAGTTCTGTCTCATTTCATCAAATTTGTCTCAGATGTTTCTACTAAAAATGCTTATAAGAAACAAACACGAGTCAAAAGCATGAGTATAAGAGACATTAAATGAATGGAGAAAGCATATCAGATCAATTGATGAGGAATGTATGAGTTCATATTATGACTTCTGAATACTTCTGAATAAAGAGTTTGGTATCTCTGTATATTTGAGCACAGTTTGAGACATTTTTCAGATCTCTTCTGAAACTAATGTGAGATTACTATGACTTTTGACAGGAGAAACATCTGAGAAGTAAGAGAAATAATAGATTTTTTATTTTTTTTATTTTTTTACAGTAATGTAAATGTTGAGAGTCTTACCCTGAGCTCGACCGAACAGGATCCCACAGACGAACAGGACCGCAAACATCTCAAAGCGGCTCCTGTTCAACAGTTTATCAGTCTTCAGTGTCTCAGAGGAAATAAGGACTGATCCTTCGGTCCGTCAACACAGACTTCTCATTTCTGTCTCACAGGATATGACAACTGAGGGAAATTAGCTGACTGAGTAATAATACTTAGAAACAGTATTAAAAATAAACATTTTGCGGAGATAAAGTCTATTGGTGTGAACAAAAACGATGTTGATCATTCATCAAAATCTGAATGAACCAATTAAGCAAAAAAAAAAAAAAGAAAAAGAAAAAAAAAAAGTTCTTGCTCAGAATGTTTATCTTGTTTTCCAGTACAAATATCTAAACATTCCTAAATCAAGATGCATTTATTTGAGAAGCAAAATAACTTAAGATTTTAGGTACTATTTTCTAAAAAATTTGCCAAATTTTAGTTTATGGTTAAAACAATTCTAAAATATCTGCCAATGAGGTCAAAAAAAAAAAAAAAACTTAATTCAAGGGGACCTCATTGGCAGATATTTTAAATTTGTTTTAAGCATAAACTCACTAAATGTAGGTATTTTTCTGAAAATAATACTTAAAATCTTAAGTTATTTTGCTCCTCAAATAAATGCATCTTGATTTAAGAATGTTTAGATATTTGTACTGGAAAACAAGACAAAAATAATGTGGAAGAAAATATTTTTTTGCAGTTGAGAAGCAAAATGACAAGATAGGCCTATTAGGTCTTGCTTTCTGAAAAGATTGATCAAAATGAATTAAGTTTATGCTTAAAAAACAGGGGTAAGAAATATACATTTAATTCAAACGGAAAGCAAGTTTATTTTTCTCACCATATGGACATATATTTTTCTTGTTTTAAAATAAACGTAATCTTTTGAGCATAAACACACATAATTTTGATAATTTTATCGGAAAACACGACACTTAATATCATATTGTGCATCTAAAGTGTGTATCTTGATTTTAAGAACATTTAGATATTTCTACAGAAAAAGACAAAATACTAAAACACTAAGATTTTTTTTTTTTTTTTCAGTGTAACAAAAAGCAAAGGTTTGTTTACCTGAGTGTCAGAGAAGCTCTAAAGATCCAGATGAGAAGATCTTCATCAAACCCTTCTGCTGCGTGTCCTGATAATCTCCAGTCTGAAGCTCAAACTGAAGCTCACCAGGCCTGGAACGGTCACACTCCTCAAACCGTCAGCACTGCGGTACTCAACTGAAACCAATGCGGGTCCTGAACACTGAGAACGGCGGGAGTTATGGACGTCTGTCCGTGACCTCTTGAACAAAACCATCCAGTGTTCAGACAGCCTCATGATCAGCACATCTGTGTTTACATGTGAAAAACAGCTTCTTTTAATATCACATGAAGAAAGACTGCAGCTGTATTTCCCCTGAGATGAGTTAATAATTGATTTTGCTCACTTTATGGCTTTTTTCTGTTGCTTTTGTTTGGACTATGAGGGTTCGAAGAAGGAAAAAGGCCTACATGACATTTTAGTGCACTCAATTACTCAGTGAAAGGTCTTCAGTATGATGTATATAGATCCTGATGACAAACCAGGATTTGCCCTCTGATATTTGCCTACAACATTACAGGATTAGTTTGACAGAGGTTTTGTTCATTTCTGGAAATGTCCAGCAGTTAATCTAGTATACTTTCTGTATTACATAATATATTATTAACATACACTCACCGGCCACTTTATGTACAACTGCTTGTTAATGCAAATATCAAATTAGCCAATCACATTGCAGCAACTCAATGCACTTATGCATATAGACATGATCAAGATGATCTGCTGAAGTTGGAGCATCAGAATGAGGAAGAAAGTTGATTTTAGTGACTTTTAACATGACACGGTTGTTGGTGCCAAACTGGCTGGTCTGAGTGATTCAGAAACTGCTGATCTACTGGGATTTTCACACACAATCATCTCTAGGGTTTACAGAGAATGGCCAGAAAAACAGAAAATATCCAGTGAGCGGCAGTTCTGTATGTGGAAATGACTTGAGGAGAATGATCAGACTGGTTCAGCTGATAGAAAGACAACAGTGACTCAAAAAACCAATCGCTACAACCAGAGTGCGAATTACCCCACCGTAATTGGGGGGTACTGCTCCTTTACTTCTTCTATGACCATCATGGTCCACTACCATATCAATCCCCACCGTGATCGCCAAGTGCAACATGTGTTGTGCAACACACATACAAGGTCTAAACATGCGACAAACTGATAATCAGTAGGCTACAGAATATCTCATTGTTATTATATATCCAATAGAGAACTGTTTTGATCAACTCCCAAAAGTTAGATGTTAAGTGCACTGAAACACCATTCTAATAACTAGTAAAAGTAATACCTTTACAAGAAGCCTATTGCCTATTTCAGGGTTTTTCCTGGCTCAAAATGAGGCGGAGGTGGTAAAATCATAATAATGTATTTTAATAATAAGATAATTAAATGTGTATTTTTTTTGTAGATCATCATATAGCCTAATGTGTTTCCCAAATTTTTTTGTAGGTGGAGCTTGGTATCTCTAGGGTCCGGGGGAATGCCCCTCCGGAAGAAAATATTGTACATTTTAAAGATAAATTTATTAATCTGGTGCACTTTGAGTCCCCCGAATCCACTATTAAAAATATATAATCCACCCGCAAACCGCCTATATTTAGATATCTGCATCTGATCATCACATTACAATTATTCAAATTCTCAGTGTTAAGCATGATAACATGGTAACATATCACACTGAAGTAGGCTGATTTAAAATGAACATTTATTTAAAATAAAAGTTCTTCTTTTGGCAAAATTACATTTCCTTAATAGCCTAAACAGAGGCTTTACTCCCTTCAAGCTTAAATTGTCAATGTTTCATTACATCACTGTTTGAAAACACTCAGAATATTTTTTTGTACCTTTATAAAGGGCATTTTCCCCTAATTTTATTAAATGTATGCTCCATCTTTCATTTCAAATTCTTAAATTTGATATTCAATTAAAATAATTAGACACTAGGCTGTTACCAATACAATTAAATAATTTACATTGAACAATTATAACTGTATTAAATGAGATTATTTTAAATATTTTTGAATATACAAATAAGGAATGTTGAAAAGAATGATACTTTATGAAACTAGCGTTTTGTCATTCAACGTTGACACTTGCTTGAGAAGTTGAAGTCGTTCTCGATCTCCGTTGCTTCTAGCCACGGTGGTTAAAAATGGTACGGTCCACAATAGGGGTGTCTGAAATCGCTTTACATTAAAATGTTCCTGCAGTGAAAATAGGAGTTGAATTGTATTGTAACTGTAATTATATTTTTTCACAATATCAGAAAAATTATCTGACCCCCCCAAAACTGATATTTTTGTCCCTTTGGGGGGTAGTACCCCCCAGTACCCCCTGTAATTCAAACTATGGCTACAACCGAAGTCTGCAGAAGAGCATCTCTGAACACACAACATAATGAAGCTCGAAGCAGAAGAGCTACAGCAAAACACTGGCTGCGATTCACACGGGCTCACCGACATTAGACAATAGAAGTTTGGAAAAGCGTTGCCTGGTCTGATGAGTCTTGATTTCTGCTTGATGGGTCAGAATTTGGCGTAAACAACACTAAACACTAAAGCATGGATCCTGCCATGTATCAGCGGGTATTTCAGGCTGATATTTTCCTGGCACACTTTGAGCCTCTTAGGACCAATTAATCATCGTTTAAATGCCACAGCCGACCTGAGTATTGTTGCTGACCATATCCATCCCTTTATGACCACAGTTAT
This sequence comes from Leuciscus leuciscus, assembly GCF_965113295.1. Taxonomy (NCBI): domain Eukaryota; kingdom Metazoa; phylum Chordata; class Actinopteri; order Cypriniformes; family Leuciscidae; genus Leuciscus; species Leuciscus leuciscus. Next base: position 6,415,281 of record NC_138732.1, read on the forward strand.
TTCCAGGTAGCAATTTAAGTGCTGAAAAGTAAGCTTACTTCAGTTAGCTGCAAAGGCAACATTTCAACTTCATTTCAATGAACAAAAATGCTTTTAAAAGTTTCAGTTTCAATTCATTTGAATAACCCTGATGTCGAGTAAAGAGTAACGGGAAACCACATTTATAAATACATTTATGTTTTCTCAGAGACAGTAATAACACTAAATTAAGAGTGAATGGAGTCTGTTGTTTTTAGGGCAAAGTTGATCGTTTAGGGTGTAACTAATATCTCCATTAGCTCTCCTGAGCCGTGAAAGAGCAACAACAGACATATTATTAAAGACTTTATCACAGCTTTTTTATTGTTTATCATACACAGACTGTGTAAAAGAGCAAATGTACAAAATATCTATACAAAAATATACTTGTAAACATACATATAGCTTTGGTACCTTAGAGTGTGTAACTTTACTAATGTGATACATGTATTGAAATGTGCAATTTAATAAGGCCTTGTGCATACATGAAAACACTTAAATTGCTATAATGACATAAAAGACAATGAAGAATAAACATACAAACTCCTTCTTAAACTCTGTTTGGGTATATCACGTGTTTGCATGAAAAACATTGCGTGGAAGAGTTATTGGACTGGTACTAATATGATTATTTTGATTCTAATGTACCGTGAGTCATTCAGATATACCGTTATTATCAATGACACATTGAATGGCTTGATTTTGTACAAAAAAAATTATGTTCTTCTTCAGGATTGTTGACTTGTTTTCCAGTGCAAATATCGAAACATTGCTAAATCAAGATACATTTACTGGAGACGTAAAATTACTCAAGACTTAAGTCTTGTTTTCTGAAAAATTAAGCAAGTTTTTGCCGGACAACAAGACAAAATATCTGCCAATCGGGTCAGAATAAATTTGTTTAAAGATGTTAAAGTTTATATTTCTTACCACATTTTTATTCCCCTGTTTTAAGCATAAACTCACTTGATAAATTTTTCTGAAAATAAGACGCAATGTCTTTTTGCTTCTCAAATAAACAAGACTTAATATCTTTAGTCATTTTGCTTCTCAAGTAAATGTTGATTTAAGAAT